>NC_063162.1:80291127-80618969 GCF_023159225.1 Perognathus longimembris pacificus
TTTTTCTCAGGAGCTCACCTGAGCCCACTGATGATTGCTGATGAGCATGGGAACAAGTCTCATGCACTTTTCTGCCCCTAGCTGGACTTGAACCTAAATCACCTGTTCTAAGTCTCCAAAATAGTTAGAATTGCAATCAAGAGTCATATTAGGGGATGGGGATATGGCCTAGTGGCAAGAGTGCTTGCCTTGTATACATGATGCCCTGGGTTCAATTCCCCAGCACCACATATACAGAAAATGGCCAGAAGTGGCGCTGGGGCTCAAGTGGCAGAGTGTTAGCCATGAGCTAAAAAGAAGCCAGGGAAGGTGCTCAGGCCCTGAGTCCAAGCCCCAGGACTGGCAAAAAAATAAAATAAAAAAAAGAGTCATATTATCCTGGGTATTTTTTAAAAGTAGTTTAATAAAGGGCTTTCAAGTTAACATGTCAGATTGTGAGTACAATGCATCTTTTAAAAATTATTGTAAAGGTGATATACAGTGGGGTTACATTTATGTAGTTCAGGTAATGAGTGCATTTCCTTTTGAACATCCTTTTTCCCCTTTCCACTCCCCTCCCACCTCAGGTTATATAGTTCATTTCCCATATAATGTCTAGTGAATTTCACTGCTGAACTGTTTTATCATTTGTTCCACTGTTTCTGTGCTTCCCCTTCCCCTTCCCAAATCAGATAAACATACATACGACAAAGGTGCAGAAAAAAAAAAACTGTGACAAAAGGATAAAAACAGGAGAAGGAAAGTAGAAAAAAGAAAATAAAAGAAAAATAGAACCACAAACAATACGATATAAAAAGTTGTTTCAATTTCTTGGAGTTCCCTTGGATAAGCATCATTTTATATGATCCTAAGCACAAAGCTATTGAGCCCTTGTGATCCTCTCTTAAGAATAGTCTCACTATGTGAATTTTTAGAGTCCTGATTTAGATTCCACCTTGCAAAGTCATAATGGCCATTATCAAGAGAATTAACGATGACAGATGTTAGCAAGGATGTGGCCAAAAGGGAAAACTAATTTACTGTTGATGGGAATGTAAACTTGTTCAAATTCTCTGGAAAGCAGTATGGAGATTCCTAAAAGGAATAAACACAGAGCTTCCCTGTGACAAAGCAATCCACTCCTGGGCATTTATGCAAATGACTACAAACCAGGCCACATGAAGGCCACCAGCACAACCATGTTCACTGAAACATTATTTACCATAGCTAAGGTATATAATTAACCCAGATGCCCCTCAGTTGACAAATGAATCTACAAAATGTGGTGCATATACACAATAGAATGGCATTGCCCCATTTGTAAGGAAAGACTTGGAAAAAAAATCCCAAAAGAAACATAGGCTGCATGGTTTCCCTCGTTTGTAATAATTAAAATGTGCCTATAAATCCCAAGGAAAGCCAGTGGACAGTAAAGGCAAAAAATTACACTTGGACATGCAATGTTATTTTTTAAATTGATTTATGGATTGCCAAAGTGATGTATAGAGGGGTTGCAGTTTCACATGTAAGGCAGTGAGTACATTTCTTATCAAACTTGTTACCTCCTACCTTCTCTTCCCCCCAGTTGGATTACATCATAATTTCTCCTAAGTATTATTGTTGCATTGGTTTGCCTTTTAGCTTTTGTCTCTCCATTTCGATGTTCCCCTTCCGATAAACATATATATCATGCCCAGGGTACCAAAAGCAGTTACAGTGACATCAAGGGTAAAATCATGGGGAAGAAAAACAAAAGAAAATGTCATAATTTCACATAGTATATTGAACCAGCAACAACAATGATAAACCGCTATTTCCATAACTAGGAGTTCATTTTGCTTAACATCATCTTATGTGTTCATATATACATAGCTATTGAGCTAGTGTGATCTTCTGCTAGGACTTCTTTGAAATGTACTAATTATTACCAGTGAGGGAAACCATAGAGGCTATGTTTCTTTGGGTCTGGCTCACTTCACTTAATATGAATTTTTCCAAGTTTCATCATTTCTGCTCATCTCTCCCAACCACACCCATCCCCAGAAATTATTCCTAATTTCATTCCTACTTTGCAACAGATAAATATTGGAAATAATTTATAAAAATATCAATATTCATGACTCTTAGATCATGAGTACATGTCTTTTGTCTTTTGTTGATGATAGCTAATGCTTTTCTTCTTTATTTTTGTTCAAATTTCTTTTTTTTCCATTTTTTAGTTTTATTTTATTTTACTTTTTTATTGTCAAACTGATGCACAGAGAGGTTACAGTTTCATACGTTAAGCATTGGGTACATTTCTTTATATATATATATATTTTATTATCAAACTGAATTACAGAGAGGTTACAGTTTCATACATTACGTTCAAATTTCTTTTCACTTATATATCTAATCTAAAAATACTCATAACAAAAGCAGAAAACTTGCTCAATGCAATATATATACAAATAAAATTCATAATATAATATACAATTATACAGTTAGATGTACCACATATCCATCTGTTTTGATGTGTCTTGTAGTATATTAGTAAATTAGGATCTATGATAATTCAACATTATTTTGGTATTTATATAAATTAGCTTATTTTATTTATTTATTTTTTTGGTTCCAGTCCTGAAGCTTAACTCAGAGCTTATAAACTGTCTCTGAGCTCCCTTACTATTGCTCTGCCACTTGAGTACAGATCCACTTGTGGTTTTTCTTTTTTTGTTGTTGTTGTTTGTTTGTTTGGGTGGGATTTTTTTGGTAATTTATTGGAGATAAGATTCTCACAAATTTTCTTGTCCTGGCTGACTTTGCACTGCAATCCTCAAATCTCAGATTCTTGAGTAGCTAGTATGACAGGCATGAGCAACAGATACCTGGCTAGAATTTTGTAAATTAGAAATTCTTTATGTTTTCATTAACTATTCTGGCAGGAGTTGAACCCTGAAGAATCATCAATAATTCCTTTTCCTACTCTGATAAGCAAGATATTTAATAATAATTTTTTCAATTAATCTCAAGGGCAGTATAAATTTAAAAATTACTTAATGCATCACCATTCATTTCAAGTATATTTTGGCAGACATAAAATTATAAGAAGACTAAAAACAATTAATTGGATAAAAAAATATGGATTTCACAAATTCTCTATAAATTCTTTTATCATGTACCTATGTTCCTTGTGAAGTAATTGCTTTTGTCTTATAAATACTCTAAAGCAATGTTTTCATTATAATGCTTTGTGTATGTATGCCTGTGCTGAAGAATGACGTAGGCTGGAAATCTTGGATTGAAATAGACTAGGTGAATCTACCCCATTCTTCACATTGTATTATTATTTTTCTTATATAAAATAGCAAAACTTTAGAATAAAGAACATGCTCTGGAAGTAGAAATTCTTGGTGAATACTTTTTTGATACATTATCCCAATGATTGTAGTTTCATTCATTGAACACAGATACAAGAATTTAGTTTTAATTAAACTATAATTGACAAATCAATAACATTGCTTTAATACAATAATATTTAAAATGTATAAAGTAAATGTCTCAAGAATAAAGAGACACTTGAGATACCTCCTATATTTGACAACTGTATAGCATTCTATAAATAAAATTTTTATATAAATCTTTTATGTCATTTACAATATCTGACTATCTGCTCTTTGCTTTCATAAAGAGTTGATATATTTAATTCAAATACATACTTAACAAACTCTTAAATATTATTCTAGTTATTATAGACGAATATTTTCCTTAAATGTGTCATTATTTAAGATAGAGAATGTTATTCATCACTTACTTAGGCACATTTTCTCATGTATTTAACGTCTTGCAAAGGTTTTTTATTTAATTAACTATGAACATTTTTATGAAGATAAAACAAAGATGGACAGAACATTAAATGAAAAATGAGTGAAAAACACATATTGCAATATGTATCTTATGAACATATGTTTATGCATTTTATAAGTCAATTTATGTAGTGAAAAAAATATAATTAAGCTTATCAAAACCTGTTGAAATAATCTTAAAATTTCTAAGTTCTGGTGGCCATTTGTTTATGATAATAATGTAATTATTTTGACAATGTTTCATAAATAATAAGTATTAAATAATAAAATAAGAAAAACTAAAACAGTGACAAAAGGGGGGAAACAGAAAAGAAACACAAAAAGTAAATTTCAAAACCTCCTGTTTCCATTTCTTAGAGTTTATTTTCTTGAGCATCATTTTATTGGATCATATGCTCATGGCTATTGAGCCTTTGTGATCCTCTCCTGTTTTTGATTTCTGTACCTTTCGTCTTTTATGTAAGTTTATATGATTTGCAGAGGGGAAGAGGAAGTACAGTAATGGTGGGAAAAGTGTGAATTCACCAGTGATACTCACTAGACACTATATTGAAAATGAACTATAGGACTTGTGGGAGAGGGAGGCCAGGAGGGAAAGACACTGGGAGAAAGTAAGGGAAGAGATGACACTATTCAAAAATAAATGTACTGATTACCTAAATTATGCAACTGTAACTTCTCTGTACATCAGCTTTACAATAAATTATTTTTTAATTCATAAAAGAAAAAATATTTATGATGCTTATTTTATATCTATTTCATTTAAGATGGCTTTTTATTAAATTAAGAATATACACATCTTAATCAAATTAAACTGTGCCTCTGTTTTGTTTTATTAGTGTATGGGTACTGCGGCTTGAACCCAGAATCTCGACTTTCTTCTCCATGGTGGTGCTTTACTTCCTGAGCCACACCTCCACTTCTGCCCTTAGCCATGGGCATGACCCGTGGGTTAGTGAAAGCATTACCAATTCCTCTTTTGTTTTCACTGCTCTTCTTATCCATCCCTGCAGACATTGCCTCTTTTATATTAAGACTGCAACACAAAAAGCACCCAGTGATAGTTTTGGTCCCTACCACCCTGAGAAATATGCTTTATCGGTGATTAATGTTCAGATGGTAATATAAGGAATTTGATTAAATTAGGACTCAAAACTCCTGTGATTCATTATGGATGTGGTATTTAATTTCTTTAAAATCAATAATTGTTGGATGACATTAATAAATGCCAATATTTCAGAAGATGCCCTAGTCAGTAAAATGCTTTCAGCATGTAAAAGAATTTATAACTCTGAAGGAAAACATTATTCTGAACTTATTAAAGATGTATGGCTAAGAAAAAAATCTTTTTTTCATCTAGAATCATATTTTATACATGGTTACCACTGCATATTTTGCAAGAACTGTCTGCTTTTTAAAAAAAAATGAAACCATATGTACAAAAGTAGTTCAATATTTTGCAAAGATAATACATTCTATAGAGATGAATTAAGGCAATCAAATGAAGCCCTGCATATTTTGCATGCAATGATATAGTAGAAATTTCATATATGTGCTTTGAAGTCAGCAACAGACACAACTAACTTCAGATCCAAACCATTCCAAAAATTGTAATTATAGTGAATCAATATAAATTTTTGGTCATTATTCCCTTTAATATGTACACTGTATTAGGCACATAATTTAGAAAAGGCTAAAAGTATACTTTCAGGAGCAGGGATCATATGGATATTTGTATAATATATAAAAATCTTACATTATTTTCTATAAGGGACTTGAACATCTTTGAGTCCACAAGGAGCCTCGTGGGTTCTGATAGCTGGATGACTCCATGTAGGTTCAGAGATTTACAGTTTACAGTCATATGCATGTACATATGTACACATTTACAAAGACATGTGTGCATGTAAATATGATTTTTCCAAACAAAACACTGCACAAAAATGTTGATGGCAACTTTATTCATAATAATTAGAAGATGGACAAGGTTCATAGGTTGATAGGCAATGAATGGATAAAAATTATGTTATATACATACAATGCAATATTAGTCTGCTATAAATAGTGACATATTGTGATACTCACTTGACTCTATGTTGAACATGAACTATACAACCTGAGGTGGGGTAGGGAGGAGAAATTAGAGAAAATGAGGGAGGGAAACAGGGTTTAAAAAGAAAAGTACTTATTACTTTATTTATGTATCCGTAAACACCTTGTTCATCACCTTTACAATAAAGACAAAAATATCAAGTGTTGATTCAATTTACAATCTAGATGAAACACAAGGACTTTACATAACACAAATGAAAAATAAAGCCAAACACAAAAAGAACAAATCACATGATTCTGATTATAAGAAGTTTTCCAGAACTGGAAAATCTGTTTAGATAGAAGGTGAGATTTTGTTTGCTTAGGTCTGTATAGTGTTGGTACACATGAGAATGATAACCACAGGGCAGAGACTATTCTCAAGTTGTGATGGTTATGCCAATCTGTGATTGTACTAAAATCCACTTACCTGTGCACTTTAATGTCTGACTTTCATTACATACAAATGGCAACTAAATGAGGCTTAAAAACAAAAAAGGAAGAAAAGCCATTGGGTCTTTGGAGCTTTGAAGTTGTAGGTATAGTTTTCTTTGTTATCTAGAGAGCATACCATGTGCTTAAATCAAGAATATGAGATTTGAGGAAAGCAAGGCAGCTAAAGAGTTGCTAGATGGAGGATTCTCATTCCAACCCAAGAAGTAGCTAGAGCCTGACATCTGATGACAGAACTCGATGATACTTTGTAGGAATGGCAAGAAGCCAAGGCCTCTACACAGGTTTGAGAATTTTCTCTTATGTGGAAGCTATATATACACTTTAAGCATCTTTGAGAACATATGCACGTTCCTATGCATATATACATAAACATTCTATCTAAAGTATGCTATATAAAGGTGAGAATTCCAGTGGTGTAACTCCTTTGGACAATTAATTCATACTTTAACAAAATGAACAACAGGAAACTGACATGTGTTGTCATGAGATGTGGAGGTCAAGGTAGGGCAGATGGATGGAGAGAGGATTTGTGGGTAAATACAGTCATACAGTGTATGCTTGTGAAATGGAGCTAGTTAACTTGAAAGGATGAATGGAGTTGAAAGAGATGGACCAGAAAGCTAGAAGGGATGACATTGATCAAGATAGATTACACTCATAAATGGGAATGTTAATTAGCAACTCCTTTATGCAACTACTTAAAAAATAATAAAAAAGCATGTAAAATTACTTTAAGTGCTTGGACAAAGGAGTTGCTGATCAACAAAGGCAGTTTACAATGACAGTACATCTTGATCAATGTCTCCCCTTTCAACATTCTCACCTTCCCTTCTAATCTTCCCCTTCCCTGAAATGTCTTAATTATTAGGTAATTTTTTTTTCAAATTGGACATTTCTGGTATTTAATGAAGCAGTTTATGTATACAATGTGTCTCAATTTGTGTCATCCCCTCAACTTCCTTAGACCAACCAACCTCTTCCCTTATTTTTCTCAATTTTGGAGTGTATATAATAATTTAAAAAAAATAAGGAGAAATGTGGGAATGCAGCACGGGGATCTCATCATAAAGGCTTGTAAACCAGAGGATGACACTGAATACAGCTCTTAAATAAAATGGAGTCAAATAATTATCTAATCCAAGTTTCAATAAATTATAATGTTCAGGAAAATCCAATGAAATTTGAATAATTAGTGAGAACATACATATTTTCATTTAAATTATGAAAGTGATTTTTGGCTTTCAGCCTATGAGACTGCTAATTGACAGTCAAACTGAGACTAGTAGACTGAGATAAGTTGAAAATTATATACTCTATGATGCTACTATGCAATAAAAAAATTGCAATCTGTATCTACCAATATTTTTGGTAGTTAAGAATATATACTTGCTCATGATTTTTGATGATAATTTAAAAGGTAGAGACATCTTATGTAAGCGTCCAGTTTTCTGGCCGATGAATATTATGCACCTTGTACAAATAATTTTTGAAAAATCTTAGGTATAAAATATACACTTAGGCCACCAGGAACACAGACAAACATTTATTCTGTTAGAGATCCATTATTTTCAGTTCAGTGTGAGAAACTGATGAAGGACAGAGACTACAGAAAGGCCCAGTAGCCTGCAGCTATACTAAGAAACAGTTTGCTTTTTATCATATTACATAATTATTTTACATGAATTTGCTACATCTCAACATTTGATGCATTGCATAAAGGTTAAAAGAGTTGAACTAATTTTGCCTTCACAAATCAAGAAGTGACAAATAGAAGAAAAGTCATCTTGGAGTCAGTAACATTTATTGGTATCTTCTCTGGTCACCTTTCCCATCATTCTGTGTCACGCTTTGGACAGCTTTCCTTCAAGTTCAGGGGAAAAATGCATTTGGCAGATAACTATTCACTAATTATGGAAGAAATTGTTTTCTACTAATTCTTACCTCAGGTACTTGAAATAAATTGTCTACAAAAATGTTTAAGGCCAGACACTGGTGGCTCTTGCCTAACTCAAGATCCTAACTACACACAAAGTTGAGACCTGGGGCTCCCCACTTCAAAATGAGCCTGTGCAGAAAAATCAGTCAGACTCTCATTTCTAACTAGCAAAATGCTGGAATTGGTGGTAGGGCTCAAATGGAAGAACACCAACCTTGAGCAAAACAGCTAAGGTACAGCACCCAGGTTCTGAGTTCAAACCCCAGGACTGGAACACACAAATGTTGGTGTGGTCCTTTATGACAATGTGAGACACCCATATATGTTTTAAGGGCTAGGGCACTGTTCAATAGAAAAGTATTTGGTTACCATGCTGAGTTCCTGCGTTGATTCCCAGGAGTGCAGAAAACACAAATCTACTATATAGACATAAATCAAATGGGGAATGTATGTGCTAACTAATGTTTTCTAAAATCTAAATGATAAAAATATATAAAGAAAAATTACTTTTCATAATTTTCTTGCTCTCTGTATCTCATGCAATCCAGTTTGATTCGCTGCAGTGTATGGTTAACAAAGAGAAAATGCCATTTCCATTCTTTTACACTTAGAGCACAATAAAAGAATTTATTTTTTCTATGAATTAGGTCGTGACTGAATGTTAGGAAGAGTATCCTATATCTTATTTATTGCTCAGCAAAACTCTTCTTCATGGCCTAATTCAATTTACCAGAAGAAAATTTATTGAACATATAACACATACATAAAAGTCAGTAAAGAAAAATGGAAAGAGGGCCAACTCTTGAAGTAGACAACCTTTAATGCTGAATTCTGTGTCTTCAAGTTACTTCACCTTAGACAGGCTCAATTTCTTCTCATTTAGTAAGGGAAAGCTAATAAATATCATATAGGTGTACATACAGAAAATATTTAAGATGAATTCACAAGCTATCAAAAAACAAATATAACATTAATATTTAAATTTTCATACTGCATATGGCTTAAACAAGAAAAATGGTCATGAAGTTTGATTAGCATTACATCCTACTTTTGTATATAAAATTAGAAAACTGCAAGCCTATGAATAAAGGTGTACTATTTATACAGTGCCCATGGTATTGTATATACATATGTCAGAAGTAGGGAAAGGAAAGGGAATATCAAAATGGAGAGACAAAGAGTAAAAAGCAAGTTAATGCAACAGCAATATTTACAAAACTATATGCTGTAAACCAAGTGTTCAACTGGGGGGGGGGGATGATGTAGTGGGGGAAGGTGAGAGAAAAATGAGGGAGGAGGTAAAAGTTGGATAAGAAATGTACTCACTGCCTTATGTACAAAAGTCTAAACTCTCTGTACATCACTGACAATAAATAAATCAATTTTAAGATGTACAATTTATAATATAATATATAGAGATTTCTCTATATATAGATATATATGGATATATCTATATATAATAAAATATATAATTTTTATTAATATTACATCTATTGTTTCCCAGAATACTATAGATAAAAATTTACCATCCTAACTATTTTATGTGCATAGACAGGGAGGAGTAAAGCTGGGAAATTAAATCATGGCTTCTTGCTTGGGTGCGTTACCACTTGAGCCATGATTCTATAGCTATTTTCCAGGTAAGGTCTCAATTTGTACTAGACGTCCTTGCTGCATACCTCCCCCTTGGGTCTTCCCATATCCCTGAGGATGGCAGGTGGTTGCCAACACTCAGCCATTGGTTGGAATGCAATCATGTGAAATTTTTTTTTTTTTGGTCTTAGCTGGCCTTGGAAGGTGATTCCTGAATCTCTACATTCCAATAGCAAAGACTACATGCAAAACCTAGCTGATCTTAACTGTTCTGTAGGAGGTAAATTCAGTGGTAAAGGGTGTACTTTTAATATTGTGCAACCATCACCACCACCCTTCTCTATAAATTGTTTTTATCATTTAAAATTGAACCTGAGCCAATGAAATAACAATGCCCCACTTCTTATTCATACCAGTAGCCTCTGGCCATCACCATTCTACCTCCTAGTGTTTGCCCTTAAGTACAAACTCTACAATTGTAACTTCATCTAATGTAAATGGAATCCCATACTATTTGTCTTTTTGACTGGATAATGTCACTTTGTATAATGTCCTCATGGAGAATTGTGTTGTAGCAGAAATCAGAATATTTTCTTTTTTTATAAAGCTGAACCATATTTCATTTTTTGGTCTCCCAGCAGAAAATAGGATGTCTGTTGTGTGTGTGTGTGTGTGCGTGCGCGCGCGCGCGTGTGTGTGTGTGTGTGTGTGTGTGTGTGTGGTGGGTATCATGCTGCTATTAGCATAGTGTGTAAATAGAAAGTCAAGACCTTGATTTCAAATTGAGGGTATACTGAGAGACAAATTAATATATCATATTATAGTAACATCATCTTTGCTTCTATTCTTGGGACATGCCACACATTGTTTCAGGACAGATATATTAGTTCACATTTGCACCAGCAACATATATTGGATCTTCATTACTTCATTTTAGATTTTTCTACATTGTCACCAAAACTTAACATTTTCTGGATTTTGTTTTTTATGTTTTTCATTTTGTCCTTCTTTATAACAGACTCTAGGAAGGAAGAATGAGAGAATGTTCACGTTTTTTTTAATTTAATTTTATTGTCAAGGTGATGTACAGAGAGGTTCCAATTACATACATAAGGTAGGGAGTACATTTCTTGTCAAGCTTGTTATCCTCTCCCTCATTTTTCTCCCACATGCCTCTCCCATCCCCCTCAGAGTTGTACAGTTAAGTATCACTGTTGCACTGGTTTTCCTTTTGTCCTTTGTCTTACCATTTTGGTGTTCCCCTTCATATGTTTATTCAAATAACCATATTACAATAGCCAGGGTACAAAAATTAAATACAGTGACAACAGGGGCTAAAACAGAGGGGTAAAAACACAGAAAAAAAAAGAAATAATTTCACATATTACATTAAGATAACAACAACACTGAAAAGTTTTAATTTTCTTAGATTGTCTTAAAACATCATTAGTTCAAAGAAATGTGTAAGGTATATTTCTAATAAAGAATAAAATAAAGACTAGTCCTACATAAATTATTCAAGCATTCTAAATGTTCCAATGACAAAAACAAGGCAATCAAATTGGATGTCTTTTGTTATAAAATTGAAATTTCACTTAGTAACAGAAATCAATGCATATAAAAGTACTAAATTCATTTAAAATATATTTTATAAAAATAGTAATTTGTTCACATCAAATATTTATACCAAAATAATAGAGCTGTGAGCTAATATAGCTCTAATAGTTTCAAGAGGATTAGGATTATTAAATAACAATTCAAATACATTTAGAAAGTATCTAAGATATTTTCAAATTTAATAAAGTCCTATATCCTTTTTTTAAACTTTTTTCTTTATTGACAAAGTGTGGTACAGAGGGGTTACAGATTCACATGTAAGGCAATGAGTACATTTCCTGTTCAACTTGTTACCTCCTCCCTCATTTCCCTCCCTCACCTTCCCCTTCCCCTCTCCTCCCAAGAGTTGTGCAGTTAATTTACACAAAATGGTTTTGTAAGTATTACTTTTGAAATGGTTTGTCTTTTTGTCCTTTCTTTCTCTATTTTGATATTCACTTTCCCTTCCGCAGTTCTAATACCGGTATAAACAATATCCAGGATGAGATATAGTGGTAGTGGGGGTACAACAACAGGAAGGGAATACAAGAGAAACAACACTAAAAACAATAATCAATCAAACAAACAAATAAGAAAAAAATTAAAAATACAAAAGATACAGTTTTTTTTCATTGAAATCATTTCTTTCTTTCTTTCCTTCTTTCTTTCTTCCTGTCTGTCTGTCTTCTTTCTTCTATTCTGATGCCACTAATCCCTTTTTTAAAAAATTGAAATGAACTACATATCTTTTGTGTGGTAGCATTAAATGAGGGTACCTTCTCAGCTTTATATTCAAGGTGGCTTACCTACTTAGGGAATAGAAATAATACAGACAGTGACAGTGATTATGTTTTACACTAATCAGTTTAACTTATTTGATATAGGGTCTCCTATTGCTCTCCCCCCACCCCCACATTTACCCTAGACCATAATCCTCCTATTTACATGGTGTTGCATTGACAAGCATTGAACTTAGCTTTTTGGTTATTGGTCTGTTTGTCGGTTTCTGTTTCTGTTGAGATGGTCTTGATAACTCTTTCTGGGCTAGAATGGAAATAAGATTCTTCAGATCTTTAATTCTCAAGTCATTGAGATTAGTCATTAATCACCGCACTTGGCTTGACAAGAAATCATATTAGTCTGACAGAAAAAATCCAATGTTTTCTTTGAGCTCACTGACTAAACCCAAAGATTTTGTTGTTGGGACACTCACTATGGCCTACATGAGTCTTTTTCAGGATATTTTCTACCTCACTTTGTACTATATGTCTTCTGTCAACTTATCTTTTTTTAAAAAAATGACTGTCCCAAGACAGTTGTTAGTGAAATAGAATTTGGTAGCTTGCAGACCCTAGGGACTATTGAGTTTCAGGGATTCTAAACTATATACAAAATGGGTATAGTTGAGGGTTGTATGGCTTTCTGTAAAGAGTATTTGTGTCCGAGGATTAAATTTACTCTAAAATCTAAGTGCTTTCCTCAGTTTTGCATGATTATTTTATTAAAATAATTAAGCAATAATTTTCATCTTTATGTACAAAATATTTACTTTGACAGGCTGTGGACAGAAACTGATTCCACATCTGTTATACCATGTCCCAATAAGTTAAATTATTTTCAACTGCACTACATTTTTCTTAATAAAATTAAGAAATTTATTAATAATTTATTAAGTTTATAATTTTTAATTTTTTAATTATATTTTGAAAGGTGATATTCTGTCTCTTAGAAGAAATGATAGCATGAAGTACTTTGATTCATTCATATACACGTACCCCATATACACAGGCAGGTAGACATTGTATAATATCAGAGCTAATTCTGTTTGAGACTTCACTTATCTAGCACAAAAAGATAAGTACCAGAGTTACATTCAGTGCCAAACAGTCTAAATGAATTATTTCAACTATTTTATTTTCTATGAATTTGAGTGATTTAGGGAATATTTCTGTATTTCTTTGAAAACGAACATGACATTGGAAAATAGAATTTTATTCAGAACAATGTTATTACCATCAAAGTCAAAAGATGTTGGAATGAACTATAACTGGGTATGTAAGGAAGGTTCTGTATCTGTCATGCCTTAAATTTGTGGAGTCAGATAAACTTTTCAACGTGTTGTCAGCTTCGTGGGCAGTTCTCTCGTTTTTTATTTCATTTCAATAAGAGCTTGTCACTTGCACATGAAGAACTGGTAACTACTAGAAGTACTTTTGTGCCATATAAGTCAAGAACTATCAGAAATCTAGTTAGGGATTGAGGACATGACGGCAGCATTCAATCAGTATGTCAAGGTGATGACCTTTTTCAGGGAAAGTACACACTTTAGGAAAAGACATTGTTATTTAAGTATTTATCTAATATCTGGCAGATCACTGTAATTACAGTTTTAAGTAATTCATAATGCTTGTCTTTTTTATAAAGAATTCTGGTTACTAAAACAATTGATCAACCCAATGTGAAGTCAGTGTTGACAGAAAGAATACACCAAGTCCTGTGAGGAAAGTGTGCCAGAGAAAACACTACTGCTTACTTCTGCCATTGTTGATGTTGAACCTTTCCCTAGCTGGGGATTGAGTCATACATTGTGCCATCCTCCTCCTCCTCACAACTGGCACAGGAAAATGATGTCTTAGCCACCTCTAGCCATCCAGGGGGAACAGTATCTGTCAAAGGTGAGTGTTTGATAGGTGTTCTATAACTCCCAGTAAATGAAATAGATGATCAAATAAAGCAAAACAGAAAACTTCAGAGATGGAACACTTATTTCCCAGTGAGACATGTGTGGAAAACTACATTCTCAAAACAGGAAATAAATTTTTGTGATGAATGTTCAAAGTAGCCATAATTATTCCTCACAATTCACACCGTGTTCACATGACATCTTTGAAGTTGTCAATTATTTTCTCCCTGTACATGGCTAATGTTTCATTGTCTTTATTCCTTTCTAGCATTGTTTGTTTGCATGCTTTGGGAAAGGATTTTGCTAACTTGGGCTACCTTCAATCTCACAGGCATTCAGCCTCTACCTCTGATGTGCTAAGTTTAAAGGTCTGCACTACCATGCCCAGCAGTATTTCCATTTCCTTGTCAAAGTGGAAAAAATATATTTTCATATCTTTCTCACATGCAGTAAGGACCAGGGAAAAGTATACGTTTCAAAGACACGGGATCCACCTCCTAAAGTATCAAAACCTCCTCCAAATAACACTGGAAACTCTAGACTGAACTTTCAACCTATGAAACCCCTTGGGATATTTTGTGCTCACGTCATGCCATGTGACAGGCAATTTTGAGTTGAAAGAGAATATGCTATTAGGGGGATGCCCTCTGTGGTTGAGAGTAAGCAAATATAGCTTAGTTTGTATTTATTAAGTTTTATTGTCTGATTTTAATTGTGTACATCTGTATATACCTTTCGAGATATACAGGTACAGCATTCTTACCCTCAGTAATTTGTATTTTGGTAAGACCAACAATAAACATAGAAAATTAGTTAAAAAAAAAGACATTTCAGTTATAACAAAAAATCAATGTGTATGTGTGTGTGTGTGTGTGTGTGTGTGCGTGTGCACGTGCGTGTGTGCGTGCACCAGATCTGGACTTTGAACTCAGAGCCTAAGCACTCTCCCTAAGCTTATGTACTCAAGACTAGCACTCTAATACTTGAGCCACATTTTCACCTCTAGCGTTTTGATGGTTAATTAAAGATGAGTGTCATTGACTTTCCTGCCAGAGTTGGCTTTGGACTGTGATCATCAAATCTCAGTGTCCTGTGATTACAGGTGTGAGCCACTGGTGCCTGGCTGAAAACTCACCTTCTTCCAGGGTCATAAATCATGGGACTTCTTAATGTAATATCTCAAATTTGAACAAGAATAGTGAAATTTCCATTGAAAAAAATCACTGGAATTACCTAGCTACCAGTTACTGGTTCACACTTGTAATCCTGACTCTGAAAGCTGAAACTTGAAACCTGAGGGACTAAGTTCTGAAGCTAGCTAGCATAAGCAGAAAAATCTCCATTTCAACAATAACCAGGAAAAGGACATGCATTGCAAGCACAGCTTAGTGTTTGTGACAGCCACAAGGAAGTAAAGTGAACCAAGTAATTTACCCCTGAATCTGAGCTCTAATTCTACAAAAATTCACTGAAACTATTTTTCTCCATAGTTAAAACCTAACACCCCAGCCTACCTTGCAATGAGCTCATAGTTAAACCAAAGGGAACTTTGTCTATGGAATGTATATTTGATTAATGATAATGAATTATAGTCAAAGAAGGAAGAATAATTGGTAAAAAAAAAATGGATTATGGAGACATCAACATCTTATTTTGCTCCCTAAATACTGTACACTTAAGTATGGATTGTTTTCATGAATTGGTACTTGTTGGGAGCTTGTTGACTTGTATTTTGTTCCTTCCTTCCTTCCTTCCTTCCCTTCCTCCCTTCCTCCCTTCCTCCCTTCCTCCCTTCCTCCCTTCCTTCCTTCCTTCTTTTTTTTTGCCAGTCGTGGGCTTTGGACTCAGGGCCTGAGCACTGTCCCTGGCTTCCTTTTGCTCAGGGGTAGCACTCTGCCACTTGAGCCACAGCGCCACACTTGAGCCACAGCGCCACTTCTGGCTGTTTTCTATATATGTGGTGCTGGGGAATCAAACCCAGGGTTTCATGTATACAAGGCAAGCTCTCTTGCCACTTGGCCATATTCCCAGCCCTACTTGTTATCGATTTTTAAGAAAAATGCTAAGAGAAAATCTGTAACAACTTTGGCTTCATAGAGTTCCTTTGAATTAAAAGAAAAAAGGAAACAATCATGGATCAGACTACACTGTGGACCAGTAGGCATTGGGAAAGTTATACTAGCAATACAGCTAGGCAGCAATTATATAAAAGAAAGAAGCCAGTGACCTTGAGAATCACCTTCACTGGATAGAGTACTATATTGGCCTGATTTGCATACAATCTCCTCACTTGGCAGCCAGCCTGTGAGTAGCTGACATTCTGCTGTCCTGATTGGTTGACTCATTTGTCTGATTTTTCTGTTCCAAGAACAAGACTCTTACTTAATACTTAGTGTCTTACTGACTTAAGAGTGCAGTTCATTAACTTCAGGAGGCTGTTTGACAGAAATTTTAACATTGAAAAATGATCCAGATTATCTGAGATTTCAAACAGACTAGAAAGTATTTTAGACCAAACTCCAATCCCGTAAACTATTCCCCTCAGAAAGAGTTTGTCTACTCGAAGTGTCACGGGAGGTTTCATCTATAGTAGTGATGTCAAAAGAAAACACCAGTCAACATAGCATTCTGCTTAGTACACTGAACACTGGCTCTCTCAGAAGGCTGGAGAGCCCTGTGCATTTTTATCTCCAAAGCTGCCACTATCACATCTGAAGAGAACTTAGAAGGTATTGCATCTATTAAAACAGATATGAAAAGAGCCTTTCCTCTGAAATGGAAATGTTAGCACACCTGCAAGTTATATGAACAAAAACAAAAAGCTTAAGTGATCATTCTTGATAAGACAACTTACAAAAGCACACAAACAAAAAAAATGCAAGTTTAATATAATTAACCAAAAGAAAATAACTGTAGATTTTTAAAATGCTGATACGATTTTAATTTGTTCAAAGTTGAAAATAACTACATTGCTGGTGTTTTAAGGCACATAATGAGCAATTATATCACACATGATAGATTCAGCAGTAAAGTATTATCAACTAACAGCTGGAACTCATAAAACAAATCACAGTGTGAATGTGAAGTTTGCTATGATAAACCATATGCTGAGAAAGACCATTCTGCTAATTTGAAAATAAAGTTAAAATGTGTTTGCCTTATTCAATAAAGTTATGACAAATAAGACATTTTAAAAGAAGAAGTAACCTTAATTAATTAGATAGTTGGTTATAATATACAGTAGATTCCTACATATAAATACTAGTAAATTTTCCCTATATAATGTGTTGACTTTATTTGATGAAAAAAATGTATTATAGGTAGATAGACAATAACTGCTATTGTAACTTTTATTTTTATGCTAATACTGAGGCTCAAACTCATGGCCTGTGTGCCTGACTTTGATCCATTATCCTCAGATCTCATCCTCCTGAATAGCTAGAATTAGAGGTGTGAGCCACTTTGAATTTCAATCTTCACTCTTTTTTCCTCTATGATTACTTTTGGTGACCTATAATCTTCATTCTTATAGAGGAAAAACATTCTGTGGCTTCCAGAAGAATTGAACATCTTTTTAAGTTTATTTGTATCATACTATGTGTTATCTATGTGTGTTAATGTATCATATTTCTAGACCTGTTCTTTCCCACTTGATACCAGAAATCCTCACTCAAATATATTAGTTTTTGATATTGTAAAATATATTTTTCAGTCCTTCCTCATGTAAATGTATTATTATGTATTTATATTTTATGACTATAATAATATATAGATATCATTGGATTATATTCCTCAATCTCATTGGCTACTGGTATCTTTGGTACTAGAATGTATTCTAACAAATATTTCTATCCTTCTATAGAGTTGTCTCAATACTTTAAAGCTTTCTGATTTCACCTTATCCATCACTATCTATCTACATGTCTACCTATCTGTATATCTATCTATCTATCTATCTATCTATCTATCTATCTATCTATCTATCTATCTATCTATCTAGCACTAATCCTAGGGACTGAACTCAGAGTTTCACCTTGTTGTTCTATATCTTTTTCTTTTCCCTCTCTTTCTTTCTCTCTCTCTTTCTTTCTCTCTCTCTTTCTTTCTTCCTTTCTTTCTTCCTTTCTTTCTTCCTTTCCTTCCTTCCTTCCTTCCTTCCTTCCTTCCTTCCTTCCTTCCTTCCTTCCTTCCTTCCTTCCTTCCTTCCTTCCTTCCTGCTTGCTTGTGTTAGTGGCTTGAACTCAGGGCCTACATGCCATTCTTTATAGGATTATTTTTGTTCAAGTTTAGCGCTCTATCCCTTGAGCTACACCACAGCTTTAAGCTTTATAGTGTTTAATTGGCAATAAGCGTCTCACAGACTTTCCTATCTGGGCTAGCTTCAAACCATGAGCCTCAGATTATGAGAGCTACAGGCATTTTTTTCAAGTATTTGACACACAGCCAGTGCTCTACAGTTCACACAGCCACAATTCCACTTAAAGTTCTTTGCTGATTAATTGGACATTAAGGTCTCTCAGATTTGTTTCTGATGGGTTGGCTTCTAGCTGAGATCTTCTTATCTCAGATTCCTGAAGTAGCTAGGATTGTAGATGTGAGCCACCAATGATTAGTTAACTTCACTTTAACATTTTAAATTAAACCTAATTTTAGTGTAGACTAGTTCCAATATTTAAGATAAATATCTGAATGGTTTATTCACTTAGAAAATATCTCATTAGCCTAGGAATATATATCAATCCATCTTATTTTATACGGTGCATTACACAAATTTGGGACTCATTAATTTGTGAAATTGAAAACATGAGAGTTGAGTATTTAGACATAGCCCATTGTAATCAATTTAATAGCCTACGATTGCAAGGGGATATATACAGCTCTACTGCAAAGCTATAGCAATAAAAACAGCTTGTTTCTTGCACAAGAACAGGCCTGTGGACCAATGGACTAGAAATGCAGATCCAGAAAAGATCTCGCAGACCTATGGACACCTTATTTTTGATAACAAGTCAAAAATTAGGATGGAAGAAAGACAACCTCTTGAACAAATGGTCTTGGCAAAGTTGGTTAAACACCTGTAGAAAACTGAAGTTAGATCCATATCTATACCCTGCACCAGAATCAATTCTAAATAGATCAAAGACATTGAGGTAAAAGCAGACACCCTGAAAACACTGAAGGAAGAAATAGAAGTAACACTAGAACTTCTTGGCACAGGTAGAAACTTTCTGAATAAAGACTCAGAAACACAAAAAATCAAAGAAAGATTGAATAAATGGGATTGCATTTAATTGCAGAGCTTCTGCATGACAGAGGACATAGCCAGCAACATAAATAGAAAGCCCACAGATTGGGAGATCTTCACTAGCCAAACAACTGACAAAGGCCTCATATCTAAAATATAATTGGAACTCAGATTTGAACATTGTTAAATACAGAAGCAAATTGAAAATTTCAGAAAAATATGTATTCACTATATAAAAATTACTAAATATATCCAAGATATTTATAAGTAAAATTAAAATATTGTAAGTGGAGCAGAAAGTATGACACTAAGATTGATAAATTCATTTCCTTATATATCTGACAATAACTGAAGTACAAATCAATAATTGAAGGTGTACATATACCCAGACACTTTCCAAAAGAATGGGGAAAATCATTGGGACAAAATCTCTGCTAAGATTATAAAATACCCAAAATAATGTTAACGGAGATGCATATATCTAGTCATCTTTAAACTTGAAGTATATAGGTATAAACATGTCCTATTTATAAGATTTGTTAAAAGGAGATGTAGTCTTGGAAAATAATCAAATAAAACAGCAGATAATCTATTCTTGAAGCAATAACCTAGAAATAGAAAATGTTTGGATTTTTACAAGCACAGAGAACACTTTATATGGGTTAACAACAACAAAACTTCAATGTGCAATTTACCAACAGCAGGAATTGGGGCTGTCAGCAAGTACAAATTGTACCATCTGGGGACATTTGACTTTTTCTAATGGTATTTGATCTGTGGAGACTGGGAGGACATAATGAAATCTGCAAAGGAGAGTTAAGGGTAAAATTGAAACAAAAAACTCAGGATAGCATCCTGTATTAAGAATAGTCTAAGGGGCTGGGGACATGGCCTAGTGGCAAGACTGCTTGCCTTGTATACATGAAGCCCTGGATTCAATTCCCCAGCACCACATATACAGAAAATGACCAGGAGTGGCGCTGTGGCTCAAGTGGCAGAGTGATAGCCTTGAGCAAAATGAAGCCAGGGACAGTGCACAGGTCCTGAGTCCATGCCCCAGGACTGGCAACAAAAACAAAACAAATAAACAAAAGAATAGTCTAAGAGCAAATGTCAATGGTTCTAGGATTGAGAAACTAAAATCTAAAAAATAACAATTTCATCTATTTGATATGTCCTTAAAAACATATGAATTTACCTAGGTAGATAGCGGAGAAAGGAGGTGTGCAAACACATTACTATTAACATTTGTACAAAGTCATTTAGGTACTTTAGAAACAATTACACACAGAACATAGATATTTTGTAAGTTAAAAGCAGACTTGTAGCTGACAGAAAAGAACAAAAAATAGTTCACATGTATTTTTCAATTATTTTAAAGTTCTGCAGAAATATTTTTTCTTATACATTTTTTTCTACAAACCCATCATAGTAGTAAATATGCAACCCCCAAATTTAAAGAAAATAAAAACATGGAGTTCATTTTATTTGTAAGTACCTACACAAAGAGGCTAGATAAGATGGTAAACATCTTTAAAAAATACCCAAATCACTAGTGACAAAAGTATTAGATTAAATAAATTTCCATTTCAAGCATGAGCAAGTAATCCAATATATAGTATAACCAGTACTATAAACAATTAAAAAAATTAAAACCACAAACATTTGATATTTAAATGTGAATACACAAAGAAATGTGAAGTGTCCTTATTTTCACATTTTGTTTGTTAGAACTACAAGCATGTATAAGCATGTTAATTTACACTTACAGAGGTAGAAATATTAAATAAAAATTCATCACTCTAGTTAAAGGAAATTAAATTCAAAAAAGCATAAAAGAAAATGGTAATTTATAAATACATCCCATTTGTACCACTAACACTACGTTATATTTGTAGGAAATTAAAGTAATAAATATAACCATTGATGTTATAACTAGTATAAATATTAATTTCCACAAAAAAATCAAGCTTAACCTAATCTTTTACAGGAAACAATAGAAAAAACATAAAGGTGGTATTTAATAACAACTACCTATTATTTGCTGTAAAATGCATGCTACTTGAGATAGACTAATATAATTTTAGCATATTACATATATTTTTCTATACCTATATGTGTATCTATATCATAAATGTTCAAAATTGTATCTATTTGTGTAGATATTACAAAAACATACATGAAAGACCTGACTAAGCAAAAAGGCACATATAATCCTTGGCCACAAGTTTGTTAACAATAATTATTTTCAAATATATCTGAAAATTTATTATAAAGCTAAAATTTCACTGATAGAATTTACCAATTTCAAATAATTGGCAAATTAATTTCAAAGGAACACATTGGTATTTGCAATAAAGAAAAAATGCAATAAAATCTGTATATTAAAGTAAATTATAAAATATTTGTTAATGAAAATGTGACTCAAAATATGAAATTTCAGAACTTTGAAATTCACAATTACATGAAAGCAATAAAGAGGTCAGATTCTCATTTTAGAGGCAGGATTCTTTCTCCTTAAATGCAATCTAGTTCTTTATCTCCACCCATTCACAATGTGGTAGAGCTGGATAGCTGGATAGCTGGATACCTGCCTTGTGATACCACTTGCTGTCTGTAGGTGGTTTTGTATAATCTCTTTACCATGCCCCATTCATACTCCACAGGGATTATGCAGGTAAACCATAGTGCTTGTATTTATTTGCCACATGCTCTTCCTGAACTAGGTCTGCATGCTCTAATCCCACCTGTCAGATTCTTCTTAAGTAATTGATTGAGTAGCATCCTGTACTCCTTCTCTCTAGCCCCCTTTCTGCCTGTTAAGCTCAGGTGCTTCGAGAGTTCTTTTTTCAAGACCCCACAGGATGTGCAGCTCTCCATGTGTAACCTGAAGTCACTGTGAACATTATCTACTGTATTGTGCCTGCTTCCCTTGAGTATCACTAGATCAATAACAGCTTTAACTGGCCTCTCATGCAGCATATATTAAACACCATTTTGATAGGAACAAATTGGCCATAGGTATGGCACAAGTTAAGACACATGAATGTCTTAGCACTTAAATAAGTTCCTTGTGAAAAGAAAACTAAATTGCCAGAGAAGATAAAGAAGAATCTCATTAAAAAACAAAAACAAAAACATATTGTACAGATCCAGGATTTACTTTTCTGGAACCCGGTCAAAGTAGAAATGGAATTACAGCCTCCTAACAAGGAGACACAAGGTCAAATTGGGGAAAATTTTCACAAAAGTTTGGAATTATACTACCCTTTTGTTGATAGGGTAGTATCGTTCAATTTCTTCAAATTACATATTTTCTATGATTGTTAACATTAAGACAATATTCCATGCTTGGTTTCCTGTTAGACTCACTATCTACCTCAGGAGTGCAGAATATCTTTCTCTAAGTTCGCTTCTGCTACCACTGCCTACAAGTTTGTGGTCATTCCATGGACCACCCCTGAGAAATCCTCTGTGGGAGAATTATTTTCCTTGTAGGCAGACCGACCGCAAAGGGCAAATTTTGATTTCCCAATCTAGATTCATTATGAGATTCCTCCTAGTTAAATTCCAAACATGTTCCCTATGAGATAATAAATTACATGGTGATGAGTAAGATATACGACCAGGAAGAAACATTTCCTCCCACAGATTTATTATTCGATGAATTCACATGTGTTCTCTCCTTCTATTACAGTCACCTCTACATTATGTCATTCCAAAACAACAAATAGCATTCTGAGTACAATAACCTCACCTTATTCACTTATTTAGTACTCATGGTTTAACCAAGTGCAGACAAATAAAATGAAGGAAAATTTAAAACCAAAGATATTTCATAAACCACAAACTCAATTCCTTCATGCGCATTATAAATCTCAGTTGAATCAGAGAAGCTCTCAGTCAGTGCGACGTTATTATCATTTGTGTTTAAATTATTGTGTGACTTTGCTGTTGTGAATGCATCCCTCCCCCCCCAATAGTGCCCCCCAAATAAAATGATAAAGTGCAAATTTGAGGTAGTGAAAATTAAGTGGGCAGAGGACATATCTGCAGTGGAAGCTGGGGAGTATTAAGGAAAATTGAATCAATCCTCAAAAGTACAGTGTTGAACCCAGTATTTAGTGAATATTTGTGGGTTTTCCTCCATCGTGTACCCTTGAATACAAAGGTGAAAGAATATTTTATCTAAAAATTTCTAGCATCATAAAATCTTTATGATAAGATATAAGATATGGTTAAATATTATAAGACCATAATTTTCCTTGGTCTTGCACATTATTCTTTTATTGTTCCATTCTTACACCTGTCATGCTAATGTGTTTCAAAATGGGTGCCTTGTAATTCTTCCTGTCATTATCAGTAAATATTAATGGAAAATTAAAAATATGTACATCTTTATCTAGAGCAAGAAAGTAGGAGAGAAATCATACTCAGTCACAAAGCCAATTGTTCAATTACAGAGATAATAAATGTACATTTTAAAGATTACATAGGCTCTAGTGAGAAAACAACCATTTTCTTTTTATTTATATCATTTGTACATTTCTATGCAGAAATAAGTGGGATTTTATTTTTAAATTATTGAATCAAATGGATAATAGTACAAAGTAACCCAAATGCATTGACCTCTATGTCAAAGGACATTGAGAAAATCGATAATTTATATCCATAGGAGAAGAGAGAAAATTTAGTAAAATAAATTAGTTACATATGCTGGTGGAAAGCTACTGATAATCAACTGCAAACTACATTTAATAATGCAGACAAATTCACTAGAGAGAAAAATGTCTCAGACAAAACTTTGCTAAGATTGTAATTCTTGAAAAAACAGAAAGTCCCGAATTTACTGAATCTTTAAGATGTCAGATCAAAGAGAATGTCAGGTGTGAGATGATAATCAGAAATGGTTGTTAACACAACATATCAAATCAGCATTTAAATTGGCTTTTGAGTTGTAAGGATAAATGGATCAAGTCTTGAGTCTTTAATGGATTAATCTTATTATGCTGAGATGTCTTTCTCCCTGTTTTTCCAAAGATTACAAATTTGCAAACCTCAGCTGCTCTTATTTTATGCCCTTGCAAAGCCAGAAGTTTCTCAGCTCATCAATCAATGTCTCTAAGTGCTTGCTCACTAGTTATATACAATCTTGTTGTTTAAGCTGTCTTTCCACTTTCCTACACCTCCATTTACTCTTTTTTTCCTCCTAACTTCCTTATTGAGTATTCGGTGAGTATGAACGGTAAGCCCTATTCTACTACCAATCATTTTATTCTAATTTTACCAATATTTATCTTTGAATGGCATGTAATTTTCAAAATCTATATAAAACCTAAGTATATATGAATGGCTACTTTCACTTACATCATTTTGGCATCAATTTTCACAATGCTCTTTTACATAGAACAGTCCATACTAAGGGCCTTGTTATCAAACATGAGAGGAAGAAAAGAGAAAGGAAGATTTTATTGTTTATATGCATGCTATGAGCGGTAGAAACATGCTTACCATGCAAAATTCCTGGGTTCCATCTTCAGCATCTAAGTGGAAAATAATGACTATTAAACACAGTGGCAAATTATATTAAATATAGACATCCAATGGACGTGTAAGAAATAATCACTGAAGTGGTCGGCTTTTAAATAAAACTTTATTATTTTACAGTTCTGAAATATGGTTCATAGAACTAAAATCTGTTATCAGTGCTTTAGTCATCCTTCTAGAGGCTGAATAAGAGATTATCTCTGTGATTTATTTCAGCATCTGGTGGTCACTTTCATTTCTTGGATCATGATTTTATTCTCCCATTGCACAAGCCAGTAATGTTTAGCTGGATATTCCTATGTTGTTTGTAATTTGGTTCTCTCTCCTGCTTCATTCCACCTCCAAACAATTTAAGATGTCATTGGCTCTACCTATTCATGATGAATCTTCACACCTTAAGGTCATTTGATTAGCCAACTTCCAGTCACCATAAAACCTGACATACTGAGAAATGCTGTTCTTTAAGTTGTAGAAATTTAAGAATACCATTTTTTTTTTTGCCTACCTCAGCTAGACAAGGAAAAGTGTGGTGACAAGTGATTATGCTGTGTGTGAAGCCATGAGTTCAAGAAATGTATAGTTAATCAATAGAGAATATACTCTACTGTACTTTGAAAAGAAAGTGTGTTTACTTTTTATGTTTAGATGTTTTGTTGGTGAATATTGTTTTTCTTTTTTTTCCAGATTTTTTTTTATTTCTTTATTGTGAGAGTGATATACCAGAGGGGTTACAGTTTCATAGGTAAGGCAGTGTGTACATTTCTTATCCAAGTTCTTATCTCCTCCCTCATTTTTCACCCACCTCTCCCCACTCCATTTCCCTCACCCATTTTAGTTGTGAGGTTGGTTTACACCATAAAGTGTATATACAATATCCAAGGTGTCAAAATTAGTTACAGTGACATCAGGGGTAAAACCATGGGGGCCCTTGTTCTTTTGTCTTTCTTTCCCATGGTTTAACCACTGAATATTGGTTTTCATGCGTCCTATATCCTTTCAAGTCTTTGTCTCCTGCTCACCACTAAGAGGAAGATGCCAAGTTCCTCATTTTACCTTACACATTTAAGTTTATTTTGTTAGCTAAACTTTATAAGAAACTTTATGATTACATTACTCATTTAGCGTAAGCTCCCTGGATCAAAATAGTTTGATTAACTGCTTTCATTGAAGTACTTATACCTTTTATAGAAATTGACATCTTTTGCATATGTAATACCTTTCATTGGTGACACTATTGTTTTTCCTTAGCCTAATGTTTATGTAGCTCTTACATTTTTTTTCCTTTATGGTATATCTATATCTCTTACTTTTCTCCTACATACGTATATCTTTATATTTTGGGCCAAGTTACAAGTATAAGGCTGAATAAAATGGAAAGACATAATATCTGTTTCCATGGACTGCCCTATCACCAGATATGTAAAGGCCAGGGTCTATTTAATCATGAAATAAAACTTCCTAAACTGAACTAAATTGAGCTTTTTCTCCCAATCAGCTGATTATCATAGATAGGCATTTGTTACAGTAATAGAAAGAAAGATAAAACATGCACACATACAAGTAGTTACTTAGTTTTATTTTCACAGGACCATTCTCATGAATTTTCAGAATTTCTTTGCTGGTGGTAGTGTTTACTTCCTTAGTCTTTAGAAACAGTTTTTCTTCCACATGAAATGCTTTGGTCTTTGCTTTGCTTTTGGTTGCTTGCTGTAGGTGCTAAAATGTTTTTTTGTTTGTTTGTTTGTTTTTGTAGCCCACAATTATAGAGATGAACCATCAGCACCTCATTTCTCTTATACATATTTAGTTTTCTTTCTTTCTTTCTTTCTTTTTTTTTTTTTGCCAGTCCTGGGCCTTGGACTCAGGGCCTGAGCACTGTCCCTGGCTTCTTCCCGCTCAAGGCTAGCACTCTGCCACTTGAGCCACAGCGCTGCTTCTGGCCGTTTTCCATATATGTGGTACTGGGGAATTGAACCCAGGGCTTCATGTATATGAGGCAGGCTCTCTTGCCACTAGGCCATATTCCCAGCCCATATTTAGTTTTCTTTAATGGAATGTTCATTGATTTATCTCATCATTGTATATATAGGAGTTTGTATATAACTTATCAAATTTATATTTGTGAAACAATTTAGCCTTCCATTTTGACAAATATATTAAAGCTCTAGATTTAATTGTGAATATCAGCACACAGCAATAAAGATAATGTAATTATTTCCCTTGCAACATTTTTAAAGAAATTAAAAAATATACAAGTAACTAACAAATGGCAATGCAAAGGTCACAAATTTTATATACAATGAAAACATAGTGAGGATTCATTATTTATTAAACCTATTACAATTAGATAGGAAATAGCAGGAATATTTGAAAGCAGATATCAAAGAAGCTAAGAATGAACCATATGATGAAAGAGTTTCCTATTGTTGAAGAAGAAACTGAAATATATCTGAGGTAAGGTTTTTGAGAAAATGAAAAAATAAGATTGCCCAAGGATATAGCACAGTAAATGACAAATCAGAGAGACAGACAAAGAGAGAGACAGAGAAAGAGAGACAGAGAGAGGGAGAGAGAGATTGTGGATGTAAACTCTACTGAAAAAGGTATGCTTAAAGGGGCTTTAGAACTATCCTGTTGTCCTGAATTAACACTAAATAACATAAAGCTATACTAGATAATTTCACCTGAGTGTAAATGATCATGTTTAAGTTATTCTTCATGTTTCAAAGTTATTCTTATGACTTAACTCAGGACAGGAAATTATCTTGTAATGAAAAGAATCCAGGCAATAAATTAGTAGTCTAGGAATACAGAGTGCAATGGGAGAAAGAGGGCAGTGACTGGCATTTCTCACCAAGACAGAAGACACAGTCTAAAAACTCATATGGAAATGCAAAGGCCCCCAAAAGCCAAGAGAGTCACCATGAAAATACTAAAAGCCAAAGCAACAACAAAAAGCAATGCTTGTGCTAATGGTATCACAAACTATACTGTAAAGCCAACACAAAGCCAGCTTGATAGTGGCACAGTCCTCAAAAGAAATGAAAAAGACTAGAAGAAATAAACCCTTACACCTAAACTAACTACTATTTACAAAGAAGCCCAAAATAAAAGTGGGAGAAAGGATAGTCTTTTCAACAAAAAGTGCTGTCAGAACTAGATCTTCCCTTGTACTAGACAGAAATCCAACATCAATCTCCCAACCTGTGCCAATATGAATTGAAAGTGGATCAGAAATCTTAACATAAACCCAGCACTGGTGCCTCATGCCTGTAATCCTAGCTACTCAAGAGGTTGATATTTGAGGATCATAGCTCAAAACCAGCCCGCACGGAAAGTCTGTGAGACTCCTATCACCAAGTAACCACAGAATACTTGAAATAGAGCTGTGGCTCAAGTGGGTAGAGACTAGACTTAATCCCAGGCCCCAGAACAAGCAGAAAAAAGAAAAATACACTTAACAGGAAACTTGAAATTTTATGACTACTACAGGAAGACATAAGAGAGGCCCTATAACTTACTGGCATAGACAGGGATTTTCTGAATAAAATTTTAGGGTCTCAGCAAATAGCAAATAGGAGAGGGAATTGACAGATGAGCTTGCATTAAGCTAAAATTGTCTGCAGAGAGAAGGATATTGTCACAAACTAAAAGATAGCTGACAGAATGAAAGAACATTGTGAGTAATACATTTGACAAGGATCTAATAAAATCGAATATGCAAAATCTTAAATACCTGAAACCCCAAACAATCAATAACTCAGGCAATAAACTGAAGAAGTTGAATAAATACTTCTCAGCAGAAGTTCAAATAACCCATAAATATGAAGAAAAGCTTAACATTCCTGACTTCAGAGGAAATACAAATCAAACCAAGATTCCATCACATGCCCAGTCAGAAAGACCATCATCATGAACACAAACAACAGTACTAGAGAGGATGCAGGAAAGGTGAGGTCCTAATACACTTTGGACGGCAATGTAAATTTGTGCAACTATTGTAGAAATCAGTATGGAGAGAGAACTAAGTATGGAAATAGAACTAAGTTGTGATGTAGCAGTACCACTCCTGGACATTTGTCTGAAAGTCTATAAGACAGAAAACAGGAACACTCACACAGAGGTGTTCATAATGGCAGAGTTCACAATATCCAAGTTATAGAAACAGTCCACATGCACTACACTGGAGGAATAGATCAGGAAAATATGACCAGATAGATAGATAGATAGATAGATAGATAGATAGATAGATAGATAGATAGATAGATAGACTACATTTTATTATTTTATTGAGCCATCAGGAACAACAAAGAACTAATTTTGTTATTTACAGGGAAATGAATGGACCTGAGGGTGTGTGGGGAATCATACTGAATGAAGTAAGATAGGCTCAGGATGACAAAGGGTATATGTTTTCTCTCATGTATTGATCTTATATCCAAAATACAGCTTTTTAGGTAAATTCATACAGAGAAATATCCATGCCTATGTGATCAAACTGACTCAAGTATGGTATACACAGAAGTGAAACTCTGGGTATAAGTCCTCTGAATAACTAAGAGTCTAAGCTGTTAATTTAAATGAATTAAAATGAATATTAAAATTTTCTAATAATATCAATAAGTCATGACAATAATTATCATTAATACCAATAATGAAAATGAATATTGTCTTCTAACAAAATGGCAGGAAGAACAAAATTCAGGAAACTGAAACATGTTTGGAATGAGGAGTGCTAATAGTAAGGGATGATGAGTGGAACAGGAATGGTGCATAAATATAGTCTTAATTTGTGTACATATGCAAAAAATGAAGTAGGAAACATGTTATCACTGGTTGAGGAAGAGTTAGGTGGGGAGGGGGTTTGATGAAAAAGGTGATTGATCAGGATACACTGTACACATAAATGAACATATCAAAATGTAAGGCCCTTATACAATCATTAATAGATTAGTTTCATTTTCTGCCTGTAACTATTACTTACAAACATTATTCAAAGCAATTGCAGCTATGAGTCTCTGAAGGATAAAGCTGTAGAGTGAGTCATCTGATTAGTTAATTTTGAAGACAGGAAAGAGCAATGTATGATTTAGTAAGCAATAGATCATTCGGACTGAAGTGTTTCTTGAAAGCACCAGTGTGGGTCCAAGCTGCCCAGCTTGGGCTCTTGTCATTGTTCTGTGTGTATGACTGGTATAATACAAGAACCATGTATAAATGTCTTCAGTCTTTCCTGGAGATGACAAAATGAAGAAAAGGAAAAATGAAAACTCAATGAACATCTTCTCAGCCTTCGCATTCTCCACTGAGAGAATCATCAGAGAACCAGATTTCTCTTCCACTCTTAAAATAGCATCCACTCCTGTTGTAAGTAGGTAAAACTGCACATCAGAGAGAGCAGAGAGACAGAAAGTGAGAGATCTTCACAGATTAATTATAATAGATATTCTCTTATTCCATATCCACATCTAAAATTAGGTCTTTGTTTCAGAATAAATGACCTATTGAAACTTTGAAATAGGATGATTTGAGGTTATTTAACTCCAAATAGCCCAGTCCCTAAATACCATTGTGCCCACAGTGGACACATTGGGGTAAGACAAGTTGGCTTTTGTGGGAGAAATTTATATATTTTTATAAGGACACAATTATTATTGTTATGCATTAATTTTCTCTGATCACTGAATAGTGTCATCCACCAGCATGTTCAACCATGATTTAAAAAGCATCAATTAAAATCAGTGCTGGGACAAAAGATGTTAGCAAAGTAAGTACAATTTTGTGATGAATCTTAACAACTGTGTGGATAAGTCAAGGAATGGATCTTGAACATTTCCTACCTGGAACTGGGACCATGATCTTAAGTCAAGGGCTAAAATGACATCTTTCTGGTGGGGAATATTATTCATTGTCACAGCAAAAGCGGGATTTCATTGGTGTCTACATTAGTACTTTAAAGGATTCAGGCATGATTGTTCTGTAGCAGAGTCACAATAATTTTTCCTACTTTTTCCATCCAGAGAATAAAGAGAGACTGTCTGGGAAATCACAATGAACTAACAGTACTTCTAATCCCTGCCCTACATTCATTCCTCTGACTGGCACCAATTAACTTTGATTCAAGTACTCAATAATCCGTTTGATATTGTGATTTTCTTAAATCTGTGCTTTCATTGCTCAATGTAGTAAATGATAGCTGAATTTTATGACTAAAATATGAATTAATGATGATAAAATATTATCTTTTCAGTCACTGATGATCTCATTATAGAGGATTCTTCAGGGTATTCTGTAAGTAAAGGTTTACCATCTGAAAATCACCAGGTAGTAACCTATATCCTGAATACTGAAATTGTGGTCAAGCCTTGGCAAATTGTTTGAAAATAGTATACTTATGACCCTCAGGTTGAAATAAATATCCCAGGGATTATTTTGATTCATGTTGGAAAACTATATGACTTTTTTAAATAAAATCGAAGGTTGGCATACCAGCCATCCCTCTGCCAGTCATTCCTTCATCCTGTGTCCTGGCCCATTACACCCAGCAGCTCCAGCAATGTCAAGTTTCAAAGCTTCTATTCTATTTTCATTACTTTTTAGAAAGTTAGTTGGCACTGGTTCCTGTGATACCCTGCACATTCATCGCAATGGTTGGCAACCCAGCCTATGGGTAAGTGACATGTCATTGTCTTTCCAATTACCACTTTTAGCCACACAGGCTCTCTGCACACCTGGTTCCCAAGGCAAGGTGGCACACACAGACCGACTGCCATTAAAACACTTGAACTTGTTAGCCACAGTACTAAACAGATTGATGAGAAGTAGCTCCCCTACTAACATGGTTACAGTAGCTACTCAGCATTTGAAATTTTCAATTACCCATGGAACTGTATCTATACACTTGTGATTCAGCATGGCTGAAACTTTCTCGGAGGCTGCTGTAGGCAGGAGTTATTTGGTCAAATAATTACATAAATATATAATCTATTAATTTATATTTACTTCATGTAATTTATTTTCCTATATCCACTTTTGCAAAATTACAATTTGCTATTTTTTATTTGATTTTTCACATCATGTGCCTTCTGTTCAAAGTAATCGACAAAGCTGATTAAAAACATATAGGTGTGACAAACAATGAACTACTGCAGCAGTGATACTCACTTGAAACTATGTTGAAAATGAACTATATAACTTGTTGGGGAGGGGAAGGAAGGGATACTAGAAGAAAAGGAGGAAAGAGGTGACACTGTTAAAAAAGAAATCTACTCATTACCTTACCTATGTAACTGTAACTTCTTTATACAACACCTTTACAATAAATTCTGTTTAAGAAACCCATATAGATATATTCAAGATGGGTATCTGTGGCTCATATCTGCAATCTTTTCTACTCAGGAGGTCTGAGGTTTAAAGTCAGTCCAGGCAAAAAAAGTCTAAAAACTGTATCTCCAATTAACCAACAAACAGCAGGGCTGGCAGAATGGCTCAAGTGGTAGGACCCCAATCACCAATCTTAAAGCCCTGAGAAAACATAGGCATATTTAAATATACAAAACTTAGAGACACAATTAAAAAAAATTTTTTTTGTTTGTTTGTTTTTAGGCCAGTCCTGGGGCTTAGGACTCAAGACCCAAGCTCATTCCTTGGCTTCATTTTGCTTAAGGCTAGCACTGTTCCACTTGAGCCACAGCGCCACTTTTGGCCTTTCTACCTATGTGGTGCTGAGGAATAGAACTCAGGGCTTCATATATATGAGGCAAGCACTCTTGCCACTAGGCCATATTCCTAGCCCCACAATTAAAAATATTAAATATAAACATTTTATTTTTTGTTGTTGGTTGTGTGGCTTGAACTCTGGGGCTGGGCACGGTCGTTGAGCTCTTCAGCCCAAGGCTAGAACTCTACAACACAGTTCCAATTCCTATTTATTTATTTATATTTTTATAATTTGGTTGCATGTCATCAAATGTTCACATGTCATATCATGTTAGATACATACCAATTGTGTATCTTTTTAAACATGTTGTATATGAGGCCTCATTTGTCATACTGTCATTATCTCACTTTTTAAATGGTTCCCAGATGCACCTCTTGTGAGGAGCACAGGAGTTTCTGAGCATTTCAAGATGAAGAACCTGAAAATGTAGAGAAACAAAAAGACAGAGTATTTGCCAACTCAGAAATAGTCTACCCATATGTAACAATTTTACACATCTTAGAAATATTAGCTTTTGGAAATGGATTTGACACATTAAATTGTCAGTCTTTATAATATAAACGTCTGCCACTCAAACCATCCTAAATTTCTCTTATCATCGACTCAAGTAAAATGGGCACATGTAGAAGTTGTCCAAAATGTGAATTTGTCTTTGGATAGACTTTTCCAAAGAACTCATTTCATGCTCGGAAGATCATGAAGCAGTTCAATAAAGCCTCTCTTATATAATAATTCTCATGACCACTTAGACAAATTCACCCAGAACCCAATTAAATTACAGTACTTGAGACTTGTGTTTGGCACTTTCATCATTGCTCAGCTTTTAAGTCCAGAACTCTGTCTGAACACCATAACACAGGTTCTAAGTCCATTGAGTCCCAGGACAGCACTGGGTTCCCTTAGCTTCCTGTAGAGCAAGCACTTCTCTCTCTGCAGATGTACAACCCACCATTTCCTCAACCGTTGTGAGAGGACAAATGCTTTACTGTCTTACAAATATATCACGGTTTTTGTACTATATGTGAACAATCACCTTTTCTCCATGTATCAAGATTTGGTATTTTGATATATGCAACCATCCATAGTCATATGAAGGAACAATCATTTAATTTCTAGAATCCTTTTCTAGAATTACAATAAAAAAAATGACCACCACCATTGATCATTGCTTTGGGCTCTCTAAAAAACAATCCAGTTTTGTCTCCAATGAGTCCTTTGGGAAGTTAAACTTTGCAAGTAAATGAAAAAAAATCATAGAATTTTAGCAAAGAATACAGTCTCAGACTGTAGATGTTTACATTCTTGCCAGGCTCGGGTCACCTCCCCTGGCACAGGGATTCAGGCTCTGCTCTAACCGCTCCCTTTCTCACCCTCTCCCCTGATCACCTGACCCGCAGGAAAGGCCAGAGTGGAGTGGGGGGCTCAGGAAAGACCTCAGGTGCACACGGCCGTACAAGATCGCTTTACCTCTCTCCTTACCCGTGAAGAAAGCCAGGCGTACGTGGATCTTGGAGACACTTCAAGAGCAAATCTGATTTAATAAGGGAGGGGCTAGCAGCTGATATAGTAGATGACGTCGAGAAAAGGGGTCATTGACCAGAGAGCTGGCGATAGGCTGGCAAGCTTGTCATAGGACCGCCTCATGAGCTAATGTCACCTGGATAGCGCCACCCCAGGGGTGAAAAGCCCGCGAACGGGGAGCACATAGGCTGGCGAGAAGGTTTGGGGGCTGGTTGCAAAGCCAGTTCTTCTGATTCTGGACCCAGAGAATTGTGGCCTGCTTCCGCATTCCCCCAGGGCTGGGGGAAGGGCGGCGTCTCAGGTGCACTCTCCAATGCCCTTCCCCCTCAAGGCCAAAGCTGAACCCCAACATCTGCCCCTTTTGCTTTTATTTTTTATTTTTTCTTTGAACAGCAGGAGGCACCCTACTCAAGAGCGCGCCATGTCTTAGGTTGCCCCCCCCATGGGGAGTCGTACCTGTCCTGGGACACGCCCTAGCTCTTCAGGCTGTCCTTCCTGATGGGCTGGCGGGCCCGATGAGAGGACTCAGGGAGAGTGGGATTGGCACTTGAAAGAAAGCCCTGATAATTTTTCTCTCATGCCAGAGGACCGCAGTGAGTAGCAGGTCCTAATGGTCGAGTGACAAGCCTCATGGGGTTCCTAGATGGCTAAAAGGCCAAAGGTCACTTGTTATCTAGACACCTCTGGCCTATCGCTTACAATATAAGAGACCCATGTGTCTAGCACAGGGCAATGTAGACATAATGTAAATGGGAGCATAAGGCAGACATGAATATAAGCAATTGCAATACAAGGCAAATGCAAAATGGGTAACTGTAACACATGAGCATTACAACACAGGCACAAAGCAATGGAGGGTCTCTTATCTGGCTTAGCCCATAGGAAATAGAGGAATCCTGGTCCATTCTGGTGTCACTCAAGGTAGTGCAGATGGCTCTCCCTTTCCTCGATGGTGAGGTAGAGGTAGGTTCAGGCCCTGGTGATCTGGCAGCCAGGGTGCTGGTAACTTAACAATTGAGGTTAGTAAACACTTTGTAGTAAACATTGCAGCAAGGTGCCAATCCCTTGCTTATTGGAAACATTTATCGTAAAACATTAAGGTGTCCAAGTCCTTTAGCTCCTATTTCCCTCCAATGGGGGCCCCTAAGATAAGCAGCAAAGGGGGGAGCGAAGAGAGGAGCAACGGTGTACAAAATTTCCCTTTGGTTCTTGTGCAAGGCTGTGGGCCACGCTGCCACAGCAAACATTACTCCAAAGGGCGCCAGGCAAGGTCCAGGGAAGAAACAGGGCCGACACTGGGTCCATCGCCGGTACAGGCAAGCTTTCCCATTTCTCCATAGAAAAATCCACCACGGTCTTTGCTTTCCTGAGAGGAAACAAGGAGAGACATCCCTCAAGGGCAAGTGCCCTTGGGTGGTCATTCTGATGAACAATATTTTAAGTCTCTAGCTGGTATCCAGATTGGATTTGGTTCCCCAGTTGGGAAAACGCATGTGAAGCCCCTTTCTGCACTGATAAGTGGGTCTGGGCCTCTCCATGCCCCTGTGAGGGGTCCTTCCAACGGACTTCCACCTTTAAGTAGGGTGTTTGGCTTGACCAGTGTCTCTGGAAAGCCGACAGAGGTTGGTCCTTAGAGAAATTTAAAATATTCAATGTAAACATCGCTGTCCTCAGCTGGTCATGGGGGCTTCCCCCCTTTTTGTTTTAATAATTGATCCTTTAGGGTCTTATTATGCCTCTCAATTATGGCCTGACCCTTTGGGTTATATGGTATTCCAGTGGTATGTTTAATATTCCACATTTGGACAAAGGCTTGTAAAGGCTTACTGGTGAAGGAAGGTCCATTATCTGTTTTTACCTGTAAAGGAAGCCCTAGAATAGCAAAACACTGTAAGAAGTGGCTTTCAGCAAGCCGTGCTCTCTCCCCCGCATGCAGAGAGGCCTAGCAGGCGCCAGAACATGTGTCAATAGACATAAATATATATTTTAGCTTTCCAAAATGAGCATAGTGGGTTACATCAGTCTGCCAGATAACATTGGGCTTTAGGCCTCTGGGATTGACCCCAGGAGATTGCAGAGGAGGGACTTGCAGGAAAGGCATACATGATTTGCAAGTCCTTATAATCTTTTTTAAGTCTTTTATAGGAATTGAAGGAAATCTCTGATGTAACCCTCTCCAATTTAAGTGAATATGCTCATGGAGTCCTTGGGCCATTTGAAGGTTTTGAGGTTGTACAATGGCCAGAGCTATAATGGTTCCATTAGTGGCCAGCTGGTCAGCCGTACGATTACCTTGTGCCAGGTCCCCAGGCAATCCTTGGTGTCCACGAAGGTGCTGTAAAAATATAGGCTCACCCCACTCTTTTAACAGAGACCTGACTTGGATCATCAGAGGGCTGATTGGGTTTTCATCTAATTTAATGTATGAAAATACCAGGTTTGGTAGCAAATTAACCACATACAGACTATCAGAAAACAAGTTCATTGGCTGTTTGACATGGGTCAGTGCCAGGGCGACTGCGTACAGTTCCTTAAACTGCGCAGATCCAGTGACTGCTTCAAAGTAATGGGTGTTTTCTTTCCCACCGGCAGGGGGAGAGGCGGAGCGTACCACTACTGCAGCCCCTGCTCTTCCCCCATCTGTAAACACATTGGCAGCCTTGACAAGAGGCCTGGTAGAGAAAAGTAGAGGAGGTGTCCATTGTAGCCTGGAAAATGAGGTCACCCACCTCGAGGTGCCATAGTGGCAATCTACCTTTCCCATAAAGCGCTCCAGGGCATTGGACACACATGCATTATTCCTTCTGACCCATTCAAAATCTGACAATCGGTAGGGAATGGTTAGCACATCAGGATCTCTTCCATAATGTCTCAGGGAAATATCCCTGCCCTTAATTACCAAGTCAGCTAGCTGGTCTAGCTGGCAATAAACTCTGGGAGCTCCTCCCACTGATGCGTGCACCCACTGAAGGGGCTCGCCTGACTGGGTAATAGCAGCTGAGGAAAGTTCAGACCTGGGGAGGATCCAAAGGCAAAGTGGGCACTCAGGCTTGTAACGTGCCAGCTATGCCCTATTTAGGGCCATTTGGATTTTCTGGAAGGCTGTCTGAAGTGATGGAGTTATTGTAATAACATCAGTGGGCACTTTGCCTTTTAAAGAGTCATGGAGCGGAAGCAGCTCCGCTGTAGGCAGGTGATGCCAGGGTCTTAGCCAGTTAATCTCGCCTAACAGACTTTGCATCTCCACCAGAGTATAAGATGACTGGAACGATAACTGGGGCTTAAGGGGGCACACAGTGTAGTTTAAGCTCTACCCCCAAGATCTTAAAGGGGTATACTTGCTGAACCTTGTCACTGGCTATATGCCATCCTCCTCTTTGTAGGAGTGTTTGTATCTTGCTATAGGCAAAGTCTAGCACTTGAACATCTGCTGATCCAATAATGATGCCATCCATATAAACACATAAAATAATATCTGGCTGGCTCCTAAGAGGTTAAAGAACTTTCCTTGCCACCATTCATATCATCCCAGCGAAGCCAGTCCCTGGTTGTTTCACTCTCAGCTGTGCCTCCCACCCCCGAGATCTGGGGGCCGGGGATTAGGTCCCACCATGGAGGCTCTAGTTCCTTCTTTAATATGGTCCAATCTTGGTCGGTGGAGAATCGGTAAGTCAGGCCATAAAGCAGATTCTCCGCCCAGGGCGTGTTCGGCCCGATTCTCTCAAGGACCACCCTCCTGAACTCATGGAAATCTTTAGTTTCCTGCAACTCCCACAAAGTGGTAAGGGCTCTGAGTTTAAAACCGGCAGGGCCTTTTGTGTTCGGCCGCAGAGCACCGCTGCTGCTGCAGCTGCTGTGGCTGTAAAGCGGCCACTCAGCAGGGCTGCCGGAATCTGCATATGTATGGAGCCGAGCTGGGCCTCCGGTGGGGGAGGGGTAGCGAGCCGGCAGCATTGCGTGCCTATCAGCCACTGCAGGAGCAGCGTCTGGATTGGGGTCCCGGGGATCAAGCTCGCCCTCATCCCTGGGCCTCTCGGAGCGGGGCGTCGGGGCCCCTCCGGACCAAAATTCCTTCCGGCTGCCCTCTCCTGAGTCCAGGGACTCTCCCCTGGGTCCGAGGAGAAGCAAGCCTTGAGGGTCAACTTTAGGATTTTAAGGGGCGAATTACTTTGCCTACTTTGAACTCGTCCCATCCTCTTTGCTGACCTGAATGGGAGGACCACGTGTCCCAGGGTTTACACCCCCATTTCTCTGAGGGTCTAACAGGAGCCGGACTTCCTCGAGTGGGTTCTGTCGACCCACGCTGGGCCCCAAAGTGCCTGGCTTGGGTCGCCTCCCCTGGCGCGGAGATTCAGGCTCTGCTCTAACTGCTCCCTTTCTCACCCTCTCCCCTGGTCACCCAACCCGCAGGTCAGGCCAGAGTGGCGTGGGGGGCTCAGGAAAGACCTCAGGTGCACACGACCGTACAAGATAGCTTTACCTCCCTCCTTACCTGTGAAGAAAGCCAGGCGTACGTGGATCTCTCGGAGACACTTCAAGAGCAAATCTGATTTAATAAGGGAGGGGCTAGCAGCTGATATAGTAGATGACGTCGAGAAAAGGGGTCATTGACCAGAGAGCTGGCGATAGGCTGGCGAGCTTGTCATAGGACCCCCTCATGAGCTAATGTCACCTGGATAGCGCCACCCCAGGGGTGAAAAGCCCATGAACTGGGAGCATATGGGCTGGTGAGAAGGTTTGGGGGCTGGTTGCAAAGCCAGTTCTTCTGGTTCCCAGAGAATTGTGGCCTGCTTCCGCATTCCCCCAGGGCTGGGGGAAGGGCAGCGTCTCGGGTGCCCTCTCCAATGCCCTTCCCCCTCAAAGCCAAAGCTGAACCCCAACACATTCTTATTTACAAACAATCAAAACAGAAAAGCAAACCTGGATTGCAAGAGTAGTTTCTTTGGCTTTATTTTACTGCATTTTTCTTCTGTTTCCTGAGCAGCTAAGCAGTTGAGACTGGCCTTGAACTGGTGATCCTCCTGCTTCCATCTCCCAGGGCTGGGTCATCACCATGGACACAGCAGCACTTTTTAGGAAGCTCTGACTTCCAAGGACAGCTCCCCTTTTTCCAGAGCAGGGAGGATTATATTTTACCCTTCCACCTGTGCCCTGCTTTGCTGCTGTGCAGACTGCTAATCTATCATCACAGTACCAGAGTCCAGAGGAATTGAATTCCTGCCCCTGGTGCTGCATAAGTACTGACAAATATCACTACTCTGAAAACTAATTTATTTATACTTAGCAGAATCTTCCAGCTCAATGTTTGTGCAAAGCTCTGAGCCTTTGAGGAGCATGGGAATTTTAGGTTACTTCTACTAATTGGGCAAATAATGTCTACCATGAAACTTAAGTTCAGTCAGTCTTCTCAAAGCTTCCTGAGAACTATGTAAGGACATTTTATTTTCGTTTATGAAGTTGTTTTTTTTTTTTTTTTTTTTTGTCTCAGAACTTTTCTTGCTTTCATCATATAAGCCCTTCTAAAGCCTGCACATTTTCTGGGATTGTCTTAGTACAGTATTTCATGCACAAAATACTCTGCTTATCATTAGGTTCTTGTTTTCAATACAGTCTCACTATGTAACTCAGGTTGGCCACTTACTATGATACTCCTGCCCCTGAAGTGTTTAGAATACAGGTGTGCACTATTAGCCTGGTAATGATTTCCTAGAATATATATTTAACTTTGTCCTGTAAAGCACATACAATCTGTACTTGTGTAAATAGAATGGGAATGAGTTTGTCTTCATCCAAAAGAGAACTATCTAGTTTTAGAAAGCCTATTTTAATTTCCTTTAGTTTAAATGCATCCTATTATGTTCATTTGTATATATACTGATATAGACATATGTGTATGTGCATACACAATTTTATTATGAATATATATGTAATTATCATGTGATAATGATAAGTGACATCCATGAACACATGATTATGTAACACAAAATCATACTGTAGGTATATGGTATATATTACAGTTCCATACAGAATATACTATACTATTTATACATAGAAAACACACTATATATTATTTATTTATTATTATTATTATTTTTTTTTTTTGCCAGTCCTGGGCCTCGGACTCAGCCTGAGCACTGTCCCTGGCTTCTTTTTTTGCTCAAGGCTAGCACTCTGCCACTTGAGCCATAGTGCCACTTCTGGCCGTTTTCTATATATGTGGTGCTGGGGAAATCGAACCCAGGGCTTTTCTTGTATACGAGGCAAGCACTCTTCCCACTAGGCCATATTCCCAGCCCAATATATATTATTTTTATAATATACAAATGCATACTATATAATGTGTATATAAATATGTATGCATATATATACTCTCTCCCTAGAGTTATACAGACTGTAGGATAGTATAAAATCTCACTATTATTGCCAAACACTCCAGTAACCTATAAACAGATTTAACATATTAATAATTAATATAATGTGATTGTCATTTATCAGTATCACAAATATCACATATATATTCATATAGAATTGTGTATGCGCACATGAACAAGTATATGTAGGTACAACTTTTTATGTAGATGGATTATAAGGAAAAATGACAAAAATATATGTAATCCCTATGCCTTTTTAGTATTTCTTTTTCATTTTATGCCTAATCTCGATCTTCCCTGAGGAAGTTTAATTTGACATCATTAACAATTTCTTATACCATTTCATAGTACATTATTATGTGGCTATGTGAGAGCATAATTGCTATATTTGCCAAAATATAATACCATGCCATGTGAATATCAATATCTTCAGTAAACATTTTTTTAAATGATCATTACAATTTCAAGGCATACAGTTGCAGTCTAGTGTCTGGCTTAATCCTATAATCTTGCTACACAGGAGGCTGAGATTGGGAGGTTCATAATTCAAAGCCAGTCTTATCTGCAATTAACCAGAAACAAAGCTAGAACTGGAGGAATGACTCATTTCTGCTAAGAGCATAAGTAAAAGATGCCTAGCTGTTTTTAAAAATTTTATTTGCTCAATAATCCTTCTAATTTCAAAAGTATATTTTTATTATCTTTACGTTGTACAAAGGAATGACCTATCAGTTTCTGAATACAATTTCATCATTCTCCCCATCCCTCCCAACCCAACCCATCCCCTGAATTTTCTTAATTTCATAGGCTGTGCACTGATCATAGCTTGTCTCTCCAAATCAGCAGTTCATTTCACTGAATCCATGGCATATACTGTTGCACTCTTATTTGCCCGAAACTATGCACAGACACAAGTCAAGTGCTTATCATAATTCTACATGTTTAGAAACCTTGAGAGAACAAAGCAAACGTTGGACCACTGCTGTTCTAAAGAACATTGGTTCTTCACGATTCTGTTTGATGTTCCTTTCATATATTGAGGCTCCCAGTCCTGTATGCCTACGACTGTGTGAAGGTCTGAAATCAAGCCTCATTATACTTATGGGCAAAGAAAGTAAGGACCTCAGGCCAGATACAGACTATTGAGAAAGGAGAAATGAAAGATGAGTAAGCATTTTAGTTGGGAGAAACAGCATTAAAAACCAAGCAAAGACATCAGGTTCTCTGGCTGTGCAGAATACGGCTCCCCCAAAGACATATTTCCTTGGGTTTTATCTCATTGCCTCTGCTCCCACATGTATTTATACACACTTACACACTCTCACATACATACATTCATATATACATCCATCTACACACTTACACATATATATCACACACAGATTCATCATGTGTAGAGATACCACATACACACACTTTTGCCCACAATGAAGAAGGCATGCATTCATATAAACACTCATCCACACACATACATGTTCTGCTTACATGCCTACATGCATAAACAAATACAAATTCATCTACATAGACTCATATACATACATATAAACATGTACACACTCATAGTAACTCATATACATAAATACATGCACAGAAGTTCCTACATACACAAATAGGCACACTTAGACACACATGCATACACATACATACATACATTCACTTGTCTGCACATTCACACACCCATTCATATCCCCTCAACCTCACATACACACAATCACACAATTTACAAACAAAAAATTTGAATTTCCATTCATATTTTAAAAACATTCTTAAATTCATTTTGTAATTGGTACAAAGACAAGGAAGAAAGTTTTTGCTTCCCCAGAGAACAATCTCATCTATACAAAATCATTTTGCAATTAATTTTGTCTTATTTTTTTATCATCTGGCAATGTTGAAAATGTTGATATAGTCATTATCACCAAAATAAAGAAACAACATCCACTGCTGAGTTCAGATAATGGATTCAGGAATATGAGGCCCACATCTTTTGAACAATCGTTTGCCCCTCTGTAAATGTTATATTCCTGTACTATCTCTACATGTGACTTAGATTTTATCCTCTTGAAATGTTGCAAAATGATAATGTGTTCAAAAAGATAAAAAATTCACAACTCTTATAAGAATATTTTATAAATCCACATAAGTATTACTTTAGTCTTTTGGGTATTTTTAGATGAGAGAAACAGTAAGATATTACAAAGGGTAAAAGGAATTAAAATACATATCTGTGAAACTGAAACTATAAATTCTAAAGAATATATATATAGATATACATAATATACAAACAAACACACATATGTATATATAATTCTTCTTATTTTACCCAATTTTGTTATTAATTAGCTTAAAAATATAAACTATTGAAATTTTGAAACTGTCCACCAGTATAGTCTGAAAAATTATATTTATGTGAGTCTAATTATAAAATTACAAGTAATCTTTAAATCACACTACAGTCACTACCCCTGGGGCTCCAAGTTGTTCTTTATTGAATAGACTATTCTGATCCATGCCTTACAGCAGAGAGAAATATGAGCTAGCATCGTAAACACACACACAAAACTGAGTTCATACTGCTGGTACCTGAGTAGTAGATGTGTTTAATTCCTTACTGGAAGTTACCACAGTAAAGCAATGTGTGTGTGTGTGTGTGTGTGTGTGTGTGTGTGTGTGTGTGTGTTGTGCATTTTATCAGGGATCAGGTTATCTTGATTTTATGACAGATTTGATCAGTGTGTAGCACACTATATTACAGATAATGAGGACTCTGGACCTAGGGACAAACTGTAAAATATATCATTATTTCCTCCTCCTGTTCCTCCCCCACCCCCTCAATCTCTTCCTCCTCCAAGATCTCCCCCTACCCACCTCCTCCTTCTTCTTTTGGAGGCTTATATTCAAGGTCTTGAGCACTGTCTGTGAAGATTTTTGCTCAAGTCTGGTAGTCTACTTCTTGAACCACAGCTCCACTTCTGGCTTTTTTGGTGGTTAACTGAGATAAGGTTAAATATTCTGCTTGGGCTGTCTTCAAAATGTGACCCTCAAATATCAGCCTCCTGAGTAGCTGTGTTTCTCACCCTGCTAAAGTATGCTTTTTCTTCAATGTTTGTTTTGGCTATATAAAATTACCTATAACTCCTCATTTCTTCATATTGTGGACATTCCTTAGATCTCTTATAGCCATAACATATCAAAAATGCCTTTACTTATTTCTAAGATTTATTTTTTCTTTCTGAGATGAAAGAAGAGATATCTGTGACTGTTTTTAAGAGACCTTCAAGGAAATCTCAAAATAGCTTTATATAAAGGGTAGCTGAGCCGTTATTCTGTTGTATTAGACTATTAATTATTAGCATATGAATCATCAAAAGATTCAGACTTATGTGCTCAGTTGACTAAGCAAAGATACTGAGAATTGGAGACAGAGAATACTGTGACAGGTGTTTAATCACTTTCATAATAAATATTGAAAATTAGAGCGTGTAGGGATGCAGACCACCATACCCAGCACTCTGCAGCAAACTGACAAGTACTTTTGTTGTCTCTATTTGAAATGCTTTCAAAATAAAAACAAGATGAGGGATTTGAAATAATTTCTAAATTAAAAAAATGATAAATGATGTAGATTTAGGATCAGTAGTTTTCAATATCCATGAAAATAATATTTATTGAAATCTTTTCTTTTTTGGTTACTACTATTCAATGGAAATACTCAATGTGAGATGCCCATGTCACATTAAATTCTGTCTGTCTCTGTCTCTCTGTCTGTACTCACTCTCTCAATTTCACTCTCTGTTTCTCCTTTTTTCTCCCTCTCAACATGGGATCTTGCATATGCCAGGTAAGTGCTATACTACTTCTACCAGCACTATTTTTTTGTTTTTGTTTTTGTGTTTTGTATTGAGATCTGGTCACAATCTTTGACTGGGCTGGCTTGGAACTCTTAACCTTGCTTTCTCCACTTGCTTGGCAGCTGAAATTACAGGCCTGACTACATTTTCTAATAAGTACATTTAAAAAGGTAAAACTAAGAAGTTCATATTTAGATATCTTAAAAATTTTATTCCATTATAGGCAAAACTGCCTCAAAATTCACAAGGTTTAAAGTTACAAAAGAAGATACATATATTCAACTTTCCCCAAGTACACTTAATAGTTTTTTTTATTAACTGAGCTTGGCATAACTTTATAATTTAAAATAATTAAAAGTTGCAATTACGCAATATCTTGATCACACAGGCCTCATGGCAACTGCATGATGGCCACCTGTGCTGCACAGTGCAGAGTGCTTAGAATGCCATTGTCCTTTCCCCTGTCCTGTCTTCTCCAGCTGAAGGCAGGAGGGAGCCAGGTATTGTCAACCAATTAAAGAAATAAAAATGAAAGTGTGGTTGACCTCTGTGAGGATACATAGGAGAAAAAGACAAAGTAAAATTGGTTAATCCATTTTAGAAAAACAGTTTAAATCCCAATACTGAAAAAAAAAAAAACTTAAAAGTTAAGGATGGTGAGCAGTTTGTCAGTGTGAGTGTAAGTTGTTTTACACACAACTGCAGTAATCACTCCTGTCAACCTTAAACATACCCAGCAGTCGGGTGAAACTTTGTACATGAGAATAGCCACACTTGGACTTGATACTGACTTGTCCACCTGACATTGTGGAAATTCACTGAATGAGCCTCAGGGGTGTCAACTGTCAACTGAGAGCAACAGAATTGTATAGATTCCCCTTCTATCCCTAAAATAATATGCAGGCTATATTTTAACCTTTTTCTTTATTGTCTAATTGAAGTACAGAGGGGTTACAGATTCATATGTAGGACAGTGAGTACATTTCTAATTCAACTTGTTACCTCCTTCCTCATTCTCCCCTCCCTCCCACTTTCCCTCTTCCCCCATGGGTTGTACAGTTGCTTTACACCAAATGGTTTTGTAAGCATTGCTTTTAGAATGGTTTGTCTTTTTATCCTTTGTCTCTCGATTTTGATATTCCCTTTCCCTTCCATAGTTCTAATACCCATATATATAGTATCCAGGGTACTCAGATGAGATACAGTGATAGCTGGGGTACAACCATGGTAAGGGACTACAGAGAGACAAAACAAAACAAAACAACACAATCAAACAAACAGATAAGAAAAAAAACAAAAGGTACACTTTCACATGCATGTTGAAAATAATTACAGCAATTATTTAACACTTGTTTCCTTAACGTGTAGTTCATTTCACTTAGCATCATCTTATGTGTTCATATGAGTGTAGCTACTGGGCTATTTTGACCTTCTGCTAAGACTAGCCTAATCCCTATTCCCTATTGCCTATAAGTGACACCATAGGGTTGATGTTTCTTTGGGTCTGGGTCACTTCACTTAGTATGATTTTTTCCAAGTCCTTCCATTTCCTTATGAATGGGGCAGTATCATTCCTTCTGATAGAAACACTCTCTTATGACCCAGCAGCCATACATTTGGGCATCTACCCTAAAGAATATGAGTAAGGCCATACTAAAACCACCAGCACAATTATGTTCATCGCAGCACAACTTGTCATTGCTAAAACATGGAACCAACCCAGATGCTCCTCAGTAGACGTGTGGATCAGTAAAATGTGGTACATATACACAATGGAATTCTATGCAGGCTATATTTTTGAAGCAAACTGGTTTATTTAGCTAAAAGCTTTGGAGGCTGATAGCCCAAACATCATTCCACAGTCCCAGATGAGGGGGCTGGGGCAGAGGACATGTGTAGAAGTCAAAATTATATCTTGAACAGGAAGCTAGAAAGGGACTAATGGGTTGCCATGTTTACTCAGCCTTTATAATAAGTCCTCAGTGCTAGACAGAACTTAATAGTACTAATAATATCTAGTAGTACCAAATTAATATAACATCTTGCTAGTACTCCCTTAATATACATAATAACTTTTAAACTTAAAAACATAAATTGAGAAGGAAGGGGTGATATTTAAACAATAATCAATAGTCAACAATGTACTATTGTTATAAAAGGACGTAACTCCATAAGATAAAAATTCCCAAGCATGGGCTGGGAATATAGCCTAGTGGCAAGAGTGCTTGACTCGTATACATGTAGCCCTGGGTTCGATTCCCCAGCACCACATATATAGAAAATGGCCAGAAGTGGTGCTGTGGCTCAAGTGGCAGAGTGCTATCCTTGAGCAAAGAGAAGCCAGGGACAGTGCTCAGGCCCTGAGTCCAAGGCCCAGGACTGGCAAAAAAAAAAAAAACAAAAGAAAACAAAAAAAACATTCCCAAGCATTATGTTAATACCCCAGTTATTATATGATACTGCTTAGGCACCCCTCTTTGTGAGAGGACAGCTGGGGATGGGAGCTCTCTGTTCTCCACAGCTCCTGTCTTGCTCAGATAGCAAGATCAAAAACTCCATGTGACAATTCACCCATTCAGAAAATATGCTCAATTTCATAATTATGCTTCAGAGGCAAGAAAACCAGAGGGGAAATTCTACAATTCTTAATTGTATTTGTTTTTCTTCCAGTTAACAGTTAATGGGCTTCTGAAATACCTCTCTAAGCACTAAGTGCCTCTTAGAAAACAAGCTCTTGGCAACTTTTACAAAGAGGCAGTGTATGTAGTGGAGAGAACATATCACACGTTGGGAAACCCAAGTGCTTGTTGTTTTTGGTCATAACTTACTTTGTCATTTAGTTCAACCATTTCATCTCTTTAAACTGAAGTGTCTGTTGCTGGTGGTAGTTGTGCTTCATTTTTATATTAAGATCATTACAGCAGTCCTCTAGAACTCTTAGAAAGAGAAGAAAGATAAAGAGGCTCTTCTGTATATATATATACTGCCTGGTTTAAAGTCTGTGGGTGAATTATGTCTTGCTTTTTCTTATCATTTTTTGTTTGGCTTTTGATTATGACACCAATGTACAAAAAAAGTTAGCTTTTCTACAACTCAGTAGAGACAATGAGCAGAAAGTGGGTTCTTCAGAACAGATCAGCCTCTGGGCACTAGTGGCTCCTACCAATCATCTTAGCTACTCAGATGACTGAGATTAGAGGAACTTCAAATCACAGTCAGAAGCTAGCAAAGGCAGAAAGAACTCTTGAGGCTCTTACCTCCAATTAAGAGCTCAAAGCCAGAAGTGGAGGTATGGATTAAATAATAGAGCACCAGCATTTAGGAAAAAAGCTAAGGGACCATTCCCACACCCTGAGTATAAGTTCTAGTACTGGCACACATACATACACACCACCCCCCCACACCACCACCACAACAACAACAATACAAAACAACAGTTTATAGAAGACCAGGACATTGCTCTGGGTTATGCTCATGGCCTGTTGTCACTTGGCAGATCCTGATCCATGTGTCTTTTGGAATTAGCAAGTCCAAGAAGCAACACAAACCATTTTATTTCAACCCACAATGCAATGCCTGCTGCACTTGTTTTTTCAGAAGCAAAATGCTAGCTACCCATTTTCTTTTATAAAAGTTTATCACTGAAGATCATTATGGTCTCCTCAACTGAACTGTAAAATTACACCACAGAGAATATTTTAAATGTTTCCTTTGATTACATGGTAAATAGTGTGACACTTTTTGCCCTGTAGAAATAGCAGAATTGACATTTGCTTCCTTATCTTTTTTAAAACATTCAGATAAGGATAATTACATGTTTTCCCATCTAAATGATATTTCAAACCTGGGCTCTAAAGCAAAGGAAGTGGTGTGTCTGTTTGTTAATTTATAATAAACTACAAGATTTAGTCAATTTACCTAGACAAATTAAATTAAGTACAGTATTTAGATAAATGATCCAAAATTAGTCATGATGAACCACATAAAACTCTTTATTTTGTTTGAAAAGACCAACATACATGCATATCTGATAGAAGAAAAATGAGCTCTTGTCAAACTCTACCAAGTTAAACACTAAATGTCAATTACATGCTGGCTTTTCTCTTTAGATGTTTGCTTCATTATCTGCATAATTAATTATTTATTCTGTAGCTTAAGCTAATTAGCCTTTCATAAGATAACTCTCCTGAAGTTGTAATACTTCTCTAATATTAATGTGACTATATCAAAACAAATCAAACCCTCATTTCTGATTTACATTAAATGCTTTATATTAAATGATGGACAATTAAAAGTCAGTTGTCAAATTGATATGACACATTAAAGCAAGCAGAATGGTTTAACTTTAATGACTTATAAAATGATAAGTAGAAAAACTATTAAATGTCTTTTGCTGACTTTTGAATGATCGACTTGTTAACTACTCAACTAGAAGATATATGGAGTTCAACTTTGTATCTAAAAGCTCTAGGTCAAATACGTTTAGCTGTAAAATTTATATTTAAAACTAAATGACATGAAATAATTAATATTTGCAAAATGTAAGTATTTATTTTAAAAACTGCAGAAGAACCATGATTCACACCAGCCATCCTAAATAAAAAAAAATGACAAGAACATGTTAAATGAAGCAACTTATATAATTAAGAAAATATATACCTGTTTATAAAAATCTAGAGTAACTTTGTTACTTTTTTGTCTTGAACTTAGGCCCTAGGTGCTGTTTCAGAAGACTTTTTTTTTCTCTCAGGGATAGCACATTACCACTTGAGCTCCACTTCTGGCTTTTTGGTGGTTAATTGGAGATATGAATCTCATGACTTTCCTACCCCAGGCTGCCTTTGAACCATGATCCTCAAATGGCAGCTTGCTGAGAAACTGGGATTACAGGTGGAAGTCACTGGTATCAAGATAGAATAGCCTTTTTATTTCTGTTAACATTACAAAAAATTTAATTGAAAAGAAATAAAAGCATATAATTCCAGCAAAACACAAGATCCTTACAGGCAATGCTGGAACGTGTGTTTGCTTGATGTGATAATAATTCTTCCATAGATTTTTCTTACATGCTGATTGTCTTTCCTTGTGAGCTATTTGCTCTATTTCTCACCTTGTAGTTGAAAAAGTTCATCTTATATTATGGGGAAAGAGCTTGTCATGAACTGGAAAGTGAAGATATACTCTGTAAATTTTATCACTGAACACCACAAATCAATGAGTCTGGGGGTCTTTACACACATTAAATTTGGGGAACTTCTTGTTTTCCTGGTATCAATAATTCCAAAGCTACCATACTTATAACCAGTCTACCCAACAATATGTTGTTCTGGAGTGTCATTTATATTTAATTTCTCCAACATGAAAATTTACCTGTGAGTTAGGGGAAGATTGAAAGCCAGCTAACAGGCTTTAATAGCTGTAAAACATAAATCTTGAAAATGTCATCAAATGAACCACTTAAAACAGTCCTTAAGACAGAGTCCTAGAGCCCATCATTCTGTTTCCTGCATGAGAACTGAACTAAGTGATAAAAGGCCTTAATCAAATTGATGTTGTAATGCTTATATGCCCCAAGTTGCTTACCAAATGATTAACAGGATAATAATCAGCCTGGCCATTCTCCCATGAGTTGGGAGGAGTAGAAATAGGTAGACTGGACTCCAAGAAAAAAACAAAAAACAGACTCTATTATGAACCTCAGTATTACCCTTTCAAGATTCTGAAACATTTTCAAAACAACATGTATGCCCATTTTTTTTTTTTTTTTTTTTTTTTGGCCAGTCCTGGGCCTTGGACTCAGGGCCTGAGCACTGTCCCTGGCTTCTTCCCGCTCAAGGCTAGCACTCTGCCACTTGAGCCACAGCGCCGCTTCTGGCCGTTTTCTGTATATGTGGTGCTGGGGAATCGAACCTAGGGCCTCGTGTATCTGAGGCAGGCACTCTTGCCACTAGGCTATATCCCCAGCCCTGTATGCCCATTTTTATATGACTTTTATTTATAGTTCAATAGTTTTGGCAAATAATATTTTATTTTTATAATGTTTTATTTTCATTTGAAATGTTGGTAAAGCAAAGAAAGAAGGGAAGAAAGGAAAATGGCATTATGTGAAAAATAAAGAGAAAGGAAGGACAAAGGGAGAAGATAGAAATTGAGTAAGAATGAAAGGGAACAGAGTCCTTAAAAGAAGTACAAACAAATATATGAAAAGGTATTCAATACCTCAAAGCATAAGGGAAATGTAAATCAAAATGACATGGTTACTATATATTGCCCCAGTAAGAATGGCTACCATCACAAAAACCAAGAACAAATGCTGGCAAGAATGTGGAAAAGAGAATTTTAAAATTTTTAAGTAGTTGTGCAAAGTTATTACCATTCAAGAAATGAATTTATTGCATCTTGATCAACTTCTCCCCTTTAGGTGTACAAAGGCAACAGTGATACTCATTGGATAATATGTTGAAAAGGAACTATACAACTTGTGGAGTATGGGATTAGATTGGAAAATTGGGAGAAAACAAGGGAAGAAATAACACTGTCCAAAGAATGTACTCATAACCTGACTGAAGTAACTGTAATCCCTCTGTATATAACCTTTATAATAATGATAAAATATATAAATTTTAAAAATAACCCCTTTCAACTTTCTTCCATCCTTCCCAACTCACTCTTTCCCTCACCCTTCTTAATTTTGTAGGACATACATTGAAATCTTGGCTGTATTCTCCTAGCTTCCCTCCTGGCCTCTTCATTTGTCTACCTCTTTCCTCTTGATCCCCTCCCCCTTTTCAATACCTTATTTCCTGGTGTTTCTTTGTTTGAACTTTGATTTTGCCTTTCTGAGAAATTACACTGTTCAAGTTCTCCGAATTTACCCTACTTCCCTTAATGTGTGTGTATATACTTTTATCCCACCCAGGTCACATTCTCCAAATTTGCTACCATTCTCTGGAGTTTATTACTTCTAAGGAAATACAGTCACCCTGAACCCACACAGGATCAAAGTCATACAACCTAAATTGAGATCCATTCTCTAGCATCCATTTTAAGTAAGGAACCTACTCATGATAGGGATCTGTAACCATTAAGAAACCACACAGGGCCAAGCTACGTCTTCCTAAGCAAGGCCCATTCCCCGAAGTCTAATCTCTCAAACTAAGGACTCTACTCTAGTAGATAGGAGAGCTAAAGCTTTTTAGGACCCACAATGGCCAAGCTACCAGATTCTGCCTCTTACCAGATCCACCATACTCTGGGGTCTCTTCTTTCTTAGTCCAGACACCTTACTACAACAGGGGAGCTTAGGGAAACCTAAGACCTTCTTCTGATGTGATCTAAGCATGTAACTAGCATGAGGGCTGGTTCCCATTATCTGCCATCCTCCATAGACACTCTGAAATCCATTGGTTTTGGGTGTTACTCCGAGACTCAAAGAAACACAAAGAGCTGCAGTGATGTCACATTGAATTCAATGTCCTCATATTTAAGGCACTGTCAGCTTTGCCTTTTGCACAGGGAATATAGAATCCTGTATATAAAAGCATTTTGGAGACAGGAATGGACAGTGGCTTGTGGTAGAGGGCTTGTCTCACATGTTTAAGGCCCCTAGTTTCATTCTTACGAATGAAGTCATAATCTTTCAATTGTGGACTATATGGGACCTGAGGATTGTGGTTAGAAGACAGCCTGGGCAGGAAATTCCTTGAGACTCTTATTTCTAATTTACTACCAGAAAACTAGAAGTGGAGTATGTGAATGATACACTGACATTTCTTGTTGCAGCCAAAAAAGACAGCTGGCCTCTGTCTCTTTAGGGATGTCAATGGAAGTGTTCTCTGCTGCATGTAATCTTTACAACACTCCATTGTGTTGTGTCGTCCCCATGGTTTCCTTCACTGCCTGTCTTGGCAGTCGTTAATGCCAAATTTAAGCATGTGCTTAATTTGTCTCTGAGAACTCTATGCTGTAGCACAGATCGAAGCCAAGAGCAGGTTGGCAGAGATCCTTCACCTAGGCAAATCTTTCATATGGCCACAAAAAACACCTACATGCCAGCTATAGCATCAGAGTCTGGGGTAATAATATGAGCTAACTTCCTCTTCTCGTTGCATTTGAGTTGACACATGTATATTTGCATAGCTTTTGTCCATATTTTTTCCCCCAATGGAAATGTTATCAGGAACTCTGCCTGCCTTCTCAGATTTCCTTCAGATATAAGTTACAATGAGGAGTTCATCAAGTATTGCCACATTTCATTCAGAAATTTTGCCAGCATCCATGCTACTTATTAATAAACTCAGTAATTTAAAAGTGAGGACTGGCATTTATTAGCTTCCTCATTTTTATATGAGGAGGTTCCCTCAGAATAAGTTAAGTAAGTAACCCAAAGATTAATAACGGGTTTGAATGTGTCAATATAAAACTGTGCATTAAACATAGGCTCTAGGAATCATTGAGACACTGAGCAAATATTTCCTTCATTTCCCTGTTTCTCTTCACAATTTCCTTATTCCTAGACACTTTCCTATGTTCTTTTCCTCACTGTTTTTATTTTGTTTCCCATATGTTTTTATTCCTCTATTTTTCTTTTTAAAGTTGTTATCTCTCTGTACCTAGTGCAATCACACAGACTGGATTAAAGACAGGGAATCCTATACTCAATGGAAGTACAAAGAATGCTGCAAGTTAATTTAGGATTAGCTCTGTGTGTTCAGGTATGCTCAGGTCTCCTCTCTTGCTAAGAAGGAATCCATTGCCTGGGTGAATGAGTGAACCTCAGGAGGAGCCAATGGGAAGAGTGATAGATGGGCATTGTTAGAAAAATACAAAAACAGCTTTTTATATCTGGATACAGTGATTCTTAAGGACTAAAAGCACAAGAGATATTCATGCAGGTCACATAAACAAGTGCATATTTTCTCTACTCTCCATCCATGGTATACACTGCCTCCATCGTCTCACAGGCAGCAGATATTCTTTTTTTTTTTTTTTTTTTTTTTTGCCAATCCTGGGCCTTGGACTCAGGGCCTGAGCACTGTCCCTGGCTTCTTTTTTGCTCAAGGCTAGCACTCTGCCACTTGAGCCACAGCACCACTTCTGGCCATTTTCTGTATATGTGGTGCTGGGGAATCAAACCCAGGGATTCAAGTATACGAGGCAAGCACTCTTGCCACTAGGCCATATCCCCAGCCCCTCACTAGTATTTTTGCCTGATGTCTTTACCCTATCCACATCAATATTAACACTGATTTAGTGCTTACAATACAAAGTCCTCGACCAAAACTGGATTATTTAAGCTTCACAGTAACCCTAAGGTAATGATCATCATTTGTCTCCTAAATTCACAAAATAATAAATTCTCAGACTGCAGACTCCTGAGTAGCAAGGATCAGGCCTTCTCAGAGATACAAAATTATGTAAGGTAAATTTTGAAACCCAAACAACTGAATACAATTTTCAACAGTTCTCTTCTTGCCAATGGATATATTTAAGGAACCTCACCCACTTAATTTCTTTATTGTTTTGTTTGGGGGATTGTTTTTATTTAGGATGAAATGTCATTTTATTGCCAGACTGATCTGGGCTCAAGTTAATCTCTCTCCTTAGCCACCCTAGTACCTGGAACTATAGGCATGAGCTGAGCTGCTTGGCCATTTCATTACCAAATAGAGCAATGATGAGTACAGTAAAATAAATTGTACTCTGATTAGAAACAATTCCTATTTTGAACTTTTGTTGTTGGCTGGCCCTTTATTTAGCCAACCTGGTGTAACAGGAAGTGAGGTGACATGCTGACATGCATTTTTTTTTGTTTGTTTTAATTGTCTGTAAGTGATTGCACAAAGGGCTTGCAATCCAACCTGTGAGTTTCTGTGTACAATATTTAGTGCATTCTCTTCTTGCTAGTATATACCAACCTCATTTATCCTTTCCCCCCCCATGTTAACGTTTCTTAAAAGGGAAGTGTGGTAGTAAGGGCCTTTTAAAATTTATCATGAAATATTTCAACTTTCTCCCTCTTATTAGTCTGTTTTTTTTTTCAATAAAGAAGTCACAGTTGGTTGTTTATTTAGCACATAAATGTGTGATTTCACATGTTTTGCTGGCACCAGTCTTCCAAGAAATCCATTGATACCCATACTAAAGCTCCCTTATGTGTTAGTGTTTCTTTTTTCTCTTACTGCTATGAAAAGTTCCCTCCTGTAATTTTCCTACTTGTAGTTTGTAGACTTTCTTATGCATTTCTATATTGTTTCTCAAATACTGAAAACAAACAAACACAGCTGCTTTTGCTTCAAGTAACCCTTTTCTCTCACCTTACCTTTTAGGCCTCAGGTAAGTATAAATTGGTCCACTCTATAGTTTTTAACAAGTGTTTTAAGAATTTATATAGATTTCATTGTTTTATTTTGCTTAGATTTCATCCTTTTTAGATTTTATCTCTTGAATATCAAAACTGCTCTTAAACCATTCTTTTCAGTGAATTTCAGACAGCTGTTTCCACTTCTGTGCATAAAAACCTAGGCAAAACAGGTTTGTCAGAACTTCAGGTAGCTGTATATAGAGGAATTACTGTTTGGGGTAGAGCAAAGCAGCTACTAGCAAAATGTGACTCAGCAGGAAAAAAGAAGAAAAATAAATACACAGCCCGAATTTTTTCCCCAGTCAACTTTCCATCAATGGCCAGCATGTTCTGTTGGCTGATCCAAGCTTAAACCAGAGGCCAAATAGCCATTTGGTGGAAGCCATCCATATCACCCTCCACATGAAGGAGGTTGACTGGAGAATAGACAGGAAGAATGAAGCTTGCAATGGGTATCAAAATAATATGAAAAATACACTTTAAAATATCTGCACTTGTGCATTGTAGAAGCTTTGCTCTACTGTTTTAATTTGCTATTAGTTTTATCCATGCTATGAAATTTTTAAAAAGTCTGAGCTTACTCACAGAAGAGGAGCAGAGACTACTAGTAGCTATGGATGTTTATCTAGGGTGCAATGTCTATGGAATTTGCATGCATCAAGAATTCAGATGGTAATTTATTTTCATATTCTCACAGTGTGAATTTAATGTCCACATTTTGTAGGTTATGCTTCAGCTCTCTTTACCTTCCAGATGTGTTTCCTCCATCAGTAATTATCTCTTGTATATCATATTAAAAGTTTACACTTGGAAAAATGGCAATAATATCTCTTCTAATCCTCAGAAAAATTTAAAAACAATTTAATAAAATAGATAATTTTGATGTAAAACAATTTCATTTTTACATAAAATTAAATATTTGGTAACTATTTCATCAAAAGAAAAATGCTTCATTTTGGGAGATACGTCTTTGTGGGACATTCAGAGCATTGGCTTCCCTTTGTTCTTGAATATCATTTCAAGAATGATTGAATATTAGAAAATAAGGCTGGAGTCCTTATGAAAGCACAAGGTAGACATGTTTAGTATCTAATATAATGGAGTTGGCATATTCATCCAAACTGGAGGACAGACTTATTCAGTCCCCATTGGCAACGAGTTTTTTGGTCCTCTCAGCATACTATGAATGAAGGTATCATCTTGTTTCCAGCAAACTGTCCCTCCTAATTTGTGTCAGACTAATTTATTGTCTTGAATGTAAAATAAAACCTGAGAAATTTTATAAGGTTTATTGTTTTTGACACTCATGAGGATGAAGTAGGGGTATGGGCAGAGATTTTTTTGCAGAAGGAAAATAAGAATTCCATGGATTTATTTGAAAGGATTGAAGGAACTACACGAGGACTTCCTTAAGTGCCTTATTGAAATACTTCACTGAAAGGATTAAAAGTCTTTCTTATTGAGCATTTTATTTATATCCTTAGGTATTTACTTATTCTTGAAGATACTAAGGCCTTGAACTTAAGGCTTCATGGTTGACAGGCTGGCTCCCCACCACTAAATAACAATCAAACCTCTAGCCCAGTTTTTACTTATTTATTTATTTTTGTTTTGTGTTATTGTTGTTTTGTTTTTCTGTGTTTTTTTTAATTTTACCATCAAGGTGATGTACAGCGGGGTAACAGTTATATACCGTAAGGTATTGAGTGCATTTCTTGTCAAACTTGTTACCTCCTCCCTCATTTATCTCCCTCCTTCCCTCAGGTTTCCTGAACATTGCCAGTCTGGTCTTGAAACCAGATCCTTCAACTCTCAGCTTGCATATGTTAGGAGTAGAGACATGAGCTTCAAGATCCCAGGTGGACTGCCTTTCAATAAGGAAACATTGAGGAAATGGTTGCAGTTAAGTGAAAGGGAAATGGGTGCAAAGGCTGAACTTCCTCTTAATTATTCAGTCTTTCCCAGTGGGAGGACTTTATTGCCAACCTGCTAGGTAGACTAAGAATGCAGCATCGCCCACCACAGCTGTAATGGTTTTGCTGTGTGTCCTGCTGCTGCAAAGGGATTTTAGCTCCTCTAAGCAGACTCTCCTGATGCAGACTTACTGCTGTGGGTTAACAATGATAAGGCACATGCTAGTATTCAGGCTCTAAGAACCCTGGTTTGACACAGCCTTCACATTTTTTGGCAAGCACAGTATGTGGTACATTACATTAAAAAAAATTCAAACTAAGTGTCAGAGCAGTAGAAGTGCTGTTGGAATGAGAATTGGCTTCTTTCTGTGGAGGAAATAGCTTTGGAATGAGTCTGCAGTTGAATGAATTAAGTGATTTGTATTTAAATCTTCACTTCTTTGTCTTCAATATCCAATTTTCCTATAGAAAGGTTTTTGGTTACAACTCTTTGACTTCATATTTCAAATCTGATTTCAGTGTTGTCTGCAACTCAGTGACTCCTTTGAAATTGTTTAGTCTGATTTTCAGTGTTTTTGTGTTGTTTTATCTTTCAGTGGAAATACTTGTATAATAATTAAAATTTATGTGCAACTTAAAGCATGAAATTGTTTAATTATTTATTTTGCTTGTCCTGGGGCTTGAACTCAGGGCCTGAACACTGTCCCTGGCTTCTTTTTGCTCAAGGCTAGCACTCTACTACTTGAGCCACAGTGCCACTTCTGGCTTTTTCTATATATGTGGTACTTAGGAAACAAACCCAGGGTTTCATGTATACAAGGCAAGCACTAGGCCATATTCCCAGCTGATTTTAATCTTTAACATCTATATCTTTCTGTTGGTCGCTTATTTCACTTAACAAAATATATCTCCTCCCCTCCCCCCGAAGCTGGTTCCATCCATATTGCAAATGACAAGTCTCATTTTTCTTTTATGTCTGAATAATATCATTTGTCTACATATTCCACATTTTTGTTTGTGCTTTTCTTGATGGAAACTAGGTGAATTCTTTTTTTTTTTTTTTTTTTTTTTTTTGCCAGTCCTGGGCCTTGGACTCAGGGCCTGAGCACTGTCCCTGGCTTCTTCCCGCTCAAGGATAGCACTCTGCCACTTGAGCCACAGCGCCACTTCTGGCCATTTTCTGTATATGTGGTGCTGGGGAATCAAACCCAGGGCCTCATGTATACGAGGCAAGCTCTCTTGCCACTAGGCCATATCCCCAGCCACTAGGTGAATTCTTAAGTGAGCTATTGTGAAGGATGTCATACCAAATATGTGTGCATAGGTACCTTTGGTATGCTAACTAAATTTCCTGTGGCTTTATAGACAAAAGTGATAGGTAGATGATACAATAGATTCATTTTTAATTTTTTGAGAAGCCACCATGCTCTTCACCATAGCACTTATATTGATTTAATAATTGATTATTAAACTTGGGAGAGTAGTGTGGACAAGACACCAGCACATTTTATATATGTTCTGCAACACACACTGAACCCATTAGTACATGTATTCATGTATGCTAACAAAAAACTAATATAAGAAATTATATCATTTAGGTTTAGTGTTTCAAAAATTCTAGTTAGTACTTATTCAAAGCTGAGAAGGCACTAGACCATGATTTTATTTTAAAAATTTCAAACATATCTCTATATAATATAGATATATTTGTATCATTTATATTATATACCAACTCCATTAAAGTAAGGAGAGGCTTACTTAAGCAAGCATTCATTCAACAGAAATATGTAAAAGTCACAACAGTGTTGCCACTCTGAGATTTTAATTCATATTTAGCTCTGTGCTCCATTACCATTGTGAGAAGAAAAAGTTCTTTTTAGATTCGCCATTCTGTCCTCCAATATTAGCTCAATTACAGTGCTTACAAATGTGTAGCTTCTTCCCCTCCATGCCACTTCACTTACATGCAGTGAAAGAGGGAATAGGATCACTACACATTTGGACTTTTCTGATAGCTTTGGGTTTTAGTTCAGACTTCTCTGGCAATCCTTGTATCAATATGGCTTCACTTATATATTAGAAAATCACAAGGAAAGAGGCTTAACCTATCTACTGCAATGGTCCCTTAAATAATGTGTGAGCAAAGCTAATGATGGAAAGCTGGAAGGATTTTTAGTGTCTTTTTTGATTAGTGTGTCATTTATGATGCCAGGTACCAATTACACAGTGACATCAGCACAGTGTACCTCCTTCTTCTAGACTGTAGTAGTTCTAGTGACATTGCAGTGAGTGACTTGAGAATCATTGCCCGGTGTGGACTTGAGCTCCAGCTCTGCTTGCAGTTCAGCGCTATGCCACTCTGCCTCTCACATTGGAATAACATTTTTTTTTTTGGCCAGTCCTGGGCCTTGGACTCAGGGCCTGAGCACTGTCCCTGGCTTCTTCCGGCTCAAGGCTAGCACTCTGCCACTTGAGCCACAGCGCCGCTTCTGGCCGTTTTCTGTATATGTGGTGCTGGGGAATCGAACCTAGGGCCTCGTGTATCCGAGGCAGGCACTCTTGCCACTAGGCTATATCCCCAGCCCTGGAATAACATTTTCTTTATCTCTTCTCAATCATTTAAGATGATCCCAGATTTACCTGTGAAATACATCAAAGCAAGAGAAGGCTCTACCCTGGTTGCTTTTTTCATAAAATTATATATATACAGAAAAAAAATTACACCCAAGTCTATAAACGCATCTGGCTTAAAAAATAATTTTCTTAAGGCAAGTATCATTTTTTGCTGCTTAATGGCTATATACATGGAGCCAAGAAACAGGTATTTATTCGTCCCAATGAACTAATATTTTTCCATTTGACCAAACGGTGTCTGATACTAATGATTTACTGTTGTAATTACCTATCAATTCTAAATAAGCTTAATTTCCAAATTGTAAAACATTAAGTACTTCATAATGTAAATTTAATTGGAAAATATCCTGTTACTTGAAATTACAGTTCTTTTTCTAAGGGTCTATGTGTATATGTAAAAGTTTGCATAGGGTTTCATGAGTCAAGATAGTGTTCATTCCAAGATATATTAACTGATGACACCATAGGACCTAGTATAGTGTGTGTTCATTAACAACTTATAAATAAATAGACGTGCCATCATCCATGTAAGTATAGGCTTTAAAGTATTCTCATCAAAATTTGATATATTGACAAACACACATGAATTAAATTTTGGCATGTCTCATATCAAAGCCTTATATCCAAGATGAGTTCACACATAAAAAAATGAAATGACTTTCAATGTTTTGATTTGGGAAGAGATGAGTATTATGAAGAACCATGTTTGAAATATGAATGAGCATAGTGGTTTTAAGAACAAGGAACCAGAGGACCCAAGTGACTGCCCTGCTTCTGTTCTTCAAGGATCCCAGTGACCTGCAAGGCTGGCAGGGTCATTTGATGTAGCCTTCTGGACAACTTGAAGGTTGCCAGCAACATATATAAGACCAGACTCTGATTTAGACTTCTTGTCAAACAGCCCTGGAACCCTAGCTCAGCTCCACAGCTAAATACAGCTCAGCACATTTTTATGTGACAACTTTCATTCCTTCAGCATCAGTGGTTCCTTCCACCTTGTGAAATTCCAAAGAAGGTTCCTTTTGTACCTCTGAGAGGTAGATTGAAAGGATTTGGAGTAATAGAAGATGCATCTTCTCAATTTCCATGTCCATGTCTCCATTTATGTCTACATATATGCATATCTTGACCAATAGACTTGAAGGTTTACAAATGAAAGAAACAAAAAGCAAAGGGCGTCACACTCTTGCTTGGCTTTTACATTCAAAGCTGGTGCTCCATAACTTGAGTCACATATCTACTTCCAGTGCTTGGCTAATCATTTGGCAATAAGTCTCATGAACTTTTCTTCCTGGGCTGGATTTGAAACCATTCTCTTATCTAGATTCCTGAGGAGCTAAGCTTACATACCACCTGCATCCAACTTAAGGGGAAATATTTTGGGTCAGGAAAGCACAATTGGAAAGCAAGAAACACTTTGCACTAATTTCTGATTCATGATGTTTGTGGCAGTGCCTCTCCATAGCTCCTGTTTCCACAAATGTCACACTGAACCAAAGATGTTGACATTCACTGGACACAAGTGGTTTCTCTTTCAGCAGTGTGTGCCTGGAAGTGGATAGATTCTCACTTTGTCCTGAATAAGCCAAATTTGGGAAGTTTAATGAAAGATATTAAGAGGAAAGCAAAGCAGAATTTGACCCTTTACATTCTAGATTTGGAGTATGCAATGTATGAAATCAAACAAGCATACAAATATTTGTGTGAGAATTCTAAATGAAGAATTAGATAAGATGAAAATTTATGCAGACATATTTCATGGAACAGAAGAAATGTAATTTTCAACTTTGACATTAAAAGTGTTTATAATTATTAAAACTATATACAAATAAATTTACACATTTATAAGATATAGATATATATTTGTAATATATAGGTATGCATATATATTTGTTTATACACACATATAATACATATTCACGTATGCCAGTACTATAGATTGAAAGGTTATTCATCAAAATATTAGCTCTTGATAACAAATCATAAGTGGTTAGAGATGTTTTTATTAATATACTTACAGATTATTAAAATTACAACAAGAACATATTAGTGTTATAGTCAATTATTTCAGAGCTGTTTTTATTTATTAGATAAAATTTAACAGTTAATAAGCTAGGTAAAACACTGAACATAAACTTTTAGTCTTTTTAGTGAAAGGCCTCATATTGGCTTTCCAGTAATGACTAATTCTTTTCAATAAGAGCAAATTAAAATCATGGACCAGGCTTTTCAGTATTCAGAATTTGGAGATACACTGGATGTTGTTTTCTTCATCAGTCCCATGTGAGACTTCTGAAATCTCTTTTAGAATGACCAGTATCTTCCTTCTCATTCAATGAACCATGACAAATCAAGTTATCTAGTATTCTGTACAAATTATACCCACTCTCTTTGGAGGAAACTCTTTTTTAAATTTCTTGAAGAAGAAACTATGTCTGAATTTGTTTATAATTGACCCTATCTTCCCATATCTAAGTAAATCAAAGATCATGTTGTCAGAGGTATGGTACAAGAAATCAGAAGAAAGCACAAGAGACTTTCAGAATGGCAGGGCAATTTGAAATAAGCTACAAGTAACTATTATGTAGCTATTTGAGGAAACATCAATTTTACTGAGAAATTCATTCACTGAATAAGATATATCACATATCTGGAAATTCAATGGATAAAGCATCTACATGAAGCGTATATAATTCTTTCTAGATAAACATTAAAAATTATGCATTAAACATGCATATAACATTAAAATTACAGAAGGCAGTTGTATTTTTAGATTTTACCATTCAATAAAATTCTATTTTAGATTTTTCCTTAACATCTGAAAAATGGTTATCTCAGTAGACTAATGAAATGTCATTGGAAAACCCTTACCTGTGATGCACATTTGTAATTCAATATTCACATTTCAGATGCACAAATTAGAACAGGTGCATGGATTGCAGATTAGAATGTCAAATGAGCAAGTGATGATAGTCTACATGGCACAATGTCTTTGCTAACATTTTAATTAGTTTTGTAAAATAAATTTCTGAAGTATTCAGTCTACAAGAGAGTGTCTAATTGTGGTAGATATAAGAATAAACAAGGGAACATCTTCAAGTGCGGTTTCTTTTCCTCCCCCCACCCCCAAGAGTTTTATAATGTGAGATTCTGGAGTTATAAATTTTCAACATCACCCTGTAATCTTCACTTATATGAGAAGACATATTTCTGAAGCAGACACTTGCAAACCAATGTTTGAGATATGATGTTTTAGAAATTAGTATTGATTTATTTTCTTGACTGTAGCCACAAAACAGTTTATTGAAATAAGAAACAAAGTAGCATGCTATTTTTTGTTGTGGTTTTCAAGTTGTATTATTATTTTCTTTTGTTTCCTTTCTTTCTGCAGTTGGTATACTTTGTAATAAAGGTATAGGATAGATATATGACTGAGGAAATAGATAGAAAAGAAATCTGCCCCTTGAGGAACAAACACTACTTTTACTGATAAAATGATTTAGGAATCAATGTGACCAAAACTTGAAGGTTAAGCACACATGATGAGAAATACTGTTTCCATGGAAGAAGGAATATCTGACACAGTATACATAGACTACATTTTATTGAAGGAAAGAAAATAAAGAATGGGAGAGAGGAATTTCAGGGGAATGTAACAGTAGACAGTCTATTATTTTAAAGTACATTTTGAAAGTGGGTTTTCGTGTGATTTCTGACAAGAATCTCAAGCATGTCAGCAGAAGTTCCAAGTATATAGTAGACATTGTGTTGCAGAAATGTATGAATACGAGATATGCCATAGTATGACAGGTCAATGCTGTGTTTTAGGAGGAAATTTTCCATGAGCATCTATAGGCTAAGTTAGCAAACAGAAAGTCTGAAGACCTCAGTGCATAGGGACTAATGGTAGCAGTAAGTATCAAAACAGTTCTGAGTTCTGAGGGGGATTTGAAGGAATCTTGGAACATAGTGTGAAAAATATGAACCTTGAAAGCAGAGATGTATTCTGGAATCTCCATTCTGGGTTTTAGAAAAGATGTGCCTTAATTCAAATAGAGAACAGTAAGAGACATGAAGTGAGATGGGAAAGGCCACACCATCCTGAGCAATTAAAGAACATTATTTCAGGGGTAAAACAATAGGGAAGAAAAACAAGAGAAAAAGGCCTAAGAACTTGGGAAGGGAACCAACTGTACAACTGAGGGAGGGGGGGATTTGGGGAGGAGGAAAGGTGGGAGAAAAATGAGAGAGGAGGAAACAAGTTTGATAAGAAATATACTCACTGCCTTACGTATGAAACTGTAACCCCTCTGTACATCACTTTGATAATAAATAAATTTTACAAAAAAACACTATTCAAGACCCAAGACAAATATCATCTCATCTTGGAATGCACTTTTTTCTTACACTCCTGCATCACAACACTGGACAGTATTTGAATCAACAGAGCAGAAACAAACTTTATGATAAACTTTATTAGAGAAAATGTCATGTAATGGATCATAAGGATCCTCTCAAAAGTATCTTTTGTACCATTTACCTCTTCTCTTTTACAAATTCTACAACAGGTGAGCTATATGATTTTGCTTCAAAATATATTTTCTAAATTAGAAAAAAATACATGACTTATCTATGTGATATAGTGCTACTGAAGAACACTGTTGTTGGGCACTGGCTTATAGCTTTAAGAGGCAGTCCTAGGCCCACCTCTTCTCCTGGCCTGGGGTCTCTGGGCTGCTAGCCCCGCCTCCCACCTCAGACCTTGTGCCTGCCAAGATGGCGGTGGGCAGAACTCAGGCGGCAGTCCTATGAGACGTGAGGACCGCCCATAGAGCAAGTCCCATGATGTCACTGTGATGGACAGCTCATAATCAGCCTATCACTGTGTCTAGTTAGCCACTCCAAATCCCTCCCCTTCCTGCTGGTCATCACTGCTATATAAACCCCACCCTGAGATTAAACGTTGGATTTCATGCGACAGTTTCCTCGAAGTGCCTGGAGACCTGAGTCCTTATTTAAATGTAAGGGGGCTGGGTGGGCATTCTTTCACGACTTACACATGTTCCTGCTTTTCACACTAGGGCATGCTCCATCCTTTCCCCTGCGGGTCGGGAGAGAGCGCGCAAAGGCTGAGGACCCTACACACTGTTAAATTCCTATTTGCTAAAACGCATAAAAATGGCCAGGAAGATATCTTTGATTTGTAGATTTCTTTTATCATTGTGACTTTGATAATAATATTCAATAAAACCTACTGGTGCCTGTGATATGAAAATGTGATTGCTCTTGAACATTAAACAAGGGATGTGGATAATTTTATGACAATTATGTTTTAGTGTTTTATACCAAAACAATGATAATCAAATCTCATGCTTGAGAACTTTAGCTGATTGTCATGGGGAGAAAGATCCTGCCACCACAGCCATCATTACAGTGGAGCATGTACAGAATAACTCATTTTCCTATGATGGGTAGGACTGAGTCATCGTAGTTGATGTAATGCATCTATGGGCTGAGGATCTGATGTAGCTGATCAAATTTTGTGCACAGATATATTTGCCATTATGTTCCATTTAAATATTATGTATTATAATTCAGTTACATTCCATGTTTAAAGAAATGAGGTGATATTCCCATCTGCTACGGAGGAGATAGGTCTCCTGAGAATTTAAAAAAAAAAAAAAAAACAACCACAAGAAATACTCTTGTATGCTATTTCCACTGAGTGACACGTCTGCTCCTTTGTGTAAGCAGAATTTCTGCTTTCATTACTTTTCCTTTCTTCTCATCCTGCTTGAGTCTGTCTTGCTGGAGGAGAGGACATTTTCTTGTCTCTAAAGAGTGGGTCACTGGTGGCTTACATGTGTAATCATAGCTACTCAGGAGGCTGAGCATCTGAGGATCTTGGTTCAAACCAACTCAGGCAGGAACATCTGGGAGACTCTTACCTCCAATTAACCATGAGAAAACTGGAAGTGGTGCTGTGGCCCAAATGGTAGAGTGCTATCCTTGAGCTGAAGACCACAGAGACAGCACCCAGGCCCAGAGTTAAAGGCACCAGAACTGTCCAAAAATTTAAAAAATAATAATAAATGAAATAAAAATAAACAAATCAAATAAATGAGAATAAAAAGAGGATCAAACCCAAAAGTTGAAAAATAGAGCCGTGGAAAAGTGATGAAGAGTTTCATGATTGGGATAGTACCATTTAATTTATCTTCACATGCCTCTAAAAATAAACTAGACAAGAAAATATTTTCTAATGTTTGGTCCCCATAAGTAACAGCAATAACCGTTCCTGTAGTATGAAAAGTGGTATTTCACCTAACTAAGAGTATTTTCATAGCTTTGTTTTCCTGTAGTTTGACCTTGAGGACTCAGATTTTATCTTAGCTTTTCACTCAAGGCTGGCCCTCTACCACTTGAACAATATCTCCACTTGTGTTTGGCTGGAAAATTGTAGGTGAGACTCTAGGATTTATCTTTCAGGGCTAACATTGAAACTGTGATCTTCAGATCTCAGCCATCTAAGGCGTTAAGGGCATGAGTCACCAGTGCCTGGCTTTCATTGCACGTGTGTGTGTGTGTGTGTACTTGTGCAAGGCAGCGCATGTGTGTATATATAAGTCCTGGTCTTGAACTCAGGGCCTAGGCATTGTCCCTGAGTTTTTTTGCTCAAGGCGAGGTCTCTATCACCTGAGCCACAGAATCACTTCAGGTTTTTTTGAGTAGTATATTGGAGATAAGAGTCTCACTGAGTTTCCTGTCTGGGATGGCTTTGAAAGGTGATTCTCATATCTCAGCTCCTCACAGGTGTGAACCACCAATGCCCAGCCACATTGCACTTTAAAAAGGTTATTTTTCCATCTAATCTGGGAATATAAAGAATGTACAATGAGTATAATACTTGATCTTTTATTTTTAGAGGTAATTTTTATTATTTCTATTATCTTTAAATAGTTGTACAAAGAAATGAAAATCAGCACATAACTATATACAATATACCTCTACTCTACATTTTAAGATGGAAAAGTTAAAATGGAAAGGTTTTAAAAGTGTTTAAAGTGGAAAAGTAAAATGAAGCACAAGCACAGACATGTGCTGAAAATCTTTGGATAGGTTTCAATGAGTAAACAAATGCAAGGACTCCTTTGCTGTTCTTTACTTTTCTCCCCCAAATTACTTATGAACCAGCATACCACAGGAGATGAAAATGTTGCTTTAGTGGTGTTTGACTACACTCAGTCACTACCTTCCCATTTTGGTTCAGGCAGAGAAGGGGCAATCATTGGAGAGAAACTCAACCTGCCTGAGTTCTAGCTTTTGAGGAAAAATTAAGAAAATTAAGTATAAATTATAGTCATGATACCTACCATTTTAAATAGGCAAGTATCGGGCTGGGGATATAGCCTAGCGGCAAGAGTGCCTGCCTCGGATACACGAGGCCCTAGGTTCGATTCCCCAGCACCACATATACAGAAAACGGCCAGAAGCGGCGCTGTGGCTCAAGTGGCAGAGTGCTAGCCTTGAGCCGGAAGAAGCCAGGGACAGTGCTCAGGCCCTGAGTCCAAGGCCTAGGACTGGCAAAAAAAATTAAAAAAATAAAAAAAAAAATAGGCAAGTATCTCTTGCAAAACTGTTTGGTGGAAACCAACTAAACAACTCATGGGTGGAGAGGCAAAGGGGGAGGGGGAGACGGGAATGAAGGAGCAGGTAAAAAACAGTATAAGAAATGTATCCAATGCCTAACGTATGAAACTGTAACCCCTCTGTACATCAGTTTGACAATAAATAAGAAAAATAAAAAATAATTAATAAAATAAAATAAAATAGGCAAGTATTTAAAATAGGCAGGTGTGCTGACCACATATGTGGGAGGTGTAAGTTCTATCCATTTTCTCATTGAATAAAGGAATTCTGTGGCACAGTTACTCTTTGCCCATTTATAATGGGACACCGATTCTATACATGTGGTAGGTAAAGGGCACATACAAATGTACGTGGTAGAATCATTAACGAACCGCTCTCAAACAAGACACCTTAATGTCTATAGGATTTGCCAGTTTTCCTACTGTAAACATTCCAAACATGGTCAATTTTGAAATTCCAAAGAAACATTACTGAGTAAAAAATAATGTAACACTTACTTAAAGCAGCTTTCAAGAACTAGCCTAAACTCAACCAATTTATAGTCTGAAATAGTAAAAATAATAAATAAATAAATAAAAAGAAAAAGGGAAATTAAATTTTCCAATATCCTGATGATACTGCTTTCACTAATGCTTGTTTCCTGCTCAGACTTTATTTTAAGCAGAAAGTACATTGTATAAAACAGAGACTTTCTAGTAGAATTGAGATGTATAGTAAATATGTGTATCTTAAAAGACAAATGTGTCCATTAAGTAGAGATAATTATCTACAGGATATAGAAAAGTAGGTGAGTGATTACAAAAAAAGAAATGAAAGTTATCAATGATTGGGTTAAAATGTATATCAAAATATCACATTCATAAAGTTAGAAAAACATGTTTGAATCATGAAAATCATATGATGATTAACTGAATCCTTTTTCACTTTTATAACTATATTTTTAAATGAATGATTCACTTTTGTCTTTGAACTTATGCTCACACAATCTTAAAAGAAATGCTGTTTAATTTTCCCAAATACGTGATTCTGTTGGAACATATGCACCCACCTGCTGTAATGTTTATAACAATGTGCACCCATTTGTCTGAAGGGAGAATTATTTCCCTGGTTGAGTGTCAGCACATCAATAAAGCCAAATTCAATTTTCCCCTTTACCATAAAGACAGTCTATATATAAATGATTGTCACCTGGATGATGTGAGCTTAAGTATTTAGTGATAAATGTTGAAGAGAAGGATGGAAAACTATTAAAAATGTAGTGCATTTTGATATAATCAGAGAAAATTCTTTGACACAGAAAATGGAGAAGGTACCTTTTAGGTGATGATGATGATGATGATGATTGTGGTGGTGGTGGTGGTGGTGGTGGTGGTGATATTTGCTGGTACCAGGATTTAAATAGAAGGCCTGGTACTTGCATGGCTTACTTCAGTAGAAGTGGTGGCTGGTGGCTGGTACTATGCTACTACAGCCATGCCTCTAGCCCAAGAATGTTCTTTTAAATGATTGAAAATTGAAAAAAATGAGAGCTAGAGACATTTTATGCTTGCCACAAATTTATTTTTGGAGTGTGTGTCAGATTATCAGCAAGTTTAAGCATAAAGATTTAAAAATCAAACAAATGTACAAAGGTGAAGGACACATTCTTCTGAAGTCACCTTAACTGGGAAGAAAAAAATGAGGCTCAAATCTAAAATCTGAATGGTGCTTATGTACTTTCATGTATGACATAGTGAATGTGAATGCTTCATATGAAAATAATAACAGATGATCCAATGCAGCAGCAATACTAACAAGAACATATGTAGGAAAGCAACTGTACAACTGGGGGGAGGGGCAATTGTGGAGGAGGGAAGGTGGGAGAAAAATGGGGGAAGAGGTAACACACTGACAAAAAATATACTCGGTATCTTATGTGTGTAACTGTAATCCCTCTGTACATCACCTTAGCAATATATTTTTAATTCAATATATATTCTCCAAAATTGAGAAAGTTCAGGGAGAAAGTTCAGGTTGGGAGGGTTGGGTGAGATTGTTGAGAAGGATGACAGTGATAAAGATGTATTGTATTCATAAACTGCTTGGTGAAATGGCAACTCCTTTGTACAACTATTTAAAGATAATAAAATGAAAATTATTGATGCTTCTTTTTTAAACATAAATATTATACAAATAAAAAAGAAAATATTATTAGAGAAGATAAATGAAGGCAAGAAACTTTCTTTTATTTTCCCAAGTCTTTCTTTCTATTGGGCTTCTGAAACACATCATGAATTGTTTTCAAGAAGCCCTGTCCGTGGATTGGGCTCCCTTCTCTACCTCCCAGGTGCAGAAACAGAAGCCTGAGGAAATTAAGTTCCACAATAGTTTTCTGGGTTGTAACTGACAAAGTTGAGAGTATGGAAATCAACGGCTGATATAACTGAACACATTGACAACTATTTATTTTTCTTTCAAATGCTTCAAATTTGACTCAATGTAGTTTGTGGTGGATAAACTGGAGTCCCCTCAAGACCTTGAATAACACTGTCTCCATCCTGTCCCCATTCTTGATGGCACTGAAAATGGATTTTGCCAAAGTAAGCTTTCCACAGTTGTAAGTTAGGCCACTGGTGTCTGCAGTGGAATATTGTCCAATGAATATGTTTTCCAGATGACACCACAAATGCTACCAAAACATATTATCGAGGCACTGTGTTCTCCACGAGGACACTGATGCCCTGGGCCCTCTTTACTCCAGGCAATGAGAAGTTCCATTCCAGATCACAAGTGTCGGGCTCGGGTCGCCTCCCCTGGCGTGAAGATCAAGGCTCAGCTACACTTTTCACCACTCCCTTTGTCACCCTCTCTCCTGGTCACCCGACCCGCAGGTAAGGCCGGGATGGGGCGGGGGAGCCAGCACTGACCTCACGTGCAGGAGGCCGAATGAGAACGCTTACCCACCTCCTTACCAGTAAAGAAAGCCAGGCATACGCGGGTCTCGGAGAAGCTTCAAGAGCTGTCTGATTTATTAAGGCGGGGGTAAAGGGAAGGCGATCAGCCAGGACGCTGATAGGCTGGGAGCTTATCACATGACCCCCTCATGAACTAATGTCACTCGAAAGCGCCACGCCAGGGAGAGACTGGGGGGTGCCTGGGCTGGCGAGAAAGTTGGGGGTTGTTTGCAAAGCCAGTTCTTCTGGTTCCAGACCCAGAGAATTGTGGCCTGCTTCCGCATTCCCCCAGGGCTGGGGAAAGGGTGGAGTCTAGTCCCCTGTCAAGTCCAAAGGCTGGATCCCAACAACAAGCCTAAGTATGCCCTCCCTAACTTGACACTAGGGTCAATGCTGAAAACATGGTATTGGTAAATTTAAAGTTTTAAGGGATGCATAGTCAAGAGCTAGAGCTCAGTCCTGCTGTTTCTCACTTCTGGCTCAAAAAACTCCATTATGAACCATCCTTCCAGTCTTACAAACCTTTCCTCTGTGGGGGCCAGGTACCAAGAAATCTCCCTTCCTCTCTTCTCTTCTGTCTCCTGTTTCCCCAACCACTACAAATCTGGGTTCTAAACTGGGAGCTTAGCTACTAAGGAGGCTGAGATCTAAGGATTTTGGTTCCAAGCCAGCCCAGTCTAAGCAGAAAAGTTCGTGAGACTCTTTCCTCCATTTAAACACCCCCAAAGCCCCAAGTTGAAGTGTGGGTCAAGCAGTAGAGTGTTACACTTGAGACAAAAAAATCTCAGCGACAATGTCCAGGCCCTGAGTTCAAGGCCTAGGACCAGCACTAAATGAATAAACAAACAAACCAGTAATCCATAAACAAAGCAGTAGTCTGCTTTTGAAGACTTTTCTGTCAGTGACAACCTTATCACTTATTATAGCCCCTGTCATCTGGTACTCTGGAACTGGATGGTGGTTTCCAGTTTGATTTATGCTAATGAATCACCTGACCACCTGCTTGTTCTACAAGTGATACCACTTTGCCACCAGCATTCCTAAGATGAAGTAAAACTCTGACATCTCCCTTGGGATGTTGGTACCTGTCATCTTCAAAGCATTTGATAAAAATGATTTTGAAAGGTTTTTTTTTCTCCCCATCTTGAGACAGACAAGAAATAAGTACCTCATGCTCTCCTGACTGTTTCCTACCCTCTTCTTCCCTAGACTTACAGGACTTGAGACTGGGGAATTTGCCAATCTCTTTGGCAAACACAGTGCTGTGTTTTGAGCCATCTGATTGCTCCTAACTCTTTTTCATTTGTATTTTTCTTGTAGTTTTATATACTGTTTACATTTTATACCCTTTGGAAGAGTTTTCATCAATAGTTTTTTATAGAAAAATCTATGCAAGTGAATTTCTGACTCATTTGGATGAATTGGTTAGTTTCCGCCATGCCTAAATCCAGTGGTAGTCATGTGTGTGTGTTGGGGTGGGGGATGATGTGTGTCTCCATGAATTAAGTACTCAAAAAATGTTATGCTCCTGCAAAAGAACGTAGGAAAAACATTGTTTCTTATTCCACTTACAAAGCTGTTTATGTATAATTTTCTTTTTAAGTTTCATAATAATTCTGAAAACAGATATAGAGAATAATGTTATTTGCTAAATTTCAGGTAATAGGAAACAGGTTTGATGGTATTTTACGTCTTTCTTCCAGCCTTATAGTTTGTGAGAATGAACTGTGAATTTGACTCCAGTCATTAAAAAAAAAACAGAAACAAAAACAAAAAACAAATTTTAGTCAACTGAACAACACTATGCTGTCTACAAACTATGCTATACTGTCTTCAAAAGTACATGACTACAAAAATCAGACATGAACAACCAAGCTGATTTTTCTTTTAATAATAGGATAAAAAGTGAGATCTGGCAGAACAGATTGCATTAAGCAATATATTTGGTTTCTAGATTGAGCATCTGTGCAGAACACTAGGTAGAGCTGTGCATCTAGGAAAAGACACATTTTCAGGGATATGGGTGTAGCTCACTAACAAAGAATATGCTTATTAGAAGCAAAGCATTGGGTTTTGTACCAATCACCATATCAAAAAGAAGGAGGAGGAAAATAAAACAGAAAGAGGGAATGAGGAAAGAAAGGTAGAGACATGATCATTTTCATGCTGAAAGTAATAGGATTCTAAAAACAAAAATGAATGGAAGTTAAACTAGGAATTCACTAGTTAAAACTGTGTGAATGATTTGGGGGTTAAGGCTGATGCAGTGAATGGAGTTGTAGTTAAGACAGCCAGCTATGATTTTACCATTAGATGGAAGGAGAAATTTTATACTTTGGTTACTTCCATTCTTTTCCAATTTGTGTAGCACAAAATATCACTCAATAGATATTCTGAGCACTTTATTTGATTGTCTCTTCCATGCTAAGTCTTAATGAATTCCTCTGATGTTTGTTAATCAGGGTACCCTTCCTATATATTCTCCTCAATAATGTTAATGTTAAAGTAGCTTTTAAATTGGGTAATTATTTTGCTACTCATATGCATACAAAAAAGGCAACATAAAAAGAATTTATATGTAATTACCTTGTTTAAAATTTCTACATTTAAAAATTGTGTTTGTTAAAACATTTTATCAAAAATAGAAAGTCATTCTCTTTTTCCAGTCTCTTGAAAACCATTTTTCTTATTGTTGTTTTAAAGGAGTTGTACAGAGGGATTACAGTTACAGAAGTCAGGTAGTGAGTACATTTACTTTTGAAAGTATGAGCTCATCCCTTGCTTACTCCAAGTTTTTCCCTCCCATGTCCTCCAGAAATTGTACAGTTTATTTTCAACATGTGCCTACTTAGTATTGCAACTGTGTTTGTTCACCTTTTGATCCACATTTCTGTGCCCGCCTTTATGGTCCCCAAAATAGATAAATGAACAAACAAGACAAAACAAATAGAAAACAAAAACAGAAACGAAAAATAAAAACAAAAAAGCCCTCTTGTTTCCATTTCTTGGAGCTTATTTCCATAAATATCATTTTATATGATCATATACACATAACTATTGAGCCTCTGTGATCCTCTCCTAAGAATATCCTCCTTCGATGTCACAGTAGGAATGTCTAGAGACTGTATAATTTGTCATGTCCAAGGATTTTTTTTGTCTATTAACATCCAGTGTGTAGATTTGTAGGCATATTGTAGTTATGACAAATGAGGGAAACCATGCCAACTGTTTCTTTGAGTCTGGCTTACCTGCTCACTATAATTTTTTCTAAGACTTTCAATTTCCTTAAGAATACCACAATATCATTCTTTCTCATGGATGCATAGAATTTATATACATATGTATATATATAGACATACATATATATATATACACATACATATATACCTATATATAAGCATATATAAACACATACACACACCACATTTTCTTGATCCATTCATTCATTTAGGAGCATCTGGATTGATTCCATATCTTGGCTATGGTAAACAATTCTGACATGAGCATAGTTGTGCTGGGAGCTTTAGTTTGGCCTTGTTTGTGGTCTCTTGGATAAATGTCCAGGAGTAGAATTGATGGATGATAGAGAAGCTGTATGTTTAGTATTTTGTGGAAACTTCATCCTGTTTTCCAGAGTGGTTGAACAAGTTTACACTCCCACCAGCAGTGTAGTAGAGTTCTCTTTTGGCCATGTTGCCTCCATCAACTGTTACTATTACTTTTTTTGATGATGGCCATTCTAACTGGGGTGAGATAGAATATCAATGCTCTTTGATTTGTATTTCTTTCATGGCCAGAGATGTTGGATGTTTCTTCATGTGTCCATTGGCCATTCTTACTTTTTCTTTTGAGAAATCTCTCTTTAAGTCTTTAGCCCATTTATTAATTGGATTTTTGTTTCTTTGAGTGTGTATTTGTGGTGAATTATTTTTTGTGCTATAAGTATGTCTTAGATGTGAAGTCCTTGGTCCAATGAATGGCTAGTAAAAAGTGTTTCCCACTATATGAGCTTTCTATTTATCTTGTTAATTATGGCCTTAGTCAAGCAGAAAGGAAATGGATAAACCTTCCATGCTGCTGGATTGGAAGAACTAACATCATGAAAATGGCAGTATTTCCTTGAGCTATTTACAAGTTCAAAGAAATACCCATCGAAATCCTAATGGCAATCTTCAGTGACATAGAGAAAGCAATCCCAAAATTCATATGGAATAATAGAAGACCTGCAAGTACCCATTTCCTTACATTAATTTTGTTAAGCTTTGACTTAGTCTTTCTAAGGATTTACTCTATTTGTGTTCTCTATAAATTCTAATATAATTCAGTTAGTTCATTTATAGCCACTTGGGTGCCGCCTGGTATGCTTACTTGTAGATTTATAGGCACTTTCTAGTTTCCACTAATGAGGGAAGCCATGCAACCTGTGTTTCTCTGGGTCTGGTTTACCTCACTTAACACAATTCTACATCAGACTTAAATGTTTCTGCATGGCAAAGGGCAGGGCTAACAAACTAAAGAGAAAGATCATAGAATGGAAGAAGATTTCTTACAAGTTATTCATCAGACAAGAGCCTAATATCTGAAATATACTTAGAGCTCAAAAAGCTGAATCCTTAAAAAATAAACCATTCAAGAACCAGCCCAATTAATAAACGGACTAATGACTTAAAGAGAGACTTTTCATAAAAAGCAGTAAATTTAGCCAATAGCAAATGAAAAAACATTCACCATCTCTAGCCATAAAGGAAATGCAAATCAAAACAACACTGTGATTCCACCTCACCTAGAAAACACAAGAAAACTAACAGTAACAAATGCTGAGTTGGAAGTGGCCAAAAGGAAACTCTATTAAACTGTTAGTGGGAATGTAATATTGTTCAACCACTCTAGAAAACCCAGTGAAGGGTCCTCAAAAAACTAAACACAGAACTACCAATGAGCCAGCAATATCACTTCTGGACATTTATCCAATAGAGCATAAACAAGGATACATGAGGATACAACACATTCCTTTTTATTGCAACATTGTTTATGATAGCCAAATATAGAATCAGCCTAGATGGCCTTCAGTGGATGAAAGGATAAAGAAAATGTGGTACATATACACAATGGAGTTCAACTAATCCATCAGAAAGAATGACATTGAACCTTTCATAAGGAAATGGAAAGTCACATATTTTTAAATTTCCTTAATAATAAACTTCATTTAATAACTAAAAACTTGTCAGATTTTTTATTAATTATTTAAACATTAAATGTATTATTGCTTTGAACTATTTATAATAGCTATTATGGATCCTCTAATTCCTGTGCCTATACCTATATTGTACAATGGTTTGATTTGGCCTAGTTTTGTTTCATTTTGTTTTCTTGAATGTAGCTCAAATTTTATTGGACTCACCTGTGTCATATTTCATACTGAAATTTGTGCATTTGGAATGAGGCATTAGAGAACCTCTGCTCTGTGTCTGGGAATTCTTATGTGCAGCTGACTAGTAGGGTAGATCTGAGTCCTCTAGAGTCTCTTGAAATGTTTGATTTGCTCATTCTTTTCTAGATTTACCACTGGGTTTAAGAAGATGTATCCCATGCTTTCTCCAACATTCAAGAAGTGAAAGTTTGAACATGATCCTTCAGAAAAACATTAAGTTTGTAGAGTATTGTAAAATAACATAATTTTATATGCCATTTGAAAAAAAATTTGAAAAATAATACATCTTCAACTTTACAGTCATTAGGGGATATTTTCTTTGAGCTCATGTTTCTGTTAGAGCAAATGAAGTATTCTAGATGAAAGAACTGACAACTTGTGCTGCTAGTGCCTGTTCTCTTCTGGTTAGTGTTTCCTGTGCTTTCCTTATTTATATGATTCAAAACTAAGAATTTAAAAATTTAAGACAGCCTTTATCTGAGTTAAGGAAGGAAAGGGGAACATCTGAATGGTAAGACAAAGGACAAAGGGTGAACCAATGCAACAGTGACACTCACAAAACAAAATGTTGGAAATGAACTGTGCAACATGGAGTAGTGAATAGGGGAGTGGGAAAGTGGGAGAAAAAGGAGGGAGGGGGTTACAAGTTTACAAGAAGTGTACTTACTACCTTATGTATGTAACTGTAATCCCCTATAAATCACCATGACAATTAAACTTAATTAAAAAAATAAGCCAGGAGTGGGTCTATCATGTCTGTAATCCCAGCTATTCAGGAGGCTGAGAAATTAGGATCAAGGCTCAAAGCCAGACTTGGTGGAAAAGTGTGTGAGACTCTTATATTCAAATAACCAGCAAAAATTAAATCCAGAATTTGAGCTGTAGCTCAAGTGATAGAACACAAGACTTGAGCAGAAACATTAAGAAACAGCACCTAGACTCTGAGTTCAAAAATTGTACTGGAGTAAAAAATAAAAACAAAATAAAAATTTATCAGTTCTTTTAATTTCTATTTCATAGAATGATTTTGCATGGAAATAAACACTGGATTTGGACAAAGTACTCTCAATACATATGATGATTATCATGTAAACATTTTCATTATGCTAACTGAGTGAGCTCAATGAGCATGCTACCTTCTCCTAAACTACCTTGAATGCATATATAAATACCATCTTAAAAAAACAACCATCTAATCACTTTGTTATTTGTACAAGTATTTGTGTAATGTTTTATATTTCTTAGTAATATTTAATATTTCTTATTTATAATAATATGTCAAACATACAAAATATAGCATATAATTTAATCATATTAATCATGTTAGTAATATTTTACTTAATTTTATAATTTTATAATGTTTTAATATTTCTTAATACTATGTTTTGGGGAAAGGCAAAGCATTGGAGCAGGCCTGGATAGAGGAGATGTGAGCAAAGGTAGGCATTACAGCCAAGGTGTCTTATGTAAAAAATGATTATGTATCTTGAGTATAGAAACTGAAGGAGGAAAACATGGGAGAATGAAGGAAATAGTGACAGTAACCAAAAAAAATTATACTCACACACACACACACACACACACACACACACACACACACATACATTCTTGAAGTTAAATACATGAGAATTGTTTCAGATTGCAGTTTATTGGTTATTATGAAATGTAAAATTTCATGAAGATAATAAAAGATTTTATACATTGTATACTATATCCTAAATTTTTATTTCAGTTAAATTTGAAAATATTTTATTGAGAAATCTATTTTAAACATTATTGAAAGAATGACATGATTCTTAAATTCCAAGTTTTTTTTTTTTTTTTTTTTTGCCAATACTGGAGGTTGCACTCAGGGTCTCAGCGCTATCCTTGAGACTCTTTGTGCTTAAGGATAACACCCTATCACCTGTGCCATAGCATCTCTTTTAGCTTTTTCTCAGTAGCTTATTAGAGATAATTGTCTCACACACTTTCCTTCCGGGGCTGGTTTGGAAATAAGGTACTCATATCTCTGCCTCCTGAGTAACGAGGATTATAGAAGTAAGGTACGGGTGCCTGGTTCAGGAGACTATTTTAGAAAATAACATACCAGGGTAAATTCATTTCTCTTTTGGTAGCTACACATTGTTGGTAAATAAACAGAATGATACAAATATCATAAGTATTAATACCTGGATTAGTTTTAAGGAATGAAAGTTCTAGAAAGTTCTTGTCTATTAATAAATCAATTTTAGTTTCCAATGGTGTCTTTCAGGAAGAACCACGGTTGAATCCTTTAACTTCTTTTCATTCTTGCTTCTAAGGACAACTTGTGCTCTATCACAAATGGTAAAAATAGTTTGGATCAATGCAGAAAAGTGACTGAAGAAGTTGATCAATCATCATTATTACATATTCTTCAATCATATTTAAAAATATTTAGTTTTTTTAAAATAGCAATTGAGAACACATAGCCAGGTTCTAATAGCTTAGTTACTCAAGAAGGCGAGACATGGGAGGATCATTCAAAGCTATCCTAGACAGGTCTCCTTGAAACTCCATTTCCAATTAACCAGCTAAATCCACACCAGAGGAATGACTTCAATGTTCTAACTCCAGGGGTGAGTAAGCAAGTTGAGAAAGACCACCAAGCACTGATTTCACACCATGGTACTGGCACAAGAAACAATAACAACATCAAAGTGCTTGATGCCAGTGGCTCACGCCTGTAGTCCTAGGTACTCAGGAGGCTGAGATCTAAGGATCATTGTTTGAAGCGAGGCTAGGCAAGAACATTTGTGAGACTCGTCTCCAATAAGCCACCAGAAGGCCAAAAATGGAGCTGTGGCTCACATGGTAGAATGCTTGCTTGCTGAGGGACAGCACTCAGGTCCTGAAAGTTGAGCAAACAGATTGATTTACTTTATTTAGGATGTACGTCTTAATTGTAAACCTAATGTTAACACCTGGATTAGTTTTAGGGTAGTTAAAGGACTAGGTATAAGATTAGTTTAAATTTTAACCAGTTAATCTCTATGAATGTTGTTTTATTCTGGAAACCACTGAAACAGTTTTAAGCAACTGGAAGTATGTGTAAGGTGGATATGGCATAATGAAGTTAAACTACATTAAGAAACATCTATCAAATAAAGATTAGTCTATTATAGAATTCAAGAAATATAAAAAGACTGAAAGGTTTCCTTTCAAGTCTGAATGCTCATTCAGAAAAAGGTCTGAATGAATCCTATCCTGCTTCATAAGATGTAATTTGACTGAGGTCTCAGAAGAACAGTTCTTGTAATTTGTCAGCTGTTTAATATATGCCAGACTTAACAAGTGCTTTGTAACCATCATCCCATCTATACCCTCAGCAGACACCTGTGATATGCATCATTACTGTTAATAAATTAATTTCCATTGCATGCTCAACTAATTGGACTTTCATTTTTTCCTTGGTTTCACTATTCAGACTGTTCACTGTAGCCTAAATTTAATTTTGTTATATCCCATGATAATCAAAAGAGATAAAAATGAGTGGTATACCAACTTAAAAGTTGAGTGTATTTCATCTAAGGTGTGTGCATGTGTGTGTATGTATGTATGTAATATGTGTAGATGGAATCAAATTGTCAGAAATACAAAAGAGAAATAAATTAAGAATGACTAAGTAAAATAATGTAATGTTTTTCTCTAAGAATTCTGGCATCAATGAAACTATACTACTTGTACCTAAAATATGGAAACACTTTCATGTGCTAATATGTTACCATATATAATTACTATTTATAGTGAAATATTAGAAACATGAAATTATCTATGAGATATGTTCATGGCTACCTAAATTAGAAGACCAATCTAAAACTCTATATTATAAAATTAAAAAAAATAATGTCTATATATGAGTTTCTAACAAAAGAAAAAGTATTAGACTAAAAATTAGTTAAAAAGCAGATTATGAGTCATATGCCATGGCTAACAGTTGTGATCTAGCTACTCAGGAGGCTGAGTTCTGGGTATCACTGTTGAAAGCCAGTCTATGCAAGAAAGCCCATGAGACTCTTATCTCCAATATACTACTCAGAATAAGTCCAGAATTGGTACTGTGACTCAAGTGGTAGACTGCTACCTTTGAGCAAAAACAGTTCAGAGATATCATGCAGGCCCAGCCCAGAGTTCAAGTCTAGGCCTGGCCAAAACAAGAAACAAAAAAAGGAAAAAAGAAGGGAAGAAAGGAATGGATGGAGGGAGGGAGAGGGGGAAGAAGGGAAGAAGGGAGGGAGAAAGAAAGGAAGAAAGAAAGAATATCAGGTTAAAAAATGGATATATAGGTAAAATTATTTGAAAACTCTGACAAAAAGTTGTAATTTTTAAGTTGGAAAAGAACACTTTAAATAATTTAAAAATAAGTAAAAGAAATGTGTATGAAAGAAGAGAAATGAGCACCCTTGAGACATTCTGCCTGGATACCTAGAAAAACGATGCTCTAAATTTAAGCTCTTTAAACAGGAACACTGATCCGCTTGATTCTTTCTGTGGAAATCAAATCTAGATAGTTAATATATGTGTACACTTGAGTAATAATAGGATGTGATATAAATAGTTATTAAGTCATTGAAGTATTTTTTAATCAATGAAGTATATTCTACCCTTTCTAAAAGATTAGAATGGAGTTCCATATTTGTTGGTATAGTAAAGAAGATTCTTCCTACATTCCTATTTTCCTCATATTAGGATTCTGTATCAACACCGCAATAGATTTAGGAATTGGCTCTATTGGAGGGAATAATCTTTCCTGGCAAATATCAGCTAAAGAAGAGTTAAGGAATAGTTCCTATTTCCCCAGAACTCCAGAAAAACAGCAGAGGATTATGTGTTGTTGTGATATATTGTCATAATGCAGTGATGGATTGATGTCTTCCTCCATAAAAAATATCTTCTTTTTTAAAGATATTATCTTTAATTAGTTGAACAAAGGAGTTGTCATTCAACAAAGTATTATATAAATACGATGAATCTTAATTCCCCCTCCTTCTATATAAATACAGTGAATCTTAATTAATGTTACATTTTCCATCATGCTTCCCTGTCTCTTACTTCCCTACCCCTTCCTTCAATTTTTCTTAAATTTTGTAAAATATATATTTAACTGTATAGCTACTTGCCCCTTCCTCTCTTTATCTATCCTCCTCCCCTTGATCTCACTCCCTCACCTTCAAGTACCTGATTTTTGCTATTTATTTTGTTCCTTCCTAAGGAATTACATCATTTGAGTTCTCCTATGAATCCACCATATTTCAGCTAATACAACTGTGTACTCTTGGATTCCACCCGAGTGTATATTTATGTTTCTAGATTAATTCTAGCTTCCACGTATGAGAGAAAACATACATGCTTTTTCTAGCTAGGTTGGACTTGCTGCACTTAATGTAATTTTAGAACCCTCAGAGTAGATGTGAGTGACAGTTATGGATTACAAATATCATAACCTCACACCTCTATATTGTGGGGTCTCCTATTTTTTCAACACCTTCTAGGGAAAAGGAAATCTAGTTGTGGGGGCTAAGTGTGGATTCACTCTTCTAGATGGATGTACAGAGAAAGAATCTCATCTGATTTTACATAGTTTAGGGAACTGAGGTGTCTTCCAGTGCATTTCCCCAGAGTTTATATGAAAAAGCTCATTGAGAGATGATTCCATGGAACAAAACATGTTTGCTAATGTGGAATTCGATAAATAAACAGAGTTCTTGTCTTGAACTCTCCGTCAACATAAACAGTGAGATGGCATAGACCATAGTGAGATGGAGCAAGAGAGCAGAGGATGGAGAAGTACTGAAGATGGATTAGAGCCATATATACTGAAAAGTCAATCCAAGCCTGGAATACAAGCACTGCTGCCATGGTGGGTTGATGCCTTTAGACCACCGTATCTACTAGGAACCTATATTGCAGCAACTCTCATCCAGAATTTTCTAGCTGTCTAGAGAAAGACAAAATACCTGCATAAGTCAGATTTGTGACTCCTTGATTTAAAGAAGAAATAAGATGATGGAGAGAAAGAAATCTACCTTCACAATGAAAAGGCATTCTTTTAAGATAGGGAAATGAGAAGAATACACTCTTGAGTTCTTTGGTCCAAAAAAGCAAAGGAAAAATTTACAAGCTGAAGCATTCACCTTGGTAGGTAATAAAACACATTGACGATGGCAGTAGTACCCGCATAGGAAGAAAAATTAACTTTACTTTGTTCTAGCCTTCAGTTGCAAATAATTTTTATTGGAGTTGATGACTCAAAGGCAAGGTCAATAGTGAGACAGCCTTTGCCAAATGGATATGTGTAGTCAAGATGTAAGACAACTATGGATAGGGGGTCTTTCAACAATCTTTAGTGGAAGAAATGTAGGATAACAAAGGCCTTAGAGTTGTTCTTGGTATAACAGTAATAATTATTCAGAGAAAGAGGACCTACAATGTTTGGAAAAGTAGGTGCTTAATAATCTTGTTGTGTGCTGAAGGGTACTGCCAGTGTCTTGGTGCCTTGTTGTTAATAATGTCAAAGTTTGCATGATTGTTTTCTTTGTGTCAAAGCCACAAGGGTAATTTGTGAATTCTCTCTCTGCCTGCCTATCTGTCTGTCTATCTGTCTGTCTGTCTGTCTGTCTGTCTGTGTTTTTCTCATACACATTCTCTCTCCTGTGCTACCTCTCTTAAAATACATTTTTGTATATAGACAGAGAGAGTATATTACTATATTCTCCTGATACTAACTAGGCAATTGAAATAGGAAAAAGCAAAATCACTGATAAAAATCGATTGCTCTCATGGATGTGTAAATGATACCACACATTACTATGACAGAGCTAAAATATCATTTTTTTTTCTTTTTAACAATAGATAGTGGCTCTCACTTCAGTGGCTCATGCTTGTAACCCTAACCACTTCAGGTGGCTCATATCTGAGGATCATGGTTTGAAGCATCGTGGGCAGTAAAGTCATGAAACTGTTTACTACAGTTAACTAAAAAACATGCCAGAAGTGAAGCTGTGGCTCCAATGCTAGACAGCCAGCTTTGAGCACAGAAGCTCAGCGACAGCACTGAGGCCCTGGGTTCAAGCCTACAACTGGCACAATACATACGCACATACATCCATACAATAAAGACAATAGGTGTTGGAATTCAAACTAAATTGCAACATTTTTGTCTTCTATCAATGGGAGGTTACCACAGAGTCATTCGCTATAACTCATTAAGTTGAAATACAGTGCACAATACACAAATGTGCACTTATCTAGAGTCTTTTTACTGCACATCTGTAAATACAAGCTATGCCAAGCACTGCACTTACCCTTCAGAATTTACTTCATTTTTCTTCCTAGGTGGCCCTAAATGGAAAAGTTATTGACCTCCTAAGTAACAGCCACATGCTGAAGAAATACTTCTTCACATACAGAGCAATAGGAAGCCAGGTGCTGGATGTAGGCAATCCTAACAAATGGGAGGCTGAAACAGGTAAAATCATAGTTTCAGGCCATCCCAGACAGAGAAGTCCATGAGACTCCATTTCATGTGAAGAAATAAAGTCGATTATCAAATACCTGTCTTCCTGGTTATGATGGGAAGTCTAAAATGATGGAATTTTAATCCAGGTATGTTCCCAGGAAGGAATTAAGAACTAATTTCAAAACCAGTGCAAGTGGTGCACTGGTGGCATATATTTCCAATCTTACCCACTCAGGAGGCTGAGATCTGAAGATCCTGATTTGAAACCATCCCTGGAGGGAAAGTTCATGAGACTCTTACTTGCACCCAAAGGCCAGAAGAGGAGCAGGTGCTCAAGTGGTAGAGAGTTATCCTTAAACAAAAAGCTAAGTAACAACATTCAGACTATGAGTTCAAGACACAGTACTGGAACAGACAAGATAAATAAAATTTCAAAAATGAACTTAAAAAAAATAGTGCCAAAAGGAATCTGCCTTTGACCTGGCCATGGGATCTAGACACTGACATACCTCAGGAGTTGCTAAGGTGTCACAGGGAACTGTTAGTGTGAAAACCTGCACTTAGCAGTGGATTTCACACTTTCCCTCATTTTCTAGCTTCTGCTTTATATCAGGTTTTGTGTTTTGCATATGATGAATGACAGGTGAGCAGTTACAGTGGGGTCCAGAGAAGGACCACCACTGAGCCTAGAAAGCATTCCAGCAATGCAGCTGGCCAGGTGATTACATTGTTATGGAAAAGCATGAAGACACAGTCGATATGTGAATCTAAGAACAGAGAACAGAGACCCTGCTGTTACTGCCCCTAATTGTTAACTTTCTGTGAAAATAAGGAGTCCCAAATACAGTTCAAATACTTCCAAATACAAATTCCTTGACTTGGGCATTTGAGCCCAACCAAAATTCCAATGAGAGGTTCATCTTTAGAGTTGGAAAAGAGCAGTGAGAGGGAGTTGTGATTTCATGCCATGGATGCAGTGGCGTTATTTTTATTTGTGTTTTTCTGCCTTGTGCTTTTTTCCAAAGGGATGACTGAAGCTCCAAGGAGTGGTTGTTGAATATGGTAACTACACTTGCTTTTTAGTGTGCAGGTACTTGGGAGTGCTACCCACAGTACTAGCTAACTTTTCCAATAAGACTGTATATTGTGGGCTGGGAATATAGCCTAGTGGCAAGAGTGCTTACCTCCTATACATGAAGCCCTAGGTTCAATTCCTCAGCATCACATACATAGGAAAGGCCAGAAGTGGTGTGGTGGCTCAAGTGGTAGAGTGCTAGCCTTGAGCAAAAGGAAGCCAGGGACAGTGCTCAGGCCCTGAGGCAAGCCCCAGGTCTGGCAAAACAAAACAAAACAAAACAAAAAACTGTATATTGTTAATTTCACTGTCAAGTGGAATTAAACGTGCTTCACTAAGTAAGGCACAAAAAGTAGGGTAGAGTGTTGCCCCAGTCATTTGAGTAAATGGAAAAATCAATCATTAAGTCAATTATGACTTTTGATCATTGGCTGGGAGATGAAATCAGTAATTATAGTGGTATTAATAGTTCCTAAAGTTTAATGACATCTTGGAGAGTTAGTCATTAAAAATATGTTCTAAACTACATTTTAATAACAAAAGCTCTTAGAACTCTGTTTGAAAATGGAACCATTTTAGTGCTCTGTGTAATATTAAGATTTCTTGGAAATTTTCAAGATTACTTAAATAAAAAGAAGAACAAGGGCTGGGAATATGGCCTAATGGCAAGAGTGCTTGCCTCCTATACAAGAAGCCCTGGGTTGGATTCCCCAGCACCACATATACAGAAAATTGCCAGAAGTGGCACTGTGGCTCAAGTGGCAGAGTGCTAGCCTTGAGCAAAAAGAAGCCAGGGACAGTGCTCTGGCCCAGAGCCCAAGGTCCAAGACTGGCCAAAAAAACAAAACAAAACAAAAAAAAACAGAGACCTAGATTTCTATAGTATATATTTACATAAACATTTTGAGAATATTTCCTAATAATAAATATCTACCTATTTAAGGTAAATTTTTGTGGTGTTAAGCCATTACTGGTCATACTCAATTTCTAGGAATCTAGTAAGCCAACATTAAGTGTATAAATTATAAAATTATTTTTGTTCCTTTCATCAGCTTTAGTAGGCCATCAATTAAGAGGTATGACCATAGTACAGTTTCTATTTTCAACATTAATTTTACCATGAAACAATTGAACTAATTGTCACAATCATTAGTGGTTTTAATTAAGTTGCAAATCCTCTCTCCCATACATGATAAAGGTCCAGTTGAGTTATCTGGAAAATGAGCACCATAATTCAAAGGAAGATTCCTTAAAGGGATATAAAAAGTTAAGTGTGGAATGGGATCTAAATATTAGCAAAGCCATTTATTTTTGTGGTAAATAAACTTGATGAATAGAAAAGTCAGTCCATCCCTTATACTAACTGAACTAAGTGTTACTCTCATAAGGCTGCTAAATAAAGAATTCAAAGACTATTGCATGTAAGAATGGCTATAGATAACGTTGTTTTACTTTATGTTAAATAGGTAAGAGAAAATATTTTGAATGTTTTTTCATGAAGATATCAACTCTTAAAGAGATATATTGAGTTTTGTGCATTGTGTATACAATTTGATACCTGTATCAAGACATTGTCCAGTGATATATGCCTTTTTATGTTTTTAAATATCTTTTTATTTTTATTATTAAGGTGCTGTACAGAGGAGTTACCATTTAGTAAGTCAGATACTGAGTACATTTGTCCTTTCTGACCATGTCACCCCTTTCTTTCCTTATCCCCGGTTTCTACCTCTCATCCCTACCCACAGGTTACATAAGTCATTTTCCTACTGAAATGGAAAGCTTGATTCTGTTCATCCCTTCTCCTTCCCTTTCATGTGCCCCCCTATGCCTCTCCCTAAAAGAAAAACAAACAAACACCACCAACAACAACAACAAATACACCCAGGTTTCCATTTCTGAAATATTATGTTGAAAATAAATTTGTTTAAAAAAAAAAAACTCCACTCACTACTTTCAGTTGTCTTAAATCTCATATGATGAATATGTGGGTAGATAATCTTCTATATTTTGCTCTGATACCATTAGAGAGGAAGTAGAAAAACTAGTTAAGTGTAGAATTAATTGGCCCAAGAAATTTGTATTTTAGGAAACTCTGGTGCTTTTGACAACCATTATTTACCTAAAATTACACTAATAATTTAGTGATATTGCTAAAGAAATATTAAGATAAAATAATATTTGCAGGTACATCATCCTTAAGTAATATTCACAGAATAATATAGAATTAGACCTATTGATGTTTTTTCATCTACCTTATTTCCTTCAGGCTGCTGTGAAAATGATATAATAAATTAGATTGTTTAAACATTATTCTTTTTCATAGTTTCAGAGGTAGCATGGTCTGTGATCTGGACAGTGCTCCACATTGTAACTTAAAAAACACCTCTACTGAGAAATCTTCTAGACCATTCCATGGTTTGCTATGGCACCTTACAATGGAATTCATCATGCATAGGACCAGTTGTTAGGTTACTTTATAAGGTAGTTGATTCTCCAACTCTCTTTCTCTCTAGACTACAAATGTCATTATAAAAGGGGTTTCTGTTTCTCTTAAAAGCTTCAGTATCTACGAGAGTTAGCATACATAATATGTGGAGTATAGGATGAAAAATGGATCCCTTCTGAATGTGAAGTGTATTAGCACTTTCACAATTGAGCCAGATCCATGATCTAGACTGAATAAGGAGCTGAGGTCATACAGTCAGATTGAATCAGTAGAATTTTAAACAGGGAGTACATAAATCTTGTTGCTTCCACACTTAAATATAGGTGCTACTGATCTAATTCTTCCAATACATTTTGCTTACTCATTGGACAACCTTGTTTTGCAATGTAATTGAAAAAGTGAAATTTGTACAAGCAATGTCATATTGTACTCCAAATCTGTCTCCTTTCCATTAAACATGATAGCCTCAAATATAATGATTTTTGTTTGCAGAAAACATCTGGGGAGGATTCAGGCACATGTATTCTTAGCCAAGCGCACACACACACACACACACACACACACACACACACACACACACACCCTCAGCACACTTGCTGTCCAGAAATACATTTTGAGGACAATTTTAATCCATGGCCCAGCTGCTTCATTCAGTGAACCTAAAAAGAAGGATAAGATGTTTACCCAAGCCAGATGTAAAATATACTATGTGGATATCAACAACCTGTAATATTTCACAGATGACTGCATTCATTACATCAAAAATGCTTCCCAGAGAGGGACACACATTCCCTGGGGCTTTGCTGCTTGCCAGAGATCAGCAGAAGGCAAAGGGAAAGATGCTGTGTTTGTCACCTTCATAAATAGCTGTGTGCTTTCTCTTCACGACTCACTCCATTTGCTCACTAAGGAAAAGGCAGAGGGGAGAAGTTTCCTAGCACGGGAGACTTGTCATCAATGCCCTGCCCCTCTGGTTTTTCACTCTCACAGCTGAAATCTTCCAAATGGAGGAAAATTCAGCAAGATGATATCAACCACAATTAAGAACTTCACCATGAATAATGAGGTGCAATGCTGATCATCCTGACAAGTGTTCAAAAATCTCCATCTGAGGCCACTTGCTTGGAAACTTGGAATAAAATAGACTCCTATTGCCATGAATTTTAAATAATGGTCACTAGAAACCTATATCTAATTGTGTTTCGATTATTACCAACTAGTGTTTCTGTCTAAGAGAATTTATGAAGTGCTTTGATAATGAGCTAATTTTCCCCTGTTGCTCTTTGCATTCATGTTTTCCCTGCAGGCAATCAAAGTGTAGAAATTTGCTTATGTTAGAAATAGATTTCTTCTCCTCTCTATATGTTATATAATGCAAGTGTATTTAAGTTATTCAGTGGTATGATTCCCCACCCACTTCCAAAGCCTTCTGATTGTAACAGCATCCTATAATTTTCGTTAGAATTTGTGGCTATTCTTTTATCATTTTTTGTATTGTGAACAGAGATTTCAGGAGAATCAATGTTTGTTGGGCTTACTTCATGAGTGTGTTGGGCCTGCTACAGAAATCATGTGCTGGATAATTGTTTGTGAGTCAGTGGATCAGAACATTTTCAAAGAAATATAATTTCCCTTTATTGATATGTTTTTTATATCCTCCAAATCTTAGTGTTTTCATTGGAAGATGCATAGAAAAAAGCAATCTTATTTCAGGATCTCATCACAGTTAAAGGTTGCCTTCTATGTTTTCACTACAGAACAGATCAAGTGAAAATAGCCTCAGCTTCTCTACCCTATAAAATAGCTTATAAACAATGAATTGGAATGGAGTTAGCTTTTCATTACCCCTACATGATTTGAACAGAAAGATTCAAAGTAATCCTTAGTTTCCTTATATGTGAAAAGTAGAGAGAGAAATACAAAGAGGAAGAGATAGAGAAAAAGACACAGAGATACAGACAGACAACAAGGAAACAAGAGATTTCATAGGACAGCATGAAATCCAGGGTAGTGATTCATTTTTTTGGTCATTTGAGAAGCATAGCATTGTGAACACTTTCGGGCTAGGGGAGGGGATAGCCATGGAAAGTACTCCTTGCTGTTTCATTAGGTACCTGTGCTGGAAACAGGCTTAGGCAAGTGTGGTGGGCCTGAGCAGTTGTTTTGGCCTTTGCCTTCATCCTAAACTACTTAGACTCCGAAAAAAAGAAAAAGAAAAAAGAAAAAAACAAACACCTGAGCTTTCTCTCTCCACAAATAAAACACATTAATTTAGAAAAGGGTGACATTGATCAAGATTCGATGTAATCATGAGCTACTTTGTTGAAGGACAACTCCTACAAATACTTAAAGACAAAAATAAAAATTTAAGAAGAAGAAAGAGAAAAAGAAAACTAAATTGGTCCCAAATGCCACTCGCATTCATTGCCAGTCTGATTCAGTTTTCACTCAACAATCATCTCAGTTTGTGTGTCTTCCCTTCTTCAAATTGTTTTGAGTAGCTTTCCTGCCCTAGTTTTAGCTTCGTGAGCTTTTTTACCTCCCTTTTCTTACCAGTAACAGGATGTCTTTACTAATTTTACTAATGACTTTACTAATTTACTAATTCACAGCTGTAGTAGTTGTAGCATCAGCCCTTATACCCCACTGAGTATTTCTCTTTCCTCATGTACCTTCCCAGGACCCTCCTTTCCTGTCCATTCATAACATGCTAACAACTGACTCTTAGGTATTAGTGTTATGCAAGCCTATCCCTTTTGCATGGAGTTCTTCCCCAAAATTAGAACTATGTAAAAATGCACACTTTTGTATTTCTTAACTCTCAATAGTGAACTTATTTATATATTTCTGTTCTGTTTAAATTTTTTTATTGCAGAGGTGATCTGCAGAGTGGTTACAGTTAGTGAGTCAGGTATTAAGTGCATTTCTTTTTAAACTGTGTCATCTCTTCCCACATTTTCTCCCAGTTCCCCCTCTATGTTTATGTTCTTGAGCAAGTAGCTTTGCAAGGCACAACAGCCACTAATATTTCTAAAGATGTTGAGTTTCCCTGAATCGTATGGACACCTAAAGAACACCTTTTTTCCCTTTTCTGTTGCAAGTCTAAGCCCATGTTGACAATTATTTACATGGTACACATTACTATTGGGAAAAAACCATATTCACTGTTCCTACCGCCACTCTCAGTAGAATTAAAATCATTAAAATCAGAGAGGGAAATATCCATTACTACTGTTAATTACACTCTGACACTTGAAAATATTTATTTACAGTACAGAACTTTTGAGATGGTAAAGCAATGTAAGCAATAAGCAGAAAATTCCTCAACTTCATTAGCAATAAAAATCATTTTAAAAGAAATATGATAGTATATTCCTCTATCAAGTTTCTTGTTTGTGGGTATGCATGATTATTTTCATGAGAACACATAATGTGTCTAGTGAGGGTATCATGTTCCAATACAGGGTAGGACTTGTTTATCTTTTTAGAGACATCTAAAAAATAGAGTAGCTTCAAGGATAGAAAAAGTGCCAAAATAAGAGGATACTATTTCTAGAATTATTTATAGTAGCAAAGACATAACAGAAATTATGTTCAAAAGTATTGCATTGATTAAAAAACTACTGGTTTATTAAGTGTTAAAAGGCATTAAAAGTTTATGATAGACTACTATTTTTTATAAAAGCAATCTACAGAAAGGTTAGCTTTTCATAAGTAAGATAATGAATACATTGCTTTTTGGACAATATCATCCCTTCCTTTGTTCTTTCCCAGTACCTGTGCCCTCAATTTGTATAGTTCATTTTCAACAGAGTTTCTATTGAGTACCACGGCTGCATTTGGTTACCCTACATTCCTCCACTTCTATAACACCCTTTACTCTCCTGAAGGAAAAGAAAAAGAAAAAGCCCTTTCTATTCCTGAGTTAATTTTATTTTTGTATGATCATATTATTTTATATGGTCATATTTATTATGTTATATTATATTATCAGAGGCATTGCCCCTTTGAGTTCCTTTCCTAAGAGTATTCTCCTTTGGTCTCATTGTATTGAATAGGTAGAGTCCTGTATCATTTTTCATGAACACTAGATCTATTTTCCACATATGAGAGCAAATATATACTGTTTGTCTTTCTGAGTTTGGCTTACCTCGCATAGCTTGATTTGTTTTGGGTCCATCCATTTGTCTGCAAATGATGTAATATTATTTTTTCTAATGGCTACATAAAATTCCATTGTGTATAGGTACCACATTTTTTGGATCCATTCTTCTACTGTAGGGCATCTGGGCTGTTTCCATAACTTGGCTTTTGTGAATAGTGAAGCAATGACTATGGATGTACATGTTAATGCTGACCTACTCTTCAGCCCTTATGGTTACCTAAGTCTGTCTATTTTTTATTAAAATCCCAGCTTGCTGGGTCTCAGATGGGCTTCATTACTGATCTCATTAGGACTACAAGTATAGCCAGGCTAACATAGGAAAAATACACAAATGTACACCTCATTCCTTTGTATGGTTCACTGTTTATAATAACTGGGCAGCTTCACAGAACCTTAGTTCTTTTAGGAATCCATCAGGATTTGTACAAATTCCGTTACACTTACTTTAATTCAAACAGTTCAGTGATTCTAATTTCAGTGACCTCCTAAATTAGGTTTAAAATGTCTGTGCTTAATGATTTTGTCCATTGCCTCCAGTCTCTATTTTTTCACACTTCATTCCCATCTTTTTCAGACTAGACAAATGGGTGCAGGCAGGAGGCATGCTCTGTTCCATTGGCAGCAGAATCAGAAGGTCTCCCCCCCACCCCCGCCCCCCCGTCTTTGAAGACAGCATGGGGTAACTTCCTTGATGAGATGCTATGTACCTCTGTATGTGGTGCAATGTTCAGGCACATTTACCTAGAGAATTGGTGAAAGCTTGGATAGGGGAAAATTTCCTGCATGTAATTTGGTAATACCCTTATATTCTAAATGCACATATCCTTTGTCTCAGTGATTTGATTTTAACCTACAGTTATACTTATATGAGAGCAAAAATGTCACACCCATTCTTTGGTTATTTTTGGTTAAATATAAACATTAGAAAAATGTGTTCATTTGAGAACTCTTATTATCCTGAGAAAACTAGACTTCATTATGAAAACATACCAAGCAACTAGGTAAATTTGCTTTCAGATATTTATGCACATATGTGTATGTGGAATACTTATAAGTAATATCAACTCTGGGGTGGCTCTTGGGAAAGGTGTTGTGATATTGTGTGAAGAATCAAAGAGCACAATTGTAGTTTTAAGACTCAATTCTTTGATCATTTTTATTTGTGTGTGTGTGGTGTGTGGGGGGGATGGGCTTATGCGTGCATGCCAGTGCTCGTGCTTGAACTCAGGGCTTGGGAACTGTTCTTAGCTTGTTTTTGCACAAGCCTGGTGCTCTACCATTTGTGCCACAGCTCTTCTTCCAGCTTTTTGGATCATTAATTCGAAATTAGAGTCACATAGACATTTTGTTTGAAGATGGCTTCAAATAGTGACCTTCTGATCTCCATCTCCTGATTAGCTAGGATTGCAGGTGTGAGTCCCTAGTGTTCAACAGATTTTTAAACTATGTAAATTTATCCCATTGCCAGATAAGTTTAAAAAATGCAAAGTTAATAATTAACTTCTCTATTATTTCCCCATACTTGATTCATTTACAACTTAATACTGGCATTACAGAATTTAAGAATTAACAGACAACAAACAAAAAATGAATTCTAGTAAAACTTAAAAATATTTAACAAAACTAGACAGCCGGCGAGGTCAAGAGTTATAAAACCCTCACACTCCTAACCATTCTTAGCTGTTAATAGGTAAAATGGAGAAAAGGGTTTAGCAAAGTCTCCATACTAACAATCTAGTTTTTCATATTATTGTCTTGTATAAATTTGAAATTTTAGTTTTGGCAGTTGATTATTAAAATGTTATGTTTAGATTCACACATTAATAATCATAAACTTCCCTAGAGGAAGACAAAAGCTTTCACTAAAACAAGAAGGGATTTGTAAATGAGATAAATCAAAACAGAAGAGCAACAGTAAACATTTCTAACTGTAAGCCCTCTTAATTAACAACCTTACGAAGAGGTAAGCCAAGTACTGTATAATTCTCTCTTTCTTTTTTCCTTTTTATATGTACTGTCCTAGGGCTTGAATTCAAGGCTTGGGTTCTGTGCCTGACCTTCTTTTTGCACAAGGGTAGTTAATGTTCTACTACTTCACTTCCCCAGGTACCCAGTAATTTAGTAGCGATGAGTCTCATGTGCTTTCCTGCCCCAGCTGGCTTCAAACTGCAATATACAGATCTAAACCTCTTGAGTAGTTAGTATTATAGGTGTGAGCTACCAGTGCCCAGCTCCATGTAATTCGCCTTTTAAACACATGATCTCCCATGTGAAGTTTTCATCAAACTTCTTAGAATATAGGAAGTTTAACTGAAACTTAAGAACTTAGAGAGTAATTATAACTGATTCTAACCTTGAAAGTGCATACTCCTTTGTCACCGTCAACTATCAAACAAGGACTTCCTTGTTAGGTATAAACTAAATGGGATATAGACCCCTGTTGAGACTTTGTGTTCACACATATATACCTGCTTTATTTCTCTCACATATAAATTATTGTCTCTGAAAATATACTCAGTCTTCACAACATCAGCAACCTGTGGATCTATTTTGCCTTAAATCACCTGTTTCTTTTCGACATATCTTTTGGGAGAAAAATCCCCCTGCCAGTACAGACTAGGACTGTTGTGTTTGAGGAATTCACATATTTTTAAAACTCTACTAAGCATGATATTACAGGGTTAACTGGTAATAGGCTATAATGACTCTTGGAGATATCTGGAGACAAAACACATGGATGCGGGCTGGGGATATGGCCTAGTGGCAATAGAGCTTGCCTCGTATACATGAGGCCCTGGGTTTGATTCCCCAGCACCACATATACAGAAAATGGCCAGAAGTGGCGCTGTGGCTCAAGTGGCAGAGTGCTAGCCTTGAGCAAAAGGAAGCCAGGGACAGTGCTCAGGCCCTGAGTCCAAGCCCCAGGACTGGCCAAAAAAACAAAAACAAAAAACAAAAAACACATAGATGCAGCAAAATCAAAAGCAAAAATCTTAACTTCTTATGAATGGAACAGGAGACACTGCTTCATGGGTCCATTATTCAAACCTATCCTTCCAAAATGACTTGCCTGGACTACTCTGTGGGGATAAATAAAGAATCCGTCATTTAATTTAGAGGTCGAGTTACTAGATGACACACTGTAGCTCTCAAGAACGGGTATTTGTTGCCAATCTGAGCTTTTCTTCCATCAGAAAAAAGAAAGTATCAGAAACAGTAACTGCATCATTTTTGTTTATCAATAAGTACAGAAATATGATGCACTTCTGTATCCAGAAAGATTATATAGATCTCAGGCTAGGTGTAAGGACTTTAGTTCTATTTTATTTTATCTGTGAACAAAGTCAAATGATATTGACTATATGGGAGGATCACATCTAGAGACATAATTAACAGAGTCCAAATATGATTTTTAATCAGTGTATCCTATGCATGTTTTCTTTCTTTGAATTTTATCTCTTTTTCTTTTTCTCACACCCTCCCTTGACCTCCCTCCTCTCCTTCCCCCTCCCTTCCTTTTTCTCCTATAAGTGCTTCCAGTGCACTTCTGGAAAGAGTTCTTCCCCCATAAGCTCTACTACTTGAGTAGTGTCTGAAACCAACCAACCATCCAGCGATTTCTCTGAAACAAGGATCCAAAAGAAATACTTAATCCTTTAAAGACTTTTCTCACATACTTTTTAAAAATCTATGGGCTGAGGTGTAGGGGTGTGTGGGGACAGGAGAACTAATTAATGTGTTTTGTATTAGTTTCCAATTTATATCTTTTGGGTGAACTCCTGTTTATCTTAGGAAATTCATTTTTTAGTCTGAATTACTTATAAGAAAAAATAATCATTTTTATATGTCCACATAGAAATGTGATCCTTATAATCAAATTTTTGTCATTATCTATTCCCTTTTGTATCTTTTATAATAGGAAACTATGGAAATTGCTTAAGGCTGAAGCACATTGAACATTGATCCTGAATTTGGAATGGAGAAAATGCAAAGAGCAGTGAAGTCACTGTTGAGTGCTGTAGGTTGGTGATGTTGGCTGGGCTCTTCTCCCAGCCTGCTCATGCTGGTCAATAGACATTAGTATCAGATGTTCCTGGGAGGAAATGCATCGGGGAAGACAGAAATGCAAAAGACAACAAAAACCAGGTTCTAGCAAAAGACTCCACAATTAAACTGAATTTCATTAAAAAATACATTCTAAGCATCATATTACATTTTCGCAAATAATCAGTATTTCAAATATTATTCAAATAATGTCAAATCATGAGATTATGATGTGATTTATTATCTTAAATATGTTTTGCAAAATAAGAAAAGTATTTGAATTATACTTATACCTGCTTAACGAATTTTGTTACATTAGATTTTCAACACAGTTACTCTCAGCCTTTAGGGAAGTATGTTATTTCAAATAAGATCATATTTTAAGTGTATATGTGATAAATCATTTTTATGTTGATCATTTTTACATTTTCTAGTAAAAACTTTAGAACTTTTTGCTAGAAGGTGCTAATGTGGGGGTGTAAGAACCCTGTAGAAAATACACAGCTGTAAGTATACATTTAAAATAAGCTTCAAAAGTATGAAATAAATAATTTTAGCTTTTCTCCATGGCTACATGGAATGAGTGAGTATGCTGAAAAGCAGGTAATGTGGGCCCAATTCTCTAATTTAAAAATGTATTATTCAGTAGTTGTACAAAGAAGTTATAATTTTATAAGTCACTTAGTACAAAAGATCCTGATCAATGCCACGTCTTCCATCATTCTCCTCCTTTAATTCCCCTGCCATTTGTACCCTCAGCTATGTAGCTCAAATTTTACATAATGTATGTTGAATGTTATGCTACATTTGCTCATTCTCCCTCTCTTTTGAGCTAAAAATATTCATAAGAAAATCAGCAAAGCTACTTATTAATTCACAATATTGTTCATTAAAAACAAAATGAGGGAGACTTTTTTGCTGCATTGTTGATTTTGACACGTGTCACTTCAACATTATTCATTTGAGATTATTTGATTTTAGAAAATATGAAATATTCAAAATAAAAATTTAAGGTTTCCCACATTTTTACTAGCATCAATTAATTGTACACAGGTGTTTGCTTTTGGCATGTTTATATATGAATACAATATTTCTCGCTTGGACTCCCTCTATCACTCTCCCTCATCTTCCTCTTTCCCAAACCAATCTCAGCAACTTCATTGTTTATCTTCACATGTGAACAGAAAGTATGCTAACCATAATACTCTCCAATTTCCCTCTCTTCTCATCAGTACTCAGCTATGAACAGGAACCTTTACATTCCTGTCATTCATTTCTATTTTAATGCTTTCGAATTTTTCTACAGGGGTTCACAATGGCATGCCACATGCATTTGCAGGATTTTAGTTAAATTGATCCCCTTGGGTTTGCTCTTTTCCTTTCCATATTACCACTTCATATCTTAGAGCTCTCAGTGAGCTCTTACTGTTTTGTTTTGTTTTTAAGAAATACTATTACTTAGTCTTGAATAATATGAACAACACAATTCCTGGAGCCTTGCTACACCTTTATTGATTTAAATTTTTCTTTTTATCATTTAGGTTTATTCTTAATGAACTTACATAACTCTGACTTGGACTATCACTTTTCTTACTCTAGTGTATTGATTTCCAATCTTACTAGTATCTAGTACACACTCTATATCAATAGAAACATGCTTATAAATCAATATTGGTAAGTATACATGCAAATGTATATAAATTATGTTTACAAAAATCTAAGTATAAATTATTTTTAAAAACATATTATATGTATACATATAACAGGTATACAGATACATATATATACATCTGTACATATACATATATGCATGCATACTTATAAATATATACATATGTATACACAAACATTACACATGACCACATCAAGATCACAATTTATCCATATGCATAGAAAAATATAAATATATAATGACTCAATTTTCCTTTGTTATCTTTAACATTCAAGCATCTTAATGCTTCAGTAAATTGCATTTTCATCACAAGTACACTTGAATGTGCTGCCAAATTATTATTGTTTCTTAAAGGAATGAATAGAGTGCAGAGAGAAAATTGTTTCTTAAATTTAACAATTTGGGGGACTTTAATAGTGCACAACTCAATTCTTCAAATAGCTTCAAGCAATGATGTACATTCCTTTCCTGAATACTGAATTGGTTTTACTATAAGGAAAATCAGATGTTTTCCATTAAAACGTTGGTAAGTACATATCTATAACAAAAATTTATATTAAAAAAACATATTTTGAGTCATGTACTTGCTGGCAGTTCATGCCTGTGATCATAGTTATTCAAGAGGATTGTGGTTCTCAACCAACCCAGGCAGAAAATTCTCTAAGACTCTTATTTCCAATTAACAACAAAAAAAGCCAGAACGGGAGCTTTCTCAAGTGGTAGAGCTGCAGCCCTGGACAATAAAGCTAAAGGGTAACACCCAGCTCCTGAGTTCAAGCCCCAGTACAGGCACAAAAGAAAAAAATCTACATTACATAACTATATTCATATATTATATAATATTACATTATATAGATATAATTTTAAGCACAATGTTAATTTAGATAACCAATACTTATAATTTGTCCTATTTTGTTCAAACATTTTAAATCACCTAGATTCATACAGTACTTAATATGTTGTAGATTGTCAGTAAATAGTTGTCATCCACAGTTCTTTAGGGAATACAAAGGAAACCATGCCTTGAAGCTCAGTATAGAAACGATTTATTTTTAATCCTGATTATCCACAAGGCTCCATTGCCATTTGCTACAGCCTTACACATCTGGTTCAAATGTGTTTCTTTGGCCCCAGGGTTTTGGCTATTCCCATTCCCAGGCTAAACAAAGGCCTTGCTGTCTTGACAGTGAAATCCTTGGCCTAGGGAACTGTATTCCAGAAGAATCAATGCTCTGCTCTTAGTAAAATCTGTCCACTATTCCAGATAAACACAGAGTGTTACAAGGTAACTGACAGGCCATGAAACAGTGCCATTGACTAGAGTCAAGAGTGTAATTACAATCTGGCTCGGCCCTCTTCATCCATAGTTGTACTTAGGCTCCTGTAGCTTACATCTTCCTTCCACAACTTACCAACATGTTCACCCTTCTTGGATGAGAGCAAAGCTAGAACTCTTCCTCTGTATCCCTAAATCTTCGTAGTTTGGACAAATCAATTATGCTATTCTTAAAAAAGCCACATCATTCTGGAAACCATTATGCTTGGAGCACCCAGGTTCACTTTCCTTTTTGTTAGAAGTTTACTATTCCTTTTTCCTAATCACTGCAGGTATTCATTTCTTCCCTCTTTTCATCCTTTTCTGATTTGGGGTCATTGTTATAACTGAGTAGTATTCCACAGGTCTCCACTTATTATTCATTTATCTGTTCATGATATCTAAGTTGACTCTACACACTGGCTTTTCATTATAAGTCAGCAATGGACATGGAAAGTAGGTATCTCTTTGATCCATCTTAGTTTCTTTAAATAGATTTAATAATGGGTATCATGTTGTAAATCTATGTTTAATTATATTTCCAATGTTTAATTTTTCGAAGATCTACCTGCAGTGCTCATTTCTACAATGGACTACCACCAATGTGTGCAAAGTGTTCCTCTCATCTTCATTAACCATTGTTATTTTTATAATAATTGTTCTAACAGGTGTTACAATGATATTTCAATAAGGTTTCTATTTGCTTTTCCCTGATGATTAATAATGGAAATTGAGCAGGGTGCTTGTGGCTCATGCCTTTAATTCTAGCTTCTAAAGTGCATGAAATCTGAGAGTTGAAGTTTGAAGCCAGGGTAGGTAGGAAAGTCTATGAGACTCGTCTCCACTTTAAAAAAAAATCTAGAAGTGACACTGAGACTCAAGTGGTAGAGTGCTAGCCTTGAGCAAAAGGAGCTTAGGGACAGCACTCAGGCCCAGAGTTCAAGCCCCAAGACTGGCCAAAAAAAAATGTAAAATGTTTCTTTTATATACTTTTGTAGAGATTGGTATATTATCTACAGAAATGTCTATTTATGTCATTTGTCCATTTATAAAGTCACATTGGTGTGTGTGTGTGTGTGTGTGTGTGTGTGTGTGTGTGTGTGTGTGTGTGTTCATCCCTATTTGATTTTTGGCTTACATGTATTTGTTTTCTCTATCCAGTCTGTCCCTATTTCCTTTGTTATGCAGAAGTTGGATTTGTTTGCTATTGTTGCCATACTTTTGACAATATTAAAAATTCATTGCCACAATCAGTTTTTAAAGTACAGAATTCATTAATTTACCCTTACTTCCTGTCTCCACCACGTTCAATTTCCATGGTTAAACTCATCTAGTCTTAAATTTAAATATTTCCCTTTTTCCTCTGCCCTTCTGCCTTTAAACTTTCTTTCTTCTCCCCATAGGTTTTGCTAATTTCCTTGCCACTTTATTTCTTACTAAGGTATTTTATTTTTCCAAAATTTTATTTATTAACTAGTTGTGCAAAGGGTCAGTTCGTTAATTTTTGAGAACAGTGCTTCATCAGTGTCACCCCTTTGTTTCCCCCAATTTACCCCCTCTTGTCACTACCTTTAGGTTATATGGTTCTTTTTTTAATATAATGTCCATTGGCTATAATTCCTACATTTGCTCATTGATGTCATGTGGACATTATTCCTTTCGACACATTTTGTGATTGCTACCATTAAGGTTAATCCTAATTGAGAGCCAGTGTACTCAGAATATTTGATAAGATTTTATTTGGGGATACATTTGTGAGGATGGATCTGTATGCAATTGACTGTTGAATCTCTTCAGGTGGAGACATTGGCCTTTTGCTTTGGGCTTGGCATTGGCCTGGACCACACAGCATCAGTTTCCCTTGGCGGACAGCTTTGACTACAGGTCTCCCACACAAAGCCATTTGTTGAACATCTTTGAGTGTCTTCTGCAGTCCCTACCTCCACCTGTAGCCTCCTTTACATCTTTTCCCCCCAGAAATGTTTCAACCTCACTTCTGAAAAATAAAGGATTTTCTTAACTTCTCAGCACTACCGAACAAGGTTGGCAAATCCAGTCTAGATCTAGGATACTCAGCATCCATGCTACTCCTGCATTTCCTCTTGCACTCATGGCTGTTATCTCCTTTCCTTCTTCTAAACATTGGAGCCCATAGCGTCCATGTTTGAATGTTCTTTATTTTGTTGTTATCATCTCATTGGTGATCTCATGCTACCTATGGGTTTAAAGATTTTTAGATCATTTCCTCATTATAATGATGTATATGGTCATGGCTCCCAAATTTATTTTCAATCTTCAAACACTCCACTGATTTCCAGGCTGACCTATTCAACTGATATTTAACTCTACCTGAATATAGTTGTTTTCATTCTTCTAAAATATGTGACAAAACAAATCTTTTGGTTTCTCCATTGTTTTTTTCTCTTGTTGGTGTTTCCCATCTCAGTCAGTAGCACTACCTCCATCTGGTGTCTTGAATAGCTCTACTAGGAATTTTGTTTTCTGCTGCTTTCTCCACAGAGTTTTCAATTGCACCCCTCCATAAGCATCATTATCCTATCAAAGCAAGCCTTTTTATCCTGGCACTTGACATAGTATACTGAACCCTCACTCTTCATTAGGTGGCTGCTCCTGGAAAGTCCATTCTGCACACAGAAGTCAGGATTGTCTTTTAGAAGCATAGACCGTCTCTCTGTTGAGAAGTCATTGTCCTTAGACTGCAACCTGTGGTCTTATGGTGATCACTAACATCACAGTCTCTTAACATCACACAATTTTCTCTCAAACTTTGGTCATACTCAACTTAAATTAAGGATCTCAAATGAATAAAAGTCTTTCCAGGGCAGAAGTTATGCCTGGGCTTTTGCCCTGATGAAGCATGCTTTGTTCATTTTTGTGTGTGTGTGAAGGTATATTTATTGATAATATTTTAATAATATTTATCCAATCAACTGGACAAATAGGGAAGTGGAGAAAGAAGCATGCTTTCCTGAAATGACAGTTTTTGAGGGAGAGTTCAGGTAAAGAGGAGGCAAGAGATAGCTTCCGGGCCAAGTTAGAGCCAGCATAGTAGGTGGCAGGGAGAGGGCTCTGGAACAGCTTATCAACTGGTGTTGTCAGAGTTCCATGCTGGGGTTAGAAGATGAAAACAAATACTTAATCTGAAATCTCAGGAGGCAAGTGTCAGCATTCGGACTTTTAGAAGGCAAAGGGACCAGCAGGCTGGGAATCTTCAGGGGCAAATGAGACTCTGCATACTCTGTTTTGCTGCTCAGGAATGTGGCCCAGGCCACAGACAGTCTTCATGTTCTCCCTTCTCTCCAGGGGAGACTCTGCTTCCTGCTCAGATGCTATCAATGCATGGGGGTGCACATATGGCACAGGATTATGCTCCTCCTCGCAGACATTGAGCCTCCAGGAGAAGGGCCTTTGATTCAAGGGCCCGGGCCTGGGCAAAAAGGAAGACACCATTCCATTTTTAATGCAGGGCTTGAAGGCAGATGGCGTGGACATAGAGCTGTGTTTCTTGCTCATGGTCTCTGGGATCTCAAACCAGAGTGGCCCATCGAACTTCCTGTTCCCCTTCTTGCATTGGCTGAGCGCTTTCAGCACTGCCTCCCTGGAGGAGGGGTCGAGGGGTTCCCCAGCAGCCACTGGACACCTGGCAGAGTGGGCTCTCTGCCTGGGGACAACCAGTGGACTACTCCTGCGCCCTGGTGGAGCGATCTTGATGATCACCGGGCTGCAAGTACGCACAGGGTTCCTGGAACTCCAAAGCCACCGCTTCATGTAGGTCTTCCAGGCCCTCGAGAGATCCGGCCCAATGGCGACCCCAGGAGAAACCTTGGCAGGAGAGTGCCTCCTTGTCGCAGAGACCATCCTGAGCGGTGTCCCTGTGCCCAATGGCCAGTGGAGCAACGCTTTGGGAACCGGCCCAGTGGAGACCCTGCCATCTTCCTGGACATGCCGGACAGGTTCCTCCACCCAGGCAGGCCGGGGCCTTGGGCGGCTGGGGGTAGGGGGTGTGGGATCTGGCTGGGGAGAGCCCAGGGAGTTGCCCATGAGAGCAAGACTGTGAGGTCAGCCTTGCTAGTTAATAGGGCTCCAGTTTCCAGAAGTCCTTAATGCTTGCACATGCAGAGCGAAGCTCCCCCCAGGCTACAGTGGCCGTTGGCTTCTGCTCACTGGAACCTTCCACTCCCTGCCACGCGCCAGTCCAGTACAAAAAGCCATGCAGGAGACAACGCTGGTGAATATGTGGTACCAGTCACCTGCCATTCAGAGGACACCCAGAGGTTCTCTGAGACACTGTCAATGTGCGCCCCTATCACTCTGTGTGTGTGTGTCTATATCTTCTCTGGGATACTCACCCTTTCATTCCTATACTCCCATCCATACAACACGTATGAATCAATGATGTCATAGGTGTAATCCATCATCAGTTAATATTGGGACGTTTCCATGGCTCAGAAAGAAACTGTTGTTCCAGTATAGCTCATTCCTGTCTACCTCTGTCTCCCAGTGCTAAACAACCACTACTCTGCCTTCTATCTTTTTATACATGGTTGTTCCAATGAAGTTGTGTGTGATTGGCTCCTTACTTACCCTTTGCCACTTAAGGTTCATGAAGTTCTTCATGTGTTTGAAATTTGTTCCATTGCTAAGAAATGCTGTATGGAGTTGTTTTCATTTTTGGACTCCTGTAGTAGCTGTGTTATTTGTGGACAACACTTTATGTGGGTCAGAAGTTTTCTTTTCTCTTGGGTAAAAGCTACCAATAGCAATGCTAAATAATTTGGTAATGATTCCATCTTTCCCAGGGAGGTAATGCTCCAACCAGGAATGTGGCTCTGTTTTCATCTATCTATGACATGTAGGGAGAACATAACAACTTCAGTAGTTCATAAAATTGAGTCATATAGGCTACTGACAGAAGGGCATTTTCTTTCATAATCATAAAATATGAATGTAATTCACTTGGATGCTTTTAAGGAAAAGCAAATAACATTTTTGTTTCAGTAAAGGTAATAACTTATTTTTGTAGGATGGTTGTTAATGTCACCTTTTGCAATTTATCTCATATGGAATTTTTATCACTGGCAATTCTGATTTTGTTAACTCCTGGAATGGGAAGCTGTTATATGTACATATTTATAATGTATAACTGTACAACTCAATAAAGATAATTTTATAAAATTGAGAGCAAAAAAAGTAAAAACAATGCTTGATTGCATATGTTTTTCTAACCAAATCTCTTTGTAGCCAGGAAGGGAAGCCTAGCACTGACATATATGAGTTCCCTAGACAATTACTGTTTGTCATAAATCACATATATCATGCTTATGTCATATTCTGCCTCAAGTGCTTTCTAATAAGTCAGAATAGTAGCTTCTAGAACTCTAATAATCCCTGAGCATCAACGAAAGAGCTCCCTTGAACTTTATAATTGAGATCTGTTGTTTTCTTCCCCTCCTTCAAGAATGTCATCATCATTGGGGCTGGGGATATAGCCTAGTGGCAAGAGTGCCTGCCTCGGATACAGGAGGCCCTAGGTTCGGTTCCCCAGCACCACATATACAGAAAACGGCCAGAAACGGCGCTGTGGCTCAAATGGCAGAGTGCTAGCCTTGAGCGGGAAGAAGCCAGGGACAGTGCTCAGGCCCTGAGTCCAAGGCCCAGGACTGGCCAAAACAAAACAAAAACAACAACAACAACAACAAAGAATGTAATCATCACTCTATCTTTCTCTTTGCATTCATTTTCAAAATGCTGCCACCCTATTTATTTTATTAAAGAGCATCAGCACATACATTTAGCAGGACATCTATTACATAATTCATTATTTAAGGCAGAATTATAGAAAAATTCATGGTCAAAGTTAACGTTTTAAGACTTCAGAATAATACATGTTTTTGTTTTTGTTGAATTGTACACTGTGGATCTTATTTTTATCCTAGGTGACTGATGAGATATTTTATCACTGAAATTTAGCCCACAGGCAATAAAAACATTACAGGAAGGCTTGTTTTCAAGAAAGATTATGTAAAAATACAAAGCAAAGTTAGAAAATTTACAACATGCAAGGAATGAGAGAGTGAAGAGGGAAGGGTAGAGATTGTATGAAGTCAATACATAAGTTTTTGCACCTGAATCATAAACTCTCTCCATTCTATTGTCAATCTGTCATATGGATTAGGTATTGTTTGAGCTTATCCCCCAACTGTACATCTGTTGAAAAGTGTGTTTAAGGGGAGACCAAAGTGATTAGGGTGGTGGCTTGTGGAAGATGAAAGGTAGGTCTCAGGAAGGAGGCTCGCCATACTTCAGTGAGCTAGGATTCCTAAGGCGGGAAGTGAGCTTCTTGTACCTTTCCCCACCATTGTAACTCCATCCACATGAGGTCTTCACCAGAGCCATGCACCTGGTACTTCAAGCCTATGAAATAAATGACTCCAACTTTTATATTTGTAAATGAACCTGCCTCCTGTATATCATAGTAGTTAAAGAAAATGTACTAATATATTACAGAGACTAGAAAGAGTCACTGTAGTCAAATCATAGGAAGATCAGGCTACACAAACAGATTTGCAAAATACTGAACAACCCATGTCTGTGATCAAGTTTGGTGTGATAAAAACTATCCTTGAGAATTTTTTCTCATGACCACATGCCCAGGGCAATGGCAAACGAGGACCCAAATCCAAGAGCAGACAAAAGTTTCTTCCAGGATCAAGAGAAAACAGTGAATGGGATAAACACTAAAAGGAACTTGGGCAGGGAGTTCAGGTTCCAGTAGCACTAACCTCCACAGACCTATCAGGATGGAGGGTGGTGGGGGAGGTGTGCTGTCCACCAAGTAGTGCTAAACAGTGAACATTTTTCACTCACTCAACAATTTGTTTTAATTACCCCAGGATTCCATGATGAATAGCCCCTTGAATAAAATTTTGAAAACAAAAGTTATTGGAGACAATGATAATGACTTGTTTGTTTTTTTGTTTTTTTTTGTTTTTTTTAATGATCTTGGGGCTTGAACTCAGGGCCTTAGTACTGCTCCTGGCTTCTTTTTGCTCAAGGCTAGCACTCTACTCTTGACCCACAGGACCACTTTCAGCCTTTCCTGGTTATGTAGTGCTGAGGAATTGAACCCAGGGCTTCATGTATGTTAGGCAAGCACTCTACTAAGCCACATTCCCAGCATGATAATGACTGTCATAACAATATAGATGATATATTTAAACATATATGTATATATACACATAAGTGTTTATGTAAGATATATATTTATATATTATTATATAGTATAGTTATACATATATATTATAGTTATATAGATGGTATTGTCTTCAGAATGGACAGTTATTGACTTAGGTTATATAGCCTTTTCATCCTTTTGGCTGTGCTTTTTGAAACAGGGTCTACTGGTTGAAGCCTGCACTGGCCGTCCCCTTCTCATTTTTAGGATTAGCATGTAACTAATGTAGATTTCTTGCATCTCAATTTCATAGTTGCAATAAAATTCAATAGGCCCTGTTTTGGAATGTGCATAAATACCTTTCATAAAACAACTTTACCTATGAGCCGCCTCTAATTCGTCAGCTCTAACCCACCTTCCCTGTAAAAAAAAAAAAAAAAAAAAAAAAAAAAACATTGGTTGGAAATGTTTTTCTCAGTTACAAAACCTGTCTGATTCCTCTCCTCACACACAAAGAGATGACACATTTCATTTGGTTTGTTAATATAAATTATTTTGGGCCAGTGCAATTAGGGGAAACTTTGCTGCATCCTTTCCCCACAATCCACCCACCTAGAGACAATTAGCAACGGTATGAATTTGTTTTGGGGGGTAAGCAGGCTCAATGTACTTCTTGTTCTTACCTTCTGTAGTCCAGAGAAGCATTTAGACATCTGGCAGTATCCAAACTGCATCCCATAATACAGCATGGCTCATGTTAGTACAGTGCAGACTGAGAAAGCCCACTGTACACCTGTCTGATCACATGACAGCACTGCACTACATTCATCAAAGCTAAGAACTTGACATTCTTTCAATGTTACCAAGACAACTGCAAGTTGCATTTATCTGTGAGAGCCAGCATTGGCCTTGAACTCAGAGCCTCTGATTCTTTCTTGGATTTTCTCTTGAGTGGAAAAAGAATTAATGAAATACAAATAGCAAGCACTCTACCACTTGAGCCATAGCTCCACTTCTAGCTTTTTGTAATTGATTGAAGGTAAGAGTCTCACAGTCTTTTCTGCTTGGGTAAGTTTTGAACTATAATCCATATATACCCCAGCCTGCTAAACAGAATTACAGATGTGAGCCAGAACCAATAACATTTTATTGTGTTTTTTTCTCTAACATTTGTTTTCCAGGAATTAATTATCTTTGGCTTCCTGGGTTTCTCAAATCTTTCCTTGTTTTCTATGATCTTGATACAGCTGAAAAATACATGCTGGGTGTTTTCTAGAAATGCTCAGTTTCTTACAAATTTATCTTTAGCAATTCAGTTTTTTATGTTAATGTGTAAATCAAAGTATATATTTAGACAGCTTAATGTGCTAAATCATTCTATAATTCTTAATGAAAACAGCATAAGTATCAAATACCACTACAGAAAAATATTTCTGTTTACAATTTGAAGTCTATCCTCTGGTTTCCTTTGTCCTTGTACAATATTACCTAATGCCTACTCTTTACAATTCTTTGTGTTTTCTTTTTTGTTCCTGAGCCCTTTGTCCATTGTGTATTTCTTCTAATATTTGTATAGGTGATGTTGGGGGGGGGGGAAAGGGAGGGGTTGTTGTTACTTAAAGTCTTGGTGCTAAATTTTCAAAACAATTCTCATTGCTGCTCTTAGAATTTTTCACTGAGTAGTATTCTTATGTAAGCTTTACTTAAAAAATACACACACCTTGATACACAATTCAAATGCCATACATTTGTATTCCAAAATTATTTTTAGCATATTCCCATAAGTACAGTAAATCTAAATATATTCTTCACCTCAATGAAAGAGCTCCCATATGTTGCACAATAGGATCCCATCTACTTGAAAGTAGAGGTAAGAGGAGTTCTCTCCAAGACTAGTGCTGGGCAAAAGTGGGGGATCCTTTGTGTAAATTACTCTAAAACAAAGTATCTGGGACCTCATGGCTCAAGAAATAGAGAGATAGCCTCGAAGCACAAGGCCTTAAGTTGATTCTTCAGTACTGGAAAGAAGAAAAGGAGGAGGAGAAAAAGGAAGAGGAGGAGGAGAAAGAGAAGAAAGAAAAGCAAAAGAAGAAAGAAGAAAAAAGAAGAAAGAAGGAGGAAGAGAAGGAAGAAGAGGAAGATGATTGTACCTCATAGCTCTTAGCTTCTACATGCTTACTGCAAGTACCATTCTCAAGAAATACCATTCTACTTTCAATCTCAACAGACTTACTTACTGTGGACCATCATTTAAGTAAAATTATATAGGATGTGGCTTATGTGCTCAGCATCCTATTTCAGATATGATTGATGTTGAACCATATTTCATTTGTTTTACATCATAAATTTCTTTGCATGGATGCATTTAATTTTGGTGTTATTTTCTTGTTTTCATTTGGAGGATATGTAAGTTTCTTGGCCCTTGGGTTTTGATGAACAATGCTGCCCTGCTATGAACATTGTTAATCATATCTTTATGCTCACTTTGGTTTCTTTCTAGAGGCAAATTTTCTGGATCATTTGCTGACTCTATATTGAATCAAAGTGTTTTCCAAACTAGCTTCAGGCTAACAGTCTTTCCAGTAGCATCTGACCATTCCCTATCTTAACATGGTCACTAACAAGAAGGTTATCTGAGTATTTGATTCTAGATAATCTTCTTTGTGGGAAATGGAATCTCCTTTTGGCATCCTCCTAATGAATAATAGTGTGAGGGTTTTCATTTGAACAATTCTCTGGAGGAAATATCAGGTACTTTTAACTATTTTCATTTTACTGGCCATTTTTCGTATTATTGAGATGTAAGTATTCAATTTATATTCTCTGCACAAACATCTTCTTAGATATGTTTAAGTATTTTCCTTATTATTCTATGGATATATGATCATATTTTATGCTCAGTACATTTTGTGACGAGTAATCCATAGAATGAAATTTTGGCAAAATTCTTTAACTTTAAGGACATACAATTCAATATGTTTGCTTAACTGAAGACCATGAATATTTTATATATGGAAACAAACATAAATCTATAATTAGAGGACATAATTTTATATTCTTTAATAATTGACAATAATTGTGGTATAATAGTTTAGCCCTACTTCTTGGGTTTGGTTATATTATATTTTATTTTTTCATTGTTAGATTTTTTAATGTAATGGACATGAGTTTAAAATCCAATCAATAACTAATTTGTCTTATCTAGATCATTGGCTTACTAGAATGACAATCCCTCCTCAATAATATATTCTCTGTTTAGAGGAGAAACTTCAAACCTGTGTGTGTATTCCAAAATTGTCCTTCATTTTAAAGAAGGATGAATGAATTTTCAACACATTCTACATCTAACAAATTTTGTTCATGATTCAAAAATTTATACCAGAACTTGTGTTGACTAATTATTTAACCCCTCCAGCATTTCTGGTATTCTGTTTTGCCCTTGGTGCCCATGAACATGCAAGTGTGTGTACTCTGTTATTGAGAGTTTTTCTAGAGTTTCTACACCTACAGTACTTCATATCATTTTCTAATACTTCTAGCAATATACTGTTTCCATTAATTTTTGTTATCTCATTTTAAGAGAGTTTAGTCAGTATCTGAGATCATTTCATGACCATGTAGTATCATAATCACACAGAGATCTCACTAAAATGAAATCGAGCTCTATCTGGGTTTCAGCAATTTTACTTCAATATGTATGTATCATTTATGAGGATGTGGAATTTTTTCGATTTAAATGAGTTTAAATTAGTTCATTCAAGGGAATGAACATAGTTTTTGAAATCTAAGGTCTAAGAGTATCATTTCCACTTCTTGAAACATAATTTGTGAGAGAGGGAGCATCATATGAAATCTGTTGTTTACACAAGGGGGAAAGGGAACACCATATACAATCCGTCATTCCACAAGTCATCTAGAAGTATTAAGTTGCAGATTTGGACTTGGTAGGTCTGGTGTGGTTCTCCTCAAATTCTGCATTTCTATCATATAATAAACTGTTGGAGTACCAGTCATGACTGTATCATGGCTATTGATTACAAATGCAGGACTTCAGGCATCAGCACAGAAAATATTAAATTTGTTTCTCTAGGCTACTGAGGTTTCTGGTACTTCATAGGCATTTTAAAGGTTAGTATGTTCAGGTTAATATCTAAGGAATTTGGGCCTACCTGCACCTTAGATGACTTGTAAAAGTCCATGTCTTGCTCTTCTGGTGTACATTGTTTCTAGGAGCTTTTACAATACATTTTAAATACATTTTAGGACCTCTAGGTTTTTTATTTATTATTTATATATTCATCCATTCATTCCTTTTTATTTTTTTTTGGTTAGTCCTGGCACTTGAACTCTGGGCCTAGCTGCTGTCCCTGAGCTCTTCAGCTCAAGGTTTGCACTCTAAAATTTGAGCTACAGTGTCATTTCCAGTTTTCTGGTGGTTAATTGAAGATAAGAGTTTCACAACTCCTGCCCTGGCTGGCTTTGAACTGGGGTCCTGAGATCTTAGCCTCCTGAGTAGCTAGGATTATAGGTGTGAGCCACCAGCACCCAGACATTTTAGGAGCCCTGGCTGTGAATGTGGATGTCATCCTGCTAGAAAAGTCCTGGTTTCCCTTGCCTCTCTCATCTGCTGTGACCTCTGACACAGTATTTATGAGCCACTATTGATAAGCTGATGTGTCTGAGCAAGCAGCTATTTCCCCACATCCCTGCTTCTTGTTTACTGGTGAAATCTCCACACAGCTTGAGAGTTATGTTTATGTATTTAAAGGCTTTTTATCAAGAGGGTGACTTTCATTCACTTGCCTACTACAAAATGTGATTTAATCTGGAAATCATAAGGTAATTCATGCATTGAATATGTGCCAATAGACTATCAGGCCAGCAATGAGTGGTGTAGGGGTTTATGTGTTCACATTTAATAAATCTTTATAGAAAAAAAGTATTTTCTGCAGTTTGAAAAGTTTCAATATTTACCTTCTTTCCCACTCATGAAGACTAATAGCCAACCTTTGAAAATTAGGGTCTTGTGCTTTCTCTCTGCTTATTGCTTGTCATAACAAATGCTCTACCCCTTGAGCCATGCCTCATGCTTTTAGCCTGGTTCTTTGCTGGACTTGGACTTTTCTATCCAGGCTGATTTCAAACTAATTTTCCATGATGCAACCTTTTCTTAAATTGGTAGGATCACAGGCCTGGTGTACTTTGCTTTTATAAGGAAATATCCTTTTAGATTTCTGGTGTTTTACAGAATATTTCTAGAATTTGTATTTGTGGTTATGTTTCTCTCTCTCTCTCTCTCTCTCTCTCTCTCTCTCTCTCTCTCTCTCTCTCTGTATGTGTGTGTATATGTATACAATGTGTGTGTGTGTTTCTCTCTTTTCTCAGTCTCCCTACTGCTATGCTACTAGCACATTACATTGTGTTCTAGAGTTCCATCAATAGTTATCCAATAGTTTGCTATATATGGGACAAAATTATGCCTTCTAAGATACAGTTAAATAAAATTTTGGAGTCAAAACTTCAATTCATGGACTAAAAATAAAAGTAGCATTACCTTCTACATTATTTCCTGCCCCAAAATGCGAGTGTCAAAGGCAAACATTGTCTCTTATATGTTGCTGTACACAAGTTCTTCTCTGCTATGGGTACTCAGTGAGTGTTCAGTGAGAAATCTGCCTCAGGGTGATGTAAATTGAAATTGTTGACCTGCATGCTGAAAGTGAATATAGATATGGAGGGTTTGCATAATCCAGGTCTGGAAAGCAGTGATCAGCAGCCATGGCTGAGGGAGCTGTAGCTAGTTAAGTTCCTATAACTCTCCTAGCTCCATAATTCAAAGTCTCACAGCTTGCGTTCGAGCCACTAGACAGAAAACAGTAATTACTAAAACATAATGAGAGGATGATTTCCACAGAAGCTCCTTGGTGCCTTCAATAGCACAGTAGGAAGTGTAATCTCATGGTTTTTAAGAAAGATGAGCACCACAGGTATTGGCATTGGAGTGCATGCTCTTTGACAGCCAGGTCTTCTTGTGTTAAAATCAGTGCACATTGGCATGACTTCCATTGAGATTAAAAAGCTAACCTGAAATGGATAAGATAATAATATAAACCACAAAATAATGAGTCAGAATAAAGTAAGCATGTTTCTTGTTGCAAAACCAGTTCATAACCTTGACCCAGCATGAAATCAGCCTTGATCATGATCATCAGTTACACTGGCTGAAAAAGTGGTGAAATCTACTAGATTAAATCAATTCATAAATCTAAAGGTCCAACAAACTGTGGAAGTGTGGTGTTTTCTCATTGTCAGATAATGATGATATAGAAATGGAACACATACATATCTGCTAGAATTTGAAAGTGTGCCATGTTCTGAATGTAGCTAGTCAGGTTATTGAATGTGGACACATCTGGGTGTTGATTCACTCTAGTACAGGTTATGCTGAATACCAACATCTCAGATATTGTGTTTTCTGCTGGTAGCACTTGTGGCAGCAAACGTTAGACTGTGCTGTATGCCAGGAAATGGACTGGTCAAGTTTTGTGGACAAAATCAATTCTTGTTTTGAAAGGAGGGTTTCCCAAGCTAAAATAAACAACCAACCCAGATGCCCCTCAGTAGATGAACAGATCAAGACATTGTGGAATGCTATGCTTCTATTAGAAAAAAAATGACAATGCCCCATTTGTAAGGAACTTTATGCTAAGGGAAGTGAGTCAGACCCAAAGAAACACAAACTCTATGGTTTACCTCATTGGCAATAATTAGTATACATCTAGGATAGTCCCAGCAGAAAAACACAATAGCTCAATAGCTATGTACATATGCTCATATAATGCTAAGTTAAATGAACTCCAGGTTATGGAAACAAGTGGTTTATCATTGTTGTTATTTTGAATGCACTATGTGAAATTATTTCTTTTTCTTTTGTTTATCTTCCCTACGGTTTAGCTCCTGTTGTCACTGTCTTTGAATTAGATACCCTGGGTCTGGTATATATGTTTGTCTGAATTAGGGGAGGGGAAAATCAAAATGATGAGACAAAGGGTAAAAGGTAAACCAATGCAACAACAATACTTACAAGACAGTATGTTCTAAACTAACTGTACAACTTAGGGAGGGGGGAGTTGAGAAGGGAGGGTGGGAGAAAATTGAGAGAGAAGGTAACAAGTAGAATATGAAATATACTCTCTACTTTACGTATGTAACCATAACTAATGTGCATATCACCTTCAGAATAAAAAAATAAAAATTAAAAAAGAGGGTTTCATTTGTCACAAATACCATGTGATCATCTTCCAAGCACATAGTAAATACAACCATTGCCATACAGTGTTATCTGCAGATCAGTTATTTATACCTTGAAGGTTAAAGTTGTCCTTTTATTTGTTTCAATAGATATAAACATATTTATGCATATTTGTAATAATAAAGAGACATTTTGGGGAGATTTTTCATGTGTCTGAATCTTGATCCCAAATAAAGGAAAAGAACTTATCTCTATAGCCAAACATATGTAATAGCGATAAAGCCTTTCTAGCTCTAAATTATTATTGAATACGGTGCATGAAATATGTTCTGCATTTATAATAATATAATTTAAACTAAACTCTTATATTGTGGCTCAAAAATAATGCTCACTGGAGACATTTTAAGAAAAAAATCTAAGAATAATGAAAGAGGTGATATTGATCCACATGCATTATACTCAAAAAAAATCACATGCTGAATTGAAACCCCTTTGTACAATTATACAAAGATAATTTAAAATAAAGTGTAAATGATAAGAGTATTTAATAAATTTAATATTTTAATTATCTGTATATTGATTTATTAAAATTTAAAAGCAAATTATATGTATATATATTTATGGTTTTTGCCAGTTCTGGGACTTAAACTCAAGGGTGCTGTCCTTGAGCCTCTTAGCACCTACTATTTAAGCTACTGCAACACTTCTGGCTTTTTCTGAATAGTTAATTGGAGATGTTTCTCCTGAATTTTCTTCCATGGCTGGCTTTGAACCGTGATCCTGAGATCTCAGCCTCCTGAGTAACTAGGATTGTAGGTATGAGCCCCCAACATCAGGCTTCTAAGAAAGATACACTTTTGCTTTAGAAATACTATTTTACTGGTCTGAGTAAAGTGAACTTTTCAGTAGAGTTTTGTGGATTTTTCTGCCAAGGCTCATTTCAACTTGAAGATCTCCAGAATAACTAAGATTCTATGTGTGAATCAGAAGTGTCTACCTGAGTAGATGAATATTTTAAGTTTTCCACAATGACATGTAATTTGGAAATTTCTTATTACAGCACTGTTGATTTTTTATTATTAATTATCTCTATTATAAATAGCCCATATTTGGTAGAGTTCAATATACTTCTGATCAATTTTATTTTGATTAATATTTTATGACCATTTTTATTACATCAGTTTTGGATACTCATTTCTTCCTGATCAATATATATCTAACATAGGTATTTGACTATCATTTATATTCAATGTGCACTTGTTAATTTTTGTACTTCATATAAAATGAGCACAACTGAATTTTGCTCAATATGAGACTTTCTTTTAAGAGCCAGATTTAATTTCTGTATATTTTGTTTTTATTCAAGTGTTAGAATTTTGTATGCTCAGTTTTGGGTCTTTCACAACATGGAACAGTTCTCATATACTCTCTTTCCACTTACAAGTACCTCTTATTGTTGTCTTATATTGTGGTGGTTCAGTTGTAACAGAGGGTGAGGAAACAGAGGTTTCTCTGAATAATGCCCACAGTATACTATGAAGTTCATACATTGGGTAGTAGAAGAGATGAATTTTGTTAAAGGCTTAAAGTTACATAGATAGCATTTCATATATAAAAAGGTTCATTGCCTTTTCCTTAATCGTGGTCACTGCATTCTGTTTATTATTTTTTGCTCCACTAGTCCTTAGAGAATGAAGCTATTTCAACCTTATCTAAAACTGTCTTTTCTGCAATGTCTTATAGATGGAATAAAACAGTGTTTATCATTTTCAAACTAGGTTCCTTCACTTATCAGCATGCAATTTGATTCATGCGTGTGTGTGTATGTGTGTGTGTGCACGTGCATGCTCACGTGCATGTGTGTGTTTGCAAGTGCAGTGTTTGTGCTGTTCTTGGGGCTTGCATCAGGACCTTGGCATTGTCCCTTACCTTTTGTGCTCAATGCTAAAGCTTGTGCTACTGTTGGGGACTGTTTGGGCCTTGGTGGGGGAAGGGCGCCAAGAGCGAGTCACTGCCCTTCCCCCAGCCCTGGGACAGTGTGGGAGGGAGCCCCTCCCACCTTCTGGCCTCAACTGGAAAAGAAGCCCCCACCCCCAGGGGTGAACACATGAGTGCCACCATGATGGGGTTGTCCCGCCCACAAAGGGAGTTTTTGACATCACCTGATGGACATGGTCTTTAGCTTATGACTGGCCCTTTGGCCAGCCCCCTTTCTTTCCTGCCATTACCTCTATATAAGTCCCCCTCCCAAATTAAAGCCTTTGAGACACATTCCACCATCGCAGCATTTCCCTGGAGTCTTTTCCCACCGATCCTGACATGTGAGGGGACCGGTGGGAGTGGAGGCTCTGGCAACCTCTCCTCAACTTAGCACAAGTCCACACCTTCATTTCCCGCAGGTGGGAAACAAGGCCGAGTTCTCTCTCATAGTTTTTTGGGTTCGGGCATTCTCCCCGGGAAATTGGGGAGAAAGGGATCCATCAGATCCCTACACAAGGGAATAGGGATCCATCAGATCCCGACATGCTACCAATTGAACTACAGCTCCACTCCTGACTTTCTAGGAATTAATTAGAGATAAGAGCCTCAAGGATTTTCCTACCTGGCTGGTTTTGAACTACAATCTCAAATCTCACTCCTGAATAGCTAGGATTACAGATTTTATCTCCAAGCACCTGGCTCCCTCATGTCTTTTCATGCCATAATTTTCCCTTTCTTTTCATCATTGAATTCTTTTCCACTGCAATGCTGTATTTAGAAAAAAAAAAAAAAACCCAGTGTATTTATCCATTTATTTACCAAAAACCATCATCTTGGCTGTCAGTTTGGGGCACTTATGTGTAAGTTGTCATCCACAGTCATTTGCAAGATTATTTTTCCTTGTACATTTTGTACAGATAAGTTTTCAACTTACTTATGCAAATACCTAGGAGCATGAAGGCTAGGTTTTAATTGTGGGTGTTATCTTACAGCAGAGTCTGGCACACTGTCTTTTTGTGTCTGTGATGCTTGTGTTCCCTTCAGCAATTAAAGCATGAGAGTTCTAGATACATCAAAGCCTTGTATTTAGTGGCAATATGGTTATATAATTTACCTTTATTTGTCCTTTGTGCCTGTACTGGGACTTGAACTCAAGGCCTTGGCTTTTATGCTCAAGCCTCGCATGCTATTACTTGAGCAACAGCTATACTTCCAAATTTTGGTGGTTAATTGAGAATAAGAGTTTCATGGATTATCTTACTTGTGCTGGCTCTGAACCTCAATTCTCAGATCTCAGCTTCCTGAGTAGGTAGGATTATAGACAAGAGCCATCAGCATCTAGCTTTATCCCCTTCATGACAGGTATGTAACAGCTCTTCAGTGTTTGGACTTCAGTGTTTAGACTCTACTAATGATATATGACACTGAGCAGCTCTGCATCTGCATATTGTTTTCTTTATAAACAGAACTGCCTAGCCTTCTTAGAGGTGTGATAAGATGGGTAGATCAGCAGCCTTAAGGTTGTGCCTAGCCTAGACCTACTTCATTATCCAAAAGTAAACAACTTCTATCTGTCAACACACCAGGAGGCATAATCCAACAATTCTTTATTTCTTCCAGTAAACAATGACATGAGGGGAAACATTCAATCAGATCAGAAATATGAGTTATGAACTAGTCTAAGATATCAGACTTAGGAATTTATGCAACCCTTTCACCAAATTGTGAAAAAATAAGAATAAAAAAGGAATGTTCTTTGAATGCAGTGGTATATACCCAACCAATCATCAGACATTCATGTGTATACACTGGGGAATGGAAGGTAATATATTCTTCACTCAGACCTGGTATGAGTTCAACTTAATCTCCATACCCACCCCCCCAACTCCGGCTTGATTTGGATTCACACCCCCTCAGATTTTCTTCCTTCCAGTTCCAGTAAGCCCAGATAATGTACCTGGACTTAAATTTTCCTGTTATCACCTCTGTACCCAGAGTCAGAATTGCACCTGGGAGGGACTCTGCAATGGAAGAGTAATCACTGGGCCTCAATACCTCAGAGCCTGGGGTAGTGACTGGTATCTTATTTCACCATCTGTGGTAACTCCTTGCATATATATATATATATATTATATATATGCATATATTATATATATATATATATATATATATATATATATATTGTATTCCAAGACAGGCTTCTGTGAATCCTGCAGCCATTTACTTTCCTAGACTTCCCATAACCAGTTGTGGAATGTACAATGTGATCTGAAAGTTAATGTTAATAACTAAGGTTAGACTAGAGACTTGTGCTTCCTACACTATCAAGCCTCAGCAGTACTGAACAAGTTAATGCCAGGAAAATGACTTTGTTTGTAAATGTGTGCTTATTCAACACATTCTGACATTGTGGGGGGAAAAAAGCTCATTCACTTAAATTTTCAAAGGAGTTCACTTATGGCAATGTATTTTGCTTGGTAAAGCATGTAGATCAATTGCTTATTTATATTAGGCTGTTTGATTTTAAAAGTCCATTTATGTATTGTGGAAGCAAGTCCTTTATTAGAGAAGCATTTGGCCATATTTTCTACAAGACTATGACTTGTTTATTTCATATTCTCAGCAGTATTCTACAAAGAAAAAGCTTTTAGTTTTATTTAGCCATATTTACCATTTGGAGTCAGTAGAAAAGCAGGCTTATAAAGCTTGCAAATGAGAGAATAAGCTGATAAACTAAAACCTGCTAGACAAAACAGCAAAATGAAGCAGAGGGCTACCAAAGAACAAGGAAGGAAGAAGAACAAAACAATGAAGAAATAAGCTCTGAAATGAAGAAGTAAAGAAAAACAACAACCAAAGTGTCAGGCATGGGTCAAACTGCCTTCTTCCCTGTGGTATGTCTATGCCACATGTTCTCTTTCTCTCACACATTTCTATTCTAATAAAGTTTTATGTCATCTTTACTGAAGTCCATGTATTGCCAAAATTCTTCTTCATTCAGGTGCAATGACTGAGGATGTAGCTGCCCTTGACTTTTTGCTAACACGTTTGGAGCACTGGATAGGAAGTTAGGAATTAAGTATTCCCTTTTCTAATTGGAACTCATCTACGGTCACAATTTAATTTCATGGATCATAGCTTCATTGAAAGAAAAAAAACACCACTGCTTTCCTGAAGAACTCAGTAGCCTTCATTTACAATCAGTGAATCAGGGCAGCTCTCATTCTTAACAACAACAACAACAACAAAACACACACACACACACACACACACACACACACACACACACACACACACACAAAAAGTCCCCATTGGACACTAGAACAGTAAAGTTGATGACAACCAGAAAGCAGAATAGTAGAAGAAAAACAAATTGTTTAAGTGAGGGTTCCTGAAGTTACTCATTGTAGAAATTAAAGCAAAAGAGATTTTGTACACTGACTGGCTCAAGTAAACTGGGACCTTCTATGTGCATAGGAAATGCTTACCAGGATTATATGCAGTAACTCTACTTTGCTGTCAATTCCTCTGTTGTAATTATGTGTAAGAGCTCAGCACAAAACAAACACTGGTTGTTTATTATGAATTAAACAGGAAGTTATCACCATAATCAATGGTAACCTAAATTATGTTCCTATATTACCTTCTAAAAATCTTATAACATTGTGTTCTAATTTTAGTTTTATGATTCAATTTCAGTTAACATTAGGAAAGAGGTAAGTCTGTTTTGAATTCTGGGTAGGAAGTTGCTCCTGTTTTAAATTCCTATCCCTTCTAATTGCTTGGTTTGTCAGTGATGAATTTATTCTATTTGCATTGGGCTATATCAAGGATATATGCTTGGTTCTATTGATCTACTCATCAATTCCAATGCTTTGTTTTAATGATTTATACATATACATATATTATACCTTCTATTTTCCCTTATTTTACTAAATAAGATTCTTTGTCTTCCATCTTTTTAAAAATTGTTTTAGTGCTGTTTTCTTTTGCAATGAATCATACGTTTTAATCTTACTTGTGAAGAAAAACATAAACCTAAATTTTAAAAATTCTTTTCCCATAAAATATAAAAACTAGTATCAAATTTACCACATGTGACATGTTTTATAACCAAATATTTTCTTTTATAATACAAATTTCCAAAGTCAGTTATCATTAAGGTCATTAATGTATTGTGTTTTGTTAATTTTGCCTATTCATTTTACAACTTACTAGTTCAATTTCTGTTAAAACTAAAATCTAGATCTTGGTTTATTTTCCTTTTCTAGCAATCTTTTCATTGTTATTTTATTAAGGATATATTCATGACAAATTCACTTAGTGTTTGTTTTCTGTAAATGCTTTTATCACTTACTTATACTCTTGAATGATAATTTACTGTATCTCTGTAGTACAGCTTGAAGTTCAGTTTTGCATTATATTTAGAATTGTTTTTTGCTTAAATTATATGTTATTCAGGATTTTTTGTCTTCATATTATTTTTTGGATATGGTTTTCTCTATGAAGAATATTGTTAGAAATTTGCTGAGGATTACATTGAATATGGAGATTGTTTTTGGCATTGTGGCCATTTTCCTAATATTAAATGTGTCAATCCATGAGCATAGATGATCTTTACCACAAGGACTTACACACACAGAGAAAAAAGAAAGAAAGAAAGAAAGAAAGAAAGAAAGAAAGAAAGAAAGAAACAAAGAAACAAAGAAAGAAAGAAAGAAAGAAACAAAGAAAGAAAGAGGAAAGAAGGAAGGAAGGAAGGAAGGAAGGAAAGAAGAAAGAAAGGAAGGAAGGAAGGGAATAAGAAAGGAAGGAAGGAAGAAAGAAAAGAATGAAAGGTATTTAAGTAAAAACCTCATAACTATAGCCATCTAATTATTTTCAAAAGTAATAGACACATACTAAACAAAGACAACCTCTTCAGCAACTGACAATGGAAAAATTGGTTATTTCCAAGCAGAAGAAGGAAACTAGACCAATATTACTCACCTTGTACAAAAATGTATCCAAGAAGTCAACATAAGATTAAAAAATGTAAATTTACTCCATGATAATATAGGGAAAATTCTGCAAGGTATAGCTATGGGTAATTATTTTCTGATTAAGATTCTTCAGGAAAATAAGAGTGAAAGTGGATAAATGAAATAATTACCAGAACTCAGATAATATACAGACAGAACGGGAAAAAAAAATCACCAGTTCTTCAATAGGAAAAATATTATTATTCTAATATACAAAGGCTCTAAAATGTAAACTAAAAAGAATAAATGATCTAATTTATAACAGGAAAAATGAATTGAAAGAGTTTTCAGAGGAAAACGCAAAATGTTAACAGATTTATGAAGAGATATTCAAGATTCTTAGCCATAGAAGAAATACAAAACTAAACCAAAGTAAAATTCGGTATCATTCATAATGGCATCCCTCAATAAATCAACACAAATAACAGTGTGGGGGAAGACAGCGGAGGAGCAGCAGAGCCCTAGCTAAGCTCCCTCTGACATTGCAGGTTTACCACTCCAGAGAAACTTTTTCTCCTAGAAAGACAGCCTAAGTAAGTTATAACAGTATAGGGATTCTGGCCAGGAAGGAAAAATTGATTTTTTCTGACCTGAAAACACAGATTTGAGCTCCGGGCTGCAGCCCGCCACCATGCCAGTGCCAGCACCAGCACAGTGTCCTGCACTCCGCTCACCTAAAGCACACAACGGCAACCAGGGAGAAATCCTCTAGACAGCGGCAGACAGACACTGATCGCAGGCTGAGCACAGATGTGCTGAAATCTCACAGAAAGCATGAGTACCCAACAAAAGACATTCTCAGTCACACCCACAGAGCAGCATCTGGAAAGTAGCCCTTCCCCCACTGCCAGAGCAAAGCACCATCTTTGACACTGGCAAAGGGTCAGACCAGACTGGAACTAAAGCAGGCCTGGGAAAAATGAGGACAAAGGGGCCATCTTTGAAAAGGGCAAGAGGGACTGACCAGTGAAAGCCAGCTCCACCCTGGAGAACGAATCCTGCCCTGTCGGGAGGCTCACACACTCAGGTGAACTCAGCAGTGGTGCCACGCCCTGCCTGCTGGACTTTCTAAATTAAAACCACAAACTGCCAGCAACTACCAGAGGCACGGAACAACCAGATGGGAGAACAAACAGTTCCCGAGATAGATAAACTGTCCCATCACAGAGGAAGCCCAATTCCCAGCCCAAAACGGAGCTGAATTCCATAGCCAGTTCTGCCCTGGTGGCCACCCCGCTCAGGTGGGAGGAACTTCCCCCAGGAAAGAGAATCTCAGGCTGGTAAAACAAGCCAGAGGTGCCCCACCCTGCTGAGTCCTCAGCCTATTCAAAGCCAGGCATTAAAGGCAGTGGCCCCACAGCAGATGGGAGGAGCCAAGGATCCCAAGAATGTTCACATCCCCATCTACAGTGAACACCCAAATCCTACCTGCAAGCTGTGTGAACCACAGAGCCCCAGGATTTCACTAACAGGAGAGGGGATCAAAGCAGACCCACCTCCTGAAAACTTAAAGCAAGTCAAACCAGCCAAGCAGCAGAATAGACAGCAGACCATCACAAGGAAACCAGAGACTGTAGAAACCCCACCCAAACAAGGAAGACACCACTTTTTTCAAACAATTTTTTAAGTTTTATTTTTTCATTTCTGAGACATCGTTGGTTTATTGTTTTCCATTTTTATTTGTTTGTTTTATGAGGATTTTTATGGTTGTTTGTTTTTCTGATTTTCTTTTTTTTTGTTTAAATTTTTCTCTGTTTTGTGCATTTGTCTTCTTGTATTTTTTCTTTATTTCTCTCTTCACATTCTCTTTCTTTAAAAAATTACTTTCCTATGAATAACACCTCCACTCTTTTCTGCTAACTCTCCATTTTCTATCATTTTAACCTGCTTGTTTCTACTGATTCTTCTCTTCTACACATTTCCGCATCACTGAAACTAAACCAAAATCATCACCCACCCACCCCCATACATTTTACTCTATACTCTTCACTACCTCTAACTTACCCTCCTGATTTACTTCCAGGACCTCCAGATTCCATTGACCCCTGGTTATTGGATAGAGGGTATCCCTGCTAAATTTGAGTGAATCAAAGGGGTTCTAAGAGTAAGCCAGCCAGTCCAAAAAGAACTTAATATAAGAACAAAAATTGCTCAAAGGGTTGTAACATTAAATAAGTAACTATTGAATACAGAACTCAGGATTGGTTGTTATATTGAAATTTTATTCTTTAGGAACATCTAATCTATTTTTTTTTATACAGGTATACAAGTTATCTGTATATAATTGTGAACTTCTAAGATTTACACAACAGTGCTTGGTAAGGTCTGCTTTGGGCCTTAAATGGTGCTCACAGGTGCTTGTAGTTTGGCATTCCCATTCCAAATGGGCAGAAGAAACACAAGAAAGATGGCAAGCAATGGAGTCTTATATCTCACTAAAAACAAGCAGGAATCAGAGCAATCAATCAAAGACATAGAAGCAAACCATCAAAATGCTCTACAAAGTTTACTGATAAACATGACAAATGAAGAGTTTGAATCAATACATCAATCCTTCCATAAAGTAACAGATGAGCTTATGGCCTCGACAAAAAGAAAGATAAATGAACTTCAAGAGTCAAATGAAAAGGTAATTACCCAGATAAAAGATTTGAGAGACAGGACACAAAACCAAATTAATAAAGTAAAGAAGTCCATGCAGGACCTCAGAGATAATTATACCAAGGACATGGAAATCATCAGGAAAGATCAGTCAGAAAGAAAAGAGATTCAAAATCAAGTAGCTAGCCTACAGTCCCCACTAGCTGAAGCAGAGGATTGAATCTCAGGAGCTGAAGATTCCCTAGAATCTATGAAAAAATATAAAAAATCAATACAAAACCAACCCAATTGACAAAACAGATCACTCCAGGAACTCCAACATAATCAGGAAGCCAAACTTAAGGCTAATAGGTATTGAGGAAAACATGGAGAAAGAAGTTAATGGAATAGGCAACCTAGTTAACAGAATATTAACCGAGAACTTCCCAAATATCTAGAAGGATAGGCCTATACAGATAAAAGAAGTATTTAGAACCCAAAACCGACCACACCAGAATATGACATCCCACCGATACATTGTGATCAAAGCAGGATCAATAGAGTCCAAGGAAAGAATCCTTAAAGCTGTTAGGGAGAAGAAAATAATCACATATAAAGGAAAAGCAATCAGAATTACCCCCAGACTTCTCAGCAGAGACCATGAAAGTAAGAAGAGCCTGGAATGAGGTACACCAAACCCCCCCCCAAAAAAAAAAAAAAAACACTACTGACTAAGAATTCTGTACCCAGCTAAACTCTCATTCATAGCCAATGTTCAAATAAAAGTCTTCCACAGGAAGGAAAAACTGAAACAATGTATCTCCACCAAACCAGCTTTACAGAAAATCCTGAGAGCTGTAATATACAGAGAAAGAATCAAGATCACAATACAAACAGAGAACTGAACCCTAAATAGAAAACCAGAATATTAGATCAAGAAATGGGAAGACACAGCTTTTAACAAGGTAGAGATAATGAAAGGAACAAACGATCATCTCTCAATCCTAACACCCAACATTAATGGACTTAATTCTCCAATAAAACGACATAGGCTCATAAGTTGGATCAAAAATCAAGATCCATCTTTTTGCTGCCTCCAAGAGACACATCTACCCAACAAAAGTAAACATTTTCTAAAAGTAAAAGTCTGGAATCAAATCTATCAAGCAAATGGCCCCCATAAGCAGGCTGGAGTTGCAATCCTAGTATCAGACAAAATTGACTTCAAATTAAAAAAGGTAAGAAGAGACAAAGAAGGTTACTACATACTAGTAAAGGGATCTCTCCTACAGGAAGATATAACCATTCTAAATATCTACACACCAAATGCAGGGGCACCCAACTTCATCAAACAAACACTACTGACTCTAAAAACACTCATAGACCCAAACATATTGGTAGTTCGGGACTTTAACACTCCACTATCACCTCTGGACAGATCAACACACCAAAAACTGAACAAAGAAACCACAGAACTAGATAAATTCATAGACCAACTAGACTTAACCAACATCTACAGAATATTCCACCCTGCAACAACAGAACACACATTCTTCTCTGCAGCACATGGAACATTCTCCAAAATAGATCACATCTTAGGGCACAAAGGAAATCTGTACAAATTCAGAAGTATCAAAACCATTCCCTGCATTCTCTCAGAACACAATGGAATAAAATTAGAGCTCAACTCAAACAGCCACCACAGAAAATCCTACAATTCATGGAGACTAAGCAACACACTGCTGAACCATCAGTGGGTCATTGAAGAAATTAAAAAGGAAATTGAAATGTTTATGGAATTCAACCAAGTTGAGGACACAAAGTACGAGCTCCTTTGGGAAACAGCAAAGGCAGTACTCAGAGGAAAATTTATTTCTCTGAGTGCATACATCAACAAACTGGAGAAACAGCAACTCAACAACTTAAGGAAGCACCTTAATCTCCCAGAAAGAGAACAACAAGCCAAACCCCAAGTCAGTAGTCGGAAGCAAGTAATTAAAATCAAATCGGAATTAAATGAAGTAGAGACAAAAAAAATCGAAAGAATCAGCAAAACAAAGAGTTAGTTCTTTGAACATGTTAACAAGATAGAGAGACCCCTAGCAAACCTGAACAAAAATCAAAGGCAGCACACTCAAATAAACAAGATCGGAGATGAAACAGGTAACATCACCACAGAAACAACCAAAATTTAGAACACAATAAGTGAGTGTTTTTGAATCTTTATGCCAAAACATGCGAGAACGTGGAAGAAATGGATGATTTGCTAGAAAAATATTGATATCCCCAAACGCAACCATGAAGATTTAAACCTTCTAAACACACCCATATCCAGAATTGAAATAGAAATGGCAATAAGTGATCTCCCATCCAAGAAAAGCCCAGGTCCAGACGGATTCACAGAAGAATTCTACAAGGCCTTCAAAACAGAACTCACACCAATATTTCTCAAACTATTCAATAAAATTGAAGTAGAAAGTTTATTACCAGACACTTTCTATGAAGCCAGTATAACCCTCATCCCAAAACCAGGCAAGGATTCATCACGGAAAGAGAACTATAGGCCAATTTCCCTGATGAACATAGAAGCAAAAATTCTCAACAAAATTCTGGCCATCAACTTCAACAGGTCATCAAAAAAATCATACACCATGTTCAAACTGTATTCATCCCAGGGATACAAAGTTGGTTCAATATACGCAAGTCAATTAATGTAATCAACCACATCAACTGGATCAAGCTAAAGATCCACATGGTTATATCTCTGGATGAGGAAAAGGTATTGGATAAAATCCAGCACCCATTTATGCTAAAAGTCCTGGAAAAACTGGGATTCCAGGGAACATTCCTGAATATAATCAAGGCAGTTTATGACAAACCAACATCAAGCATAATTCTAAATGGTAAAAAACTAAAGCCATTCCCTTTAAAATCAGGAGCAAGACAGGGATGTCCGCTCTCTCCCCTTTTCTTAAACATAGTACTAGAATTCCTAGCTAGAGCAATTAGGCAATGAGAAAACGCAAAGGGGATCCAAATAGGAAAACATAAATTTAAATTTTCTCTCTTCGCAGATGACATGACCCTATACCTAAAGAACCCCATAGACCCCACTCTCAAGCTACTAGAGCAGATACTATCCTTTGGCAAAGTTGCAAGATATAAAATAAACCCTCAAAAATCGATGGGCTTTCTGTATGCTAATGACCCAAAAGCCGAGGCTGAAATTAGGAAAGCAAACTTATTTTGCTTCAGCCTCAAAAAACATAACACACATAGGAATAACCTTAACCAATGATGTGAAAGACCTCTATGATGAGAACTTTAAAAACATGAAAAATGAAATTAAGGCAAAACTAAGGAAATGGAAAATCCTCCCATGCTCCTGGATTGGGAGGATTAATATAATCAAAATGGCAACATTGCCAAAGGCTATCTACAAATTCAACGCCATACCTATTAATATCCCAACACCATTTTTTAATGAAATAGAGGAAGCAATCCAGAAATTCATAGGCAGCAATAAAAGACCCAGAATAGCAAAAACAATCCTAAGCAGAAAGAACTGTGCTATAGGAATTACAATACCCAACTTCAAGCTGTATTATAAAGCTATAGTAATAAAAGACCAATGGAACAGAATTGAAGAGCCAGAAATGAACCCACAGAACTATGCTTACTTAATCTTTGATAAAGTAGCTAAAAGAATAGTCTGGAAGAAAGATAGCTCTTTAACAAAATGGTGCTGACAAAACGGGTTCAACACATGCAACAAACTAAAACTAGATCCTTATATATTACCCTGCACCAAAATCAATTCCAAATGGATCAATGCCCTCGAAATTAAAATAGATACCCTGAAAAAACTAAAGGAAGGAGAAGGAGAAACACTTGGGCTCCTTGGCATAGGACAGAACTTCCTTAACAAAGACCCAGAAATGCTACACATCAAAGAAACGATGGACAAATGGGACTGCATCAAACATCAGACCTTCTGCAGGGCAAGAGGACATAGTTCTCAAGATAAACAGAAAGCCTACAGATTGAGAAAAGATCTTTACTGGCCATGCAACAAACGAAGGCCTCATATCTAAATTATATACAGAACTAAAAAAATTACATTCCTCCAAAACAAAACTGCAAAGAAACAATAGCCCCCAAAACAAGTGGGCTAAAGACTTACATAGAGACTTCTCTGATGAGGCAATGAGAATGGCCAAGAGACTTGTAAGGACTTGGAAAAAATTATACTAAGTGAAGTGATCCAGACCCAAAGAAACATGGACTCTATGGTCTATCTCATAGGAAATAATTAGCACAAGTTTAGGCTAGTCAAAGCAGAAGATCAGAAGAGCCCAATAACTATACCCTTATGAACACATAAGGTGATGCTAAGTGAAATGTATTCCATCTTATGGAAATGACTGTTATATCACTGTTGTAATTACTTTCATCATGCCATGTGAATCCGTAGCATGTTATTGATGATCCTCTTGTATCCCCTTCCTGTGGTTGTACCTGCACTATCTCTGTATCTTATCTGAGTACATTGGAAACCGTGTATACTGGCATTAGAACTAAGAAAGTGAAAGGGAATACCAAAATCTAGAGACATAGGGTAAAAAGACAAACAACTACAAAAGCAATACTAGCAAAATGATTTGGTGTAAATCAACTGAACAAGTCATGGGGGGAAGGGAAAGGGGGAATGAGGGAGGAGGTAACAAACAGTACAAGAAATGTGTCCAATGCCTAATGTTCCTAACCTTTCATTCTATGGCAACCACCAGTGATTAGTGTGGAGACATCTAAAAAAAAACTAATAGTAGATCTACCTTATCACTCCCCATACCAACCTTGGTCATTTCTCTGAAGTAGTATAAAATAACATGACAGAAATATACTTGCATATCTATGTGCATTGTGCATCAGTTCAAAATTCCCAACCTGATGTAATTGAGTTGCCCAATAACTGAAGACTGGATGAAAAATTATAGTGTGTATATATACGCACTGTATATTTCTATATATGTCTCTCTCTATTACTATACATACTAGTATAAATATTATAGTATATATTCCAGTATATGTACTAAATTATATATACTATATTCTATTCTCTATATGTAGATATGCATAGCATATAGTATATATAATATATATTAAGTATATAGTATATAATATATAATATACTATATTCATATAGATATGCTATACATATCAAATAGATATTATACATCTAGAAAGAAAAATCAAATTATATAATTTATAGGAAAATTGATAGAAATTGAGATCACATACTTATGTGCATACACACATACAAACATGTATACCTACACTTTACTTGTGTATATATGTACAATTTTATATAATTATATATATAATAATCACAACTATAGGACTGCTTAGTAGATGACGAATAGAAAGTGATGGACCGAAAATTTGGGGTGGCAAATGACATTGAATTACACTGCATCTATATATGAAGAGCACATAAGAAATATCTATGAAATCTATTGAATAAAGTCAGAGTAGGCCTGCTAGGGATAGAGATAGCATAAACGGAAGTATTCTGATTAAAATAAAGTAGTGATATAGTGTTGGTAAAATCCCAGTCATACAATGAATATATATTGAAAAATAAAATGGCAGAAAAATTAAACAGGTTTCAAGGTTGGTGGGTGGGGGGAGGGATTTCCTGTTGTCAATGGGAGAAAGAAGACAAATAGGAAAGATGAGTGAGGATGAATATGCTTGAAGCACTCTATATGTACATATGAAGCCAGAAGGATAAAACCTGGGAAAATTGTTTTAGAAGCAGAGATGTAGCAACAGAGAATGATGGAGGGAATGACGTTGATTGGGGCACATTGTATGCATCAATGGCAATGTCACAATGAATCCTTCTACATAGGGTTGATAGATATGAAACAGTTTAATGATGCTCAGGTCCATGACTTAGAATAATTGGATACATTTCAATTCCTTATCTTGTTGAAGAGGAAACAAACACTTAGATGATGATGACAAATATGAAGGAAAAAAATAAGTTCTGCCTCCAATTCGAATTGAAGATAGTCATGAGACCCAGTTGGATTCAATTTCCTGAGAGGAGAGAATTCTGTGATAAAGTCAGATTTCAGACTTAATTTGAGGCATTATTTCATGGTGCTCAAGTAATATTTTCATTTTCAGAGTTGTAGGATTAAAAATGAAGCAACAACAACCTTCAATGACATCTAATTTATATTTGGATATCTTGCATGTCAGTTTGATGCTCATTGCATGTATGAGCATTTTGATGAGAAATTTAACTTCTTTCGTGATAGCCAGCTGTGTGTGAGCTCACAGCTCATTCAAAAAAATCAGGCTTGTGCCAAAGAAGAAAAAACACTTAAGAAATTGCAAATGTCATTTACTGCAACTTTCACTTAAAAATGACCTCTGTCCTTTCAGAACATCATGTTTATGATACCTCAAGAAAAATGGGGACAAGTGGAGATGGAAGCATGGTAATGATCTTAGTTGTTAGGATGGAATCTTGAGCTTGCTATCTTAGGAAGGTTAGGGCCTGAATACTGAAATTCAAGCCAAACCATGTATTGATTTCTGTTAGACTTTGAAATCTGCTTAACCCAGGTCCATGTAAATGGCAATGGATTTAATGATATGCTTGTTAGACTGGCAATAAAAGCTCTTCAACTAAGTGAAATGCCTGAATCATTACGTTAAAACCAGTAGATCAAATAATAGCCACCAGTCCATTTGTTTGTTCTTAAGGACATGCTGTGGCCCTCTAAGTTGTGATTAAAAGTGGAGTTGTTGAAGTTATTGCATGATTCAGCATCAGGAATGGTACCATTGAGGCTTCAGGGTACACAGATCATTACATTATTTCATAAATATTAATACTATGATGTTAATTTAAATTTGTTTACATACATGCATTTCAATAGGGGGAAAGAAATGTAGATGTTATCATGAAATCATTAAACATCCATCCACACAGAGAGACTGCCCGGAAGATTAAGTAAGGTTCTTCCAAATCTTCCTTAACATCTTCTTTAATCAACTGTAGTGGGGAGTCAATCACTGACAGATTAATGGGATTCTGAAAAAATAAATAAATCAAGAAACATGCTTTATGGACAAGAACATATAGGAGAAAGTATTTTTACTAGCTAAGATACAAAATAAGAGCTAGGCATGGTGTTGCACTCCTATCATCCCAGGACTGTGGAGACTGGGCAGGAAGATTTCAAATTTGAGGCTAGGTGACTTTCAAAGCAAGAGACTATTTCAAGAGACAAGCACACAAATGAACAAAGTGCAGGGTCAATGAGTCAAATAATAAAAGTTAGTTAGTTGAAAAGAGCACAAAGAAAATATCAAAAGCACTAGTTGTCATGAGCATATTGATCAACTATCATGAAAAAGCAATGCCAAGATACTCCAGTTTCAGAAGATGGGAATTGTGTGAAAGCATTCAGCCCCACAGAGTGTGGTCCTGAGATGTGAGTTTTCCAGTGTTGAGCCTCGAAGCACACCATCCTGTCAGAGTGTGTTTACTCTGGAAAATGAACCTTGTACTGGAGATAGTAGAAATCTTTCTCAAAACAAATGTCTTTCATAACATAAATAGAACACACATAAAGTGGTTTCCTTGCTCCATGTGGTGTACCTTCAGTCTATCAGGATAGAAACAGAGATCTGGAAATAAATTATAACTCACTGGTCCCTGTGCTCCATGCTCTTGTTAAAGCCGTCCGGAGTAACAGATCCTGTGAAGATGAGCTTAAGAAATCAAAGCATTTTAAATCAAATACTAGCCCTTAATCTCACTTCATTATTATGACACTCTTTTGTCCCTTTTAACTCTATTGATACTTCCAGGTTATCTGTTGATCAAGACATAAACCTTTCATTAGAAAATACATGGGATGTTTTTATGATGAATATGATCCAAAGAGATTATCATGACAGTTTGAATTGCTAAAATTTGTGATAAAGAAACAAGTGCTTCAAGAGGACCAATATGGTTACTTCCTTGATATGATCTCGATTCCTGATATTTCAGGTGGCAGCAATACTTTACTAATTGTGTTTTCCATAAAGCACCTGGGAAGTAAAATAAACAAAATAAAGAGGAACACTTTCCACAAAGACATCCATCAGGTCATGAAATAATCATCGTGGTTAGAGCCCTGCAGCACCTAAAAGTCAGCTCAAGTGTCAGTTTTTACCTCATTTAATTTTATAGGCAGAACCTTACATTTTAGACTTTGTTTCTTCATTGAATTTTGTTCTATGGATATGCCACCATTTATGGTTACATATTATTAGAGACAGTTTTATGTTTATTTTCAGTTTTGCCGTATTATAGCCCAATCCACTGTGAATATATTTGCATGTGTCTAGGAAGTTAATTTGTACTGGTTGCAGATTAGTATGTAGACCTGTTGGGAAATGACCAACTCTGATCATGGCAAATTATTTAACAAAATGTGTGTGTGTGTGTGTGTGTGTGTGTGTGTGTGTGTGTGTGTATTGTGTATCAACAGTAATATATGGAATTTTAGTTATTTCCCTCCCTAGAACACATTTAGCATGATCCATTCTTTTTCCTTTTTACATTTTAGTGATATTAAATTATGGTTTTAATTAATAATGTAAAGATTTGTAGTAAGCCTGAAGTCATTATCTATTGATCATGAATTTTCATTTGTTCTCTAGAACATGCATTTTACTGAACAGATGTACCTAATTTTTAATGTCATCTTGTGTATTACATTTTTTAAAGTTGTTGCTTTTTGTAAAATTTAGTCCTGCTGAAGAACTAAATTCTAAACCAGACACTCATGGCACTTGCCTTTAAACTTAGCTACTAAGGAGGCTGATCAACATTAAAGCCAGTCTAGTCAGCAAAGTCCAAACATTATATCTTTAATTAAGCAGCAAAATTCCCTACTGAAGATGTGACTAAAACTGCAAAGTATCAATTGTATGCAAGGAAACCATGTGAAAGCACGAGATTTTGACACTAAATTCTGAGTAGATAAACAAAAATAATTATTTTTGTGCATGCTGTATTCAAAGTATTTAACGAAATTATTAATAATGAAGATTTAAACCTTCAAATTGAATGTATTATCTAGATTTTCCTGTCACTGCATGAGATTTAACTAGATTTGAAAAGAATAATCTGAAGGGACACTGCATTCTTTATTGAAACTATTGTAGCATATTGCATTAGTTCAGTTGTCTATAGTTTATATACATTTTCTTTAGTCCATCTATGATAACAACTTTTGCAAAATAGATCAGCATTGTTTTATTTTTTATTTTTTATTTTTTTTCCTTTATTGTGAAAGTGAAGTACAGAGAGGTTGCAGTTTCATATGTATGGCAGTGAGTCTATTTCTTGTTCAACTTGTTACCTCCTCCCTCATTTTTCCTTCTTTGTTCCTGTTTTCATGTTGTTGTTTTTTCCTATGACTTTCAGAATAAGTAGAATTTTGGAGTCCCCAACAGAATCATATAGAACATACCTGCACCTGGTTCTTTCTGTTCTTTTGATCTTGATTTTCTACATTAAAGATCTCTCCTTCCAATATTAGTTTGGCACATGTATTTTGCACACATCTCCTCAGGTAAACTATTACTTGTTTCCTATTGCTATACTCCCAAGTCAATGTTAAAGTAATCTTGAGTTCCTAAATAAAACAACGATTGGTCATGACAATTCCATTTTTAGTCTAGCTATACTTTTTTTTTCATGTTGTAATTCAAGTTCATAAATTTGGAAATAAGAATGTTCTACCTCATGTTTTATCTGATTTTGTTGACAAATTTTGCTGTCATCAGAAAGGAAAATGGAATAACTACCCTTTTTCTAGCTTAACAAAGGGCTTTTGTAAAAGTCACAATATTTTTTTTAAAGAATTGGTAGGAATCAAATGGGCATTATATTTTTAGATGAGAGTTATTAAATTATGTTTTACATTTTGATTGATTTCATGCTTATATATTTCCATTCATTTTTCTAAATGATATTTTTTCTAAAAATTTGATAATTTTATCCAATAATCCAAATGTAGGAATACTGTTATTTTACATTTCACATTGTTTAGTTGTATGTGAGCTACTCTATCTTGATCTCGCTCTCCTCTTTTATTCTCAAGTGTTATAAATTTTATTAGTATTTTCAAAGAATAAATCCTATATTTATTTTGCATTTTAATGTTACTCTTATCATACTTATTAACTATCTAATTAGAGTTGGGAAACTTAGGAGAAAGAAACTAGGATTCACAATTAAAATATAAATTTATATTCCCCTGTAATATTATGGAACTGCTTATAGTAAAATGTTACTCTTTGAGTTTCAAGTAGATTTTAGTGTTATGTATTTTATTTGGCAACCCTATTTAATACTATTTTTAAAATTAATGTCCTTTTTTTTGCTTCCTAATTCTTGAGGAGATATAGTATGCTTCTTTATTTTCAGGCTATGCTTTGTATCATCTTTATTGGAATACTGCAAATTGACTCTTGGCATGATTTAGCAAGGGTCCCCAATTTTTAGCATGTTCTAATTTCATGATCACTGAGTATAAAATGCTCTTCTACTTCATTTTTTTTTACATTAGCATGGTTAAAAAGCCTAAAGAAAGCATGTTTGGGGTTTATTTTTTTTTACAACACAATGAGAAATTCCTCCAACACTCACCACCAGCAGACTGCATGGAGATCTGTTCTTGCTACTCTGTAGTACTGAAGCACAACTTACAAAGAACAAATTATCAATCAACAACCTGAAGAATTGCAGAAGCATTCAAAGAACCTGGAAGACTGTGCTCTTGTGGCTGGAAGTACAAAACAAATAGTTTAGAGAGATGAAAAATGTGCTGCATCATTTCAGTTATAATTTTAGCGAGCAAATCATGATTTCACAGGGTTGAATTGTTAAAATTTATATTTAACTTCTTAAAAATCATCTCTCCTTTTCTTTCAAATAATAAACAGTAAAAATGACAGCTCATGATTAAAAATGGGAGGGTGTTTGCTTTAACAGTTAGTGGTATAAAAGTAAAAGCTATCAAATAAAAAAAATAGTAAGCTCTGAACAGCTTACTCAACAATGAAAACTGCAAAAACAAAGTCTAACTTAAGTAAACTTAAAACACTTTAATTTGTGAGGCTTCAATATTTCTATTCAACCTTTTTTCTAACACAACCTGTGCTTATTTACCATGTAAACAACATTGCACATACTATATATCAATGATTATTTTATGGGAAGGGAAATTTTAAAATGATTAATTTTTTAAATCTTAAGTCCATGATTTCTAGTCCTAATTACTCATTTCACAAATATCACATTGATTGAGTATAATAAATATACTGGTCCATGTCAGAAAACTAGCTACAATGTTGAGAGGTAAAAATCTAGTCACATTTTCTTTGAGGAGTACAGCCTATTAGTGTCAATGGTGCATAGTAGAACACAAAACACACAGATGTGATGGGAAGACAAAGAGCTTTCTTGCATCTCAAATTAATAGACATATATAATATAATGATATATTATAAATAATATATTCATAGAAAACCTCATGAAGGAAGATTTTTCTCTACATCTACAATATTACCAGATTTTTAGGACTCAAAGATCAAAGGTATTTCCAGGCTTTCTCATGCTATGTTCTTTAAATCCATTAATTATTTACTCAAGTGAGACCCAATGGAAGTGGTTAATGCCTCAAATCTCTGATACTCAACATCCGGAAACTGGGAGGGCAGAGGATGTGGGCTAGCTGGAAAAAGTTAACTAGACTCCATCTCAGCAAAAGAGCTAGACATAGTGATTCATGTGCATCCATCCCAGATTTGCAAGAAACATAAGTAGAAAGATTAGAGTTCAGACCAACCTGGGGCTGGGGGCGGGGTGATTATAACCTTCCTAAGAATTAATAAAAACATAAAAAGGCTATCAACATGGCTCAATCAGCTGGGTGCCTCCCTAGAAAGTATGTATCTCTCAGTTTGAATTCTAATACCAATAAAAGAAAAGAAAATTATATCACTATGATAGTTTGGTAGGAGACATGATTCTAGTGTTCCAGTCAATGATTGTTCAAATATCCAGCAAATTGATTCTTTAGATTTTCAAATGAGACCTATTTTCATTTTGTATCAGAGAGTTTCATTTTAAATCCCATTACCCAGACATAGTCCACCTCTGAGTTCCTTTAACACTGTTTCTTTAGAGAGGTTGGCCTGTGTTTCTTCTACTGTGTCTCCCTTTTATTTCACTCTATGCTTATTGTCAGCCTTCTGTCAGCCTTTTTGGTTCTACTGAGCTCTGAACTCACTTTGTCTTAGTTTTTCATGCATACTGATGTTATACCCATAGATTCACCAACTTATCTGTGGCCTAAGTTAGTGTCTTTGATTGTTCTTTGTTATCAAAGTCAACCAGATACACTGCTCACTATAATTCAGCATGATTTTATCTTATCGTGTGTTTGCGTGTGTGCATGTGTGTTCAAGTGTGCAGGCATGCGTGTGTGTGTGTGTGTGTGTGTGTGTGTGTGCTGGACCACTGGGCCTGGGCACTGTCCCTGAGCTCCTTTCCTTTGTCTCAAGGCTAGCACTCTACCACTTGATCCACAGTGTCACTTCCTGTCTTTCTTATCTTTTTGCTGGTCATCTGAACCGGTTCTGGATCTCTTTCTAGTGACCAGTTTCATTACAACTTCATGCTGGTAAGCTTTAATCAGATCTTAGGGATACCTTGTGATTGATTTATTATGACCTTTTCCCTAGAAGACACTCAAAATATTCTCCTCGTTTTCATATCTCTAACCTACTCTACACCACACTCTAGTGGTAAGGACTCTGGTTCTTATTTCACTGAAATCCAGATGGCATTCTACAATCCTACAATGTCCCACCCATGTGAAGTGGTTCAAATAGAAGCAGAAGTATTCATGTGGCTCCCCATTGCCACCGTCTGTCTGCAGCTCCCCTTCCAAACTCCCGTCACCAGGCTATCTACCTTCTCAACTTCTTGTATTTTATCATACTTCTCTACTTCTCCTTGACTAAAGTGTTATTTTCTCTTCATTCCATTTGGTTGGCTCCTGAATATTTGAAGATCAAATCAGATGCTGATTTAACACGTTTTCAGCCAGAACCACCTTGAATATTATTCCATGTGTCCCTTCCATTCTCTAAGCAACTTGAGAGGCAGGCACATTTTCTTAAAATAATTTATTTTTTTAGAACAAGCACAATGTAACATAATAAATACCCAGTAGACTTTTTACTCCTTTTTTTAAAAAGTGTTGCCAGCTTGATGACTACAATGAAAATTGGTAGTTTAAAAATATTTATTTTCTTTGTTACATTCATGTTTCATTTCTTTTTAAATGACATTTGAGAGTAAGGATGTATTTTAGAGCTAGGACATTTGCTTATAATTTGAAAATTCCTGAGTTAAATCCTAGCATCACAAAAAATAATTAAAAAAAATAAACTTTTATGATGTCCTATGACATCAGCCTATTTGTGGTTCTCTCCAGTTTTGTTATTATGGTGTCATTAAAATATACATTCTTTTTTTTCAAATTTTTATTATCAAACTGATGTACAGAGAAGTTACAGTTTCATACGTTAGGCATTGGATACATTTCTTGTACTGTTTGTTACCTTGTCCCTCATACCCCCCTCCCCCCTCCCCCTTACCCTTTCCCCCCTGAGGTGTTCAGTTCACTTACACCAAACAGTTTTGCAAGTATTGCTATTGTAGTTGTTTGTCTTTTTTTACCCTGTGTCTCTCAATTTTGGTATTCCCTTTCAATTTCCTAGTTCTAATACCAGTCAGTATACACGGTTTCCAATATATTCAGATAAGATTACAGAGAGAGTGTAGGTACAACCACAGGAAGGTGATACAAAAACATCATCAATAGTAGAAGCTACAGATACACATGGGACGTTGAAAGTAGTTACAACTGTGATATAACAATTGTCTCCATAACATGGAGTTCATTTCACTCAGCATCGTCTTAGGTGTTCATAAGGGTATAGCTATTGGGCCTTGTGATGCTCTGCTATGATTTGCCTAAACCTTTACTAATTATTCCCAATAAGGGAGACCATAGAGTCCATGTTTCTTTGGGTCTGGCTCACTTCACTTAGCATAATTTTTTCCTAGTCCTTCCATTTCCTTACAAATGGGACAATGTCATTCTTTCTGATAGAGGCATAAAATTCCACTGTGTATATGTACCACATTTTCCTGATCCATTCGTCTACTGAGGGGCATCTGGGTTGGTTCCAGATTCTAGCTATGACAAATTGCGCTGCGATGAACATTGTTGTGCTGGTGGCTTTACTGTGATTTTGTTTGTGTTCTTTTGGGTAGATACCCAAAAGTGGGGCTGCTGGGTCATAGGGGAGTTCTATATTTAGCCTTCTGAGGACTCTCCATACTGCTTGCCAGAGTGGCTGAACCAGTTTACATTACCACCAACAATGAAGTAGGGTTCCCTTTTGGCCACATCCCCTCCAACAATTGTTATTGTTAGTTTTCTTGATATATGACATTCTTACTGGGGTGAGATGGAATCTCAATGTTGTTTTGATTTGCATTTCTTTTATGGTCAGTGATGTAGAGCATTTTTTCATATGTCTCCTGGCCATTCTCATTTCCTCATCAGAGAAGTCTCTTTATAAGTCTTTAGCCCACTTGATGAGTGGGCTATTGGTTCTTTGCGGTTTTGTTTTGGAAGAAGGTAATTTTTTTAGTTCTGCATATATTTTAGATATGAGGCTTTTGTCCATTGAATGGCTGATAACGATCTTCTCCCAGTCTGTGGGCTTTCTGTTTATCTTGCGAGCTATGCCCTTTGCCGTGCAGAAGCTCTGCAGTTTGATGCAGTCCCATTTGTCCAAACTTTCTTTGATTTGTAGCCTTTCTGGGTCTTTGTTAAGGAAGTTCCATCCTGTGCCAAGGAGCCCAAGTGTTTCTCCTACTCAATCCTTTAGTGTTTTCAGGGTATCTGTTTTGATTTCGAGGTCTTTAATCCATTTGGAATTGATTTTGTTGCAGGGTGATATATAAGGATCTAGTTTTAGCTTGTTGCATGTGTTGAGCCAGTTTTGCCAGCACCATTTGTTAAAGAGGCTATCTTTCTTCCAGACTATTGTTTTAGCTCCTTTATCAAAGATTAAGTAGGCGTAGTTCTTCGGGTTCATTTCCGGGTCTTCAATTCTGTTCCATTGGTCTTCAGGCCTGTTCCACTGCCAATACCAAGCTGTTTTTATTACTACAGCTTTATAATACAGCTTGACGTTGGGTATTGTAATTCCTCCAGCACTGTTCTTTCTGCTTAGGATTGTTTTTGCTATTCTAGGTCTTTTATTGTTCCATATGAATTTCTGGATTGCTTCCTCTATTTCATTAAAAAATGGTGTTGGGATATTAATGGGTATTGCATTGAATTTGTAGATAGCCTTTGGCAATATTGCCATCAAGGCAATTTATGACAAACCAACAGCAAGCATAATTCTAAATGGGGAAAATCTAAAACCATTCCCTTTAAAATTAGGAACAAGGCAGGGATGTCCACTCTCTCCCCTGCTCTTCAACATAGTACTAGAATTCCTAGCCAGAGCAATTAGGCATGAAGAAAATATAAAGGGGATCCAAATAGGAAAAGATGAAGTTAAACTTTCTCTCTTCGCAGATGACATGATCCTATACCTAAAGAATCCCATAGACTCTACCCCCAAGCTACTAGAGCTGATCCAAAACTTTGGCAAGGTTGAAGGATATAAAATAAACCTTCAAAAATCAAGGGCCTTTCTCTATGCTAACAATCCGAAGACCAAGGCTGAAATCAGGAAAGCAACTCCCTTTGCAATAGCCCCCCAAAACATAAAATACCTAGGAATAACCTTAACCAAAGAAGTGAAAGACCTCTTTGATGAGAACTTTAAAAGCTTGAAAAACGAAATTAAGTCAGAACTAAGGAAATGGAGAAACCTCCCATGCTCCTGGATTGGGAGGATTAAAATATACATTCTTTAGCATGAAATTCTAATCACATCCCCTCAAAGCCTTCAGCTTCCTTTTGCAATTAAAATATGTTAAAGCAAAAATGTCTTATAAAAGGGTGATAGAGTGCCTTCTTTTGAATCTGATTCCTGTAACTGCATCTTTCATACTCCTTGGTGCCATTATATCTGTCAGTAGTTGGTTCCTTTCTTTTATTGGGTATGGATTGTAGGAAGAAAATGAGTCATCTCATCTACCACCAGCTGAGGAAAGGCTGAGTTGTTGCTACCTTTCACAAACACTAACAAAGTTCTTTTATCTTCACATGCATCATTTATATGAACATAGGATTTCAATGCACTGAAATAAATAACTAAAAGATGGGCTGCTGAGGTTTTTTTTTTTTTTTTTTTTTTTTTTTGGTGGTGGGATAACTGCTTATTTTACTCTATTCGACATAGCCAATCTCTATTTGAGAGTCTGTATAATTTTTTTTTCTGTCCAGCAACAACATCTGAAAATGCAGGCCAGATTCCTCTCCTCAAGGTTTGTGATATAATGGTCACACATTTCAATTACATATGCTCACACAAACAATGAATTGCTACTATATTTGTTACACAGTCACAGTGATTTATTTTTTCCTATTTTCTCACACTTTGATGATATTTACAATTATGCATACAATTATATGTACAAATTTTCATAAATTCATTGTTTGTAAGCTTCCTTTAACACTGACATTATGCTTTAGTAAATGCTTACTTGATTACCTTGATGTATCATCTGGGCCTGAGACATTGTTCATAAGAATATTTCAAAGAAATCAGTCACTGTATTCTTTACTGCGTTCTATTTGTTTAAATATTTATTTTTCAGTCTTAACTTGCATTGACAAAGTATCTATTTTCTGTTATTTCTTTTTATATTTTTAATATTTAAAAACTATTTGGGTGGTAAAGCACCAGTCATAAGCAAGAAAGCTAATGGAGATCATGAGGCCCAGAAATGAAGCCCTGGTACTGACACAATAACCTTTCAATAAACTGAGGCTTTTGAATACAAAAGCAGGAAAGAGTGTTTATCTTGAAGAAACAAAAGAAGCATTAATTCTGCCAAAAAGGAAGGTATAAAATGTTATATTGAAGACAAATTAGTACTTCAAGCAACTTTTCTTTCATATGTATCATGGATGTATTGTATACTCATTGTGAATATTGATACATTAAACTAATGGCCAACACCTAATCATTGATAAGGGAGCCAGAAACATCAGATGGAAGAAAGACAGCCTCTTCAACAAATGGTACTGGCAGAATTGGCTAAACCCATGTAGGAAAAAAATCTGAAATTAGATCCTTATATATCGCCCTGTACCAGAACCAGTTCCAGATGGATCAAAGACCTTGAGGTAAGAGCTGATTCCTTGAAAATATTAAAAGAAAGGACAGAGGAAATACTAGGGCTTCTTGGCACTGGTAGACACTTCCTAAATAGAGGTCCAGAAACACAACAAATCAAAGAAAGGCTGGATAAATGGAATTGCATTAGACTACAGAGTTTATGCATAGAAAAGGACATAGCTTGGGCTGGGGATATAGCCTAGTGGCAAGAGTGCCTGCCTCGGATACACGAGGCCCTAGGTTCGATTCCCCAGCACCACATATACAGAAAACGGCCAGAAGCGGCGCTGTGGCTCAAGTGGCAGAGTGCTAGCCTTGAGCGGGAAGAAGCCAGGGACAGTGCTCAGGCCCTGAGTCCAAGGCCCAGGACTGGCCAAAAAAAAAAAAAAAAAAAAAAGAAAAGGACATAGCTTGCAAGATAAGTAGAAAGCCCACAGACTGGGAGAAGATCTTCAATATCTATACAACAGACAAGGGCCTCATATAAAAAATATGCTTAGAGCTAAAAAAAAAGTAACCCCCCCAAAAAAAATTCTCGAAGAAACAACCACCCATTAATAAGTGGGCTAAAGAGTTAAAAAGCTACTTCTCTGGAGAGGAACTAGACACATGAGGAAATCTTCGACTTCTCTGGCCATAAAGGAACTGTAAATCAAAACTACATTGAGATTTTACCTCATTCCAGGTAGAGTGGCCATTTTCAAGGAAACAAATGATAACAGATGCTGGCAAGGGTATGGCCAAAAGAGAGCACTACTACACTCTCAGTGGGAATGTAAACTTGTTCAACCACTCTGGAAAGCAATATGAAGGTGCATCAAAAGATGAAACATAGAGTTGCCCGATGAACCAGCAATTCCACTCCTGGGCCTTCACCAAACAAGGACACAGGAAAGCTACCAGCACAACTATGTTCATTGCAGCATTATTTACCATAGCTAAGATGTGGAATCAACCAAAATACACATCAGTAGATGAATGAATCAAGAACATGTGGCATATATGCACAATGGAATTCTATGCTTTCATCAGTAAGAATAACATCAATTAATTCCTAAGGAAATAGAAAGACTTGGAAAAATCATACTAGATGAAGTCAGACCCAAAGAAACATAGGCTCCATGCTTTCCCTCATTTGTAATAATAGTATATGCCTATGATAGCCCTAGGAGAGGTTTACGACAGCCTAATAGCTATGTACATATGACCACATAAAATGATGCTAATTGAAATGATCTCCATGATATGGAATGAGGATATTTTTTGTGGTTATTTTGTTTTTCTTTTTTAGTGTATTGTTTGCAATGATTTCTTTTGTCTTTCTTTTTTTTTCTCCTCTTGTTTATTCCCCAGTCATTGGTTCTGACTTTGGTACCCTTTGTCTTGTATATAAGTGTATCTGATTTGAGGAAAGGAAGGAAAAATCACAGAAATGGTAGGACAAACGGTGAATCAATGCAAAAGCAAAACTCACTAGGTACTATCATGGAAATAAACTTTACAATTTGGGGCAGGAAGGGAAGGGAGTCTGGGGATAGCAGAAGAAAACTAGGGAGAGGTAACACTGTTGGGGAAAAACATACTCATTACCTTACTATGTAACTATAACTCTTCTGTACATTACCTTTACAATAAAATTTTAAAAACTGATTTTTTTCCAGGGATGTGTGTGTGTTTCAACTTATTTTAGTTTTGTTTGGAGTTTATATTTATTGTCATTAATTGTTTACTTTATCACCTTTCTAAAATTCTCAGCCAGTAGAATATAAATCTTTGTTTTCCTTATTGTCTTTCACTGAACATTTAAGAATATAATATGTATGGTGTTTAATATGTTATAGATTTCTAATTTTTTATTTCATATCAACTTATGTTTTTCTTCCTATATTAATACAATATTTTCTACTGACCAGCTTTCATATACAACAATAAAACTTTCTGCAATGGATATGAATCTTTCACTTCATCTATTCTCCACTTTACCTCATTATATAAATTATTCAGATGTTTTCACTTTTATAGGATAACTCAAATAGATTATAAAGTGATTTCCATTTGTGTGTGTTTTAAGTTTTAGGCTTTCTGGTCTTGATTTTTGTCTAACTCCACTATTTTCCAGATAACAATTTATTTTTCTCCTTTTTTTAATTATAGGTAGATCATCTACAGAGTGATGAAGAATCAATCCCTTCGACCATGGATGCTTTTCTTATCCTCTATCTAGCTAAAAGAGCAGACCAGGACAAAGATAATTGAGTCACATTTATGTGGAAATTATTTTCTCCTTTTTGAGAATGTGGATGTTTCTTATCTGTAAGTCACTATTGTACAGCATTCTTCAGATTTTCTTCATAAGCTTTACATCAGCCTACCCTACTCATGCTCAAGATTTGGCAAATAAAAATAAAAATTGTAGTCATTTGTCTGTCTTTCCCTTCTGACATGATACACTTGTTTCTGAAAGCCTACCAAAGGATTAGCTGGATTCTTTTACTTACAAAGCTAATCCTCTGTGTGTAGCTTTTGTCTCCTTATCATGTTCCCAGAATCTGAACACACATCAAAGGAAGGTGACTTTAAAATATGGCTTCCACTCTTCCCATTTCTTCTCAAAGGTCTTTGTCCCCCAGTAATTTGTTGTTCAGCATTTCTCCACTGTGACCAAACATACATATTATTTTATATGTCTTCTCTGCTTAGAATAATGATTTTGTTCCTAGTTTATCCAATATTGCAAGAAATAGACATCTACATACATTTTCCCTAATGACTAATTGTGTGTCTGTCACTTGCCAGCTTGTCTTTTAATTCCTTCTGGATAACCAACACATTCTAATATTCACTCCAAGTGAAACTTGTGGAATTAGTCTTTCTTTCTTTCATGTTTTGGTATTTTGTCCATCAACTGGACCTAAGTATGTTCTTAGGCCCAACTAATTACAGGTAAAATGTGAGCCCATCAATGTCTCTGTTCCTTAGGCTTACATATTTATCATTCTTCCTTATTATGAAAGGCTTTTGTTGTTATTCATTCTCCATGACCTTAACTGATAGTGACTTGTGTAGATCTGTACATTAAACGAGAAGAAACTACACATGCATAGGATATAAATTAGCTCAGCACATATGGTATGTGTGATAAGAAACAGCACAATCCAATCTTTATAGGTAGGCTCATTGCCCCCTTTCAGTGAGGAAACAATATTGAAATACTGACTTTTATAATAATTTAAGTAGTGATAGATTGAAATGTAAATTTAGTTTTGTAGTTTAATACACTAAAATCCATCTTTCTATGCTTCTTGTTTTGGGTGAGTTGTATGTATTGTTGTATGGCAATGGGAATTTTTTAGTGCAGTTGTATTTAAGCCTAAGAATGAAGAAAGATTTTTATTTATTTCTTATGCATTTCTATGCTTATCTGAGAATACTTTTCCTTTCCTATCTGAGCTAAATGTCTTTTCTGTGTGATTCAATAGCATGTCACTGAATACAATATGTGGCTAGGATTTAACTTTTCTTGAACAAATGAGACTTCTTCAAACTAAGGCAAATATCTTACTCACATAAATTCTCTTGCATGGGACTGTCACACTGTAAACATGGGCAATATTTCAACACTGGTTTATTGAAATAACTATGTGAGACAATCAGCTTATGAATAGCAAAATTTTCAGACTCTGATTGGTTGGCTCTGTTTTTGGCAGGTGTCAAGCCAGCATATCATAATTGCAAGCAATCACTTCCTCTTCCCTAAGAACAAAGTAGAAAAGTGAAAAGTAAGGAGAAAGGAATTCAATTTCCACAGTTCTTTTACCTGCAGGACCACCAGTTCAGAATTGAACCAGATTGGGAGCAAGATTTTAACATGGGTCATATGAAGGAATGCCAGACCCAGACTACTGCAAAAGTACACTGAGATCTTCACATCTTGACTTTGTTCGGGAAAAAGTATTCTTTTAAATATTGAAAACATGTCAAATGAAAAAAAAAGAAATTCTGCTTTCAAACAGTGTCAATTACAACCAGCATATTCCTGGGTAACAAATAAAAAGATAATCATTTAGTGGTTACTCTTTTATTTTACCACAGGAGTGAGGAATGGGGTTATTCAACAGCATGGTAAGAGACCACCCCATTTTTCTCCAACCTCTACTTTATAAGTTCAAATTGGCATGGGGATATCTTAAAAAAAGATATGGGAAAATTAACAAAAGGACATATTCCAAAAGATAAATAACTAAAAATCTGGAAGTTGAGATCTAAGGACCCTGATTCTAAGCAAACCAGAGCAGAAAAGTCCTATGAAACTCTTGCCTCCAAATAACAACCAGAATACTGGAGGTGAAGCTGTAGCTCAAGGGATAGAGTGCTAGCTTGGAGGCAAAAGGTTCAGGGACAGTGCCCAGGCCCCGAGTTCAGGCCCCAGGACTAGCACAAAACAAAAACCAAACCAAACCAAAACAACAACAAAAACACTCAAAGCAAAGAGGAAAGAAATCAGGGAGTGGTGAGGTAGACAGTTTGAGGAACCGATCTAGAAAAAGACTCCCCATCTTTTGACAAGATGAATAAGGAAATTCAAGTACACACACACACACACACACACACACACACACACACACACACACACACACACACAAACAAAAAACAGGATTTTTCACTGATAACATTCAAATACTTCCCAAGCATTGCTACTTATTCTGGCCTTTATCATTTGATTTTTTTCTTCTACTATTGTTAAGAAATCTGTAAAGTGTGTTTTATATGTGCATGGGTATTAATATATGTGACATTATATTATAAAAACTAGAACACATACAATATGTTCATGGTACATTGTTAATAATTGTTCCCTAGCTCTTTGCATTTGGCATTTATTTTTAGGTGCTTCAATTTTGGAAACTTCTATTGCATGTTTTCAAACTTGTAGACTTCACTCACCTGCTTGCAGTCTAAAAATTAGTCAATTAATGAACTGTCTTCACATTTGCTATAGTGCCCTTGGTTTCTTTCTCTTTTTGCTTTTAATTTTCCTTCTCTATTACATTTATTGTCTTCAAGTAGTTGTACAAAGGAGATGCCATTTTAAAAAAGCAGTTTATCAATACAATTCATCTTGATCAGTGTCAGTCCCTTTAACATTCTCATCCCCATGAGATCCACCCCTTTCCTTACTTTTCTTAATTTTTTTGGTATATACAATATACAATCAATCCTTAACTGTATCCCCCCTTCATTCATCTACCCTTCTCCCTCACCCTCTTCCGCCCCCCCCCCAAACTGGCAGGAATCCATTTCCTGGTGCTAATTTTCTTGGGCTTCAATCTAGCATTCCTAAAAGATTGTATTATTTGAGCTCTTCAGAGAGACTACTGTAGTTCAGTTAATGCTCTTAGTTTCTGGCTGTTTCTTTTACTTTTTAGTTTTTCTGTCTGCCTATCTACATTGCTCAAATCTTCATCTACGCTGCATAATCTCCCCACTCCACTCCTTAATTCGTTATTGCAAATTTCTGGTGTAGTATTTTCAAACTCTCTGTTGTTGGTTTTTTTTTTTTTTTTTTTTTTTTTACTTTGGTCTTGGTGTTTGCTCTGTCTCTTCAGACTGCATTTTCTTTGCCTTGTTCCATTTTCACACATGTACATAAAATCTTCTGACTGTGTTTTTCCACCTTTCCTGTTCAGCCCACCCACTGTTTTGAAAGTCCCTTACTTGAATTGCCTTTGTTTTCCTTTTTATTCCTTTCATTTTGTAAAATGGATTTTTTTCGTTTTCTACCTTTTCCCATGAAAACTCTTAACATATGAACTGAAATTAAATTAAATTACCTTTCAGATATTTCTAAAATCTGAATTTTAGCAGAGCTTGGTTTTCTTTTACCTTACCAAATTTGTTGTCATTTTCTTGTGGTGTATAATGTCAAAATGTATATTACATACTGTGTATATCTACTAAATATATATTTCCCACTATATAATAGAAATTGAGTTACATGGTCTCTGGATGATTAATTTTCATTTTTTTCTGTGATGTGATTTTTTCACAAGAAAATGGACAGAACAAGTGCTGCCCAACTAGCCATTTTGGTTTGTGCAATTACTGCAAGTTTGGACATGTGTGAAGCTATGTTTTGGAAGTCATTGCTTTATTCATGAAAAAACTTTGAGCTAACATTTGAAAAATTAAGTGATCTCACTACAGACCCAAGCCGCAACTGTGTTTGGATCATAAAAAAAGGTAAATAGCATTTGTCACAAAAATACTAAACCATCTCAGGAGTTCCTGAACAGTCTTGGCATTGAGTGTAGTGATTCTGTTTATCACAGTGACATGCTATGGTTGATTCATAAAATCATGCTCATAAGATTTTATGAACACCTAGATGAAGCTAAGCAGTTCATGGAAATAAAGAGAGAACCTCTCTGGGAACGAATGATAGCAAAAGGCTATGTGGCATAGTGTTCATACTGGACATGATGAAGTCCCTCTTATGACAGAATAATTCAACTGTAAAGGCTCCAACTAGCATCTTGTGTCCTGCATTCACGCCTGGAATCTTCTGAAGCTTAATTAAGGTAGCCGAAGAGGAATAACATGGTGAATTTCTTTTTCCATGTAGCAAAACTTTTTCTATGACACTTGAATTTACTGGTTTAGTGTGAAGTGAATTGATGGATTTAATGAATGAAAATTAAAAATATTTGCTTCACCATTCACTGTGGAACCAGCCATTTTGCCTTGTAACCCACAATAGGAAATCATTCAGCAGTAGAGGAATGATGAGTGGAAAGCTAGATACAATGATTGTGTACTACTTGATATCTATCCATCTTGGATCAGCAATGATGAACTTCCCATTTTGATGCGAGGAGTATTGATATATGCATCTTTATTCAGAATGATTGACTGCTGTCAGAATTTCTTTTTTAGACTTACCAGTGTAAATCTGGAAAAGCAGTAGCAGGCATTAACATCATCGGTGCAAACTAACATTGTATGCTTCATCAAAGATCAAATCTACTCATCCCATTAGAGCTGAGTTCAATAGATGTTTGATGTATTTGTCTAATTTTCAAGGCAATAATTGTGTATGGCCCACAAATATTATTATTACTAATTTTTTTTTTTTTTTTTTTTTTTTTTTTGCCAGTCCTGGGCCTTGGACTCAGGGCCTGAGCACTGTCCTGGCTTCTTTTTGCTCAAGGTTAGCACTCTGCCACTTGAGCCACAGCACCACTTCTGGCCATTTTCTATATATGTGGTGCTGGGCAACCTAACCCTGTGCTTCTTGTATAGGAGGCAAGTACTCTTGCCCCTAGCCTATATTCCCAGCCCCACAAATATTATTATTATTTATTTATTTATTTATTTTTGGCCAGTCCTGGGCCTTGGACTCAGGGCCTGAGCACTGTCCCTGGCTTCCTTTTGCTCAAGGCTAACACTCTGCCACTTGAGCCACAGCGCCACTTCTGGCCATTTTCTGTACATGTGGTGGTGGGGAATCGAACCCAGGGCCTCACGTATACGAGGCAAGCTCTCTTGCCACTAGGCCATATCCCCAGCCCCCCACAAATATTATTATAAAGAACAAAAGGGTATTTTTTTCAGAAAGATGACTCCCTGTCCCTTCTCTAGACAAATTCTCCAGAGAAAATATAATATTTTGGAGCTTTTTTTTTTAAATTGTGATTATAAAAGTGATGTACATTTACATATGTCAGGTCAAAAGTATATTTCTTTTTGGAAAATTTCATCCCTTTCTTCATTATGTCCCAGTTTCCTTCTGGAACTATTTGGTTTTGTTTGATATTATCATCCCACTAACCCATGACCTTCCTTCAGTAATTCTTCAAAATTATCATTGAGGTATTCCTAGAGTTTATGTTTCAGTTCCTCTAGTGAAACAGATCTTAGTAATGAGTTTATATTTATTTCTCTCATCAAATTTGGGGGTAACCATTTGCTTTATAATCTCAGGGCTCTGATAGCCCCAGGGAAAATCTGTTGAATTTAGGCTAAATTCATATTTATTTATTGTGATGAGTCTCAACTCAGAAATTTTGCAAAAGCAAAATTAGGCTTTATTGGAAGTGTCAGGAGTTACAAGATTTGAGATTGCAATTTCAGCAAGCTATGAAGCAGTGTTTTGAACTTAGGGTCAGTGGAAGCTTATGTAGGCTATTGAATGCTGAAATGGAGCAGGGCCTTCCTAACATAGAAGAAAAAGAAAACGGAAATGTCAAAAAACAGGAATAGGATAACTGTTTGCTGTGCCTCCTGAGCCTCTGGCCAAAACTAATTATCTGGTGACTTGGTCCTTCCAGAAGTTTTGAGTCAAACAATGAAGGTCACCTAAGGTCATCCTCCAGGCAACAGTTAGACCCCTGCATGAAGCTTTGGTGTTGGTGGCCTCCTGGCCATTAAAGTTCAAAAGTGGCTTTCATTTTCTATGTAGCTTCCATTTTATTTTTCTTATTATTTTCACATTATACTCTGTTATTCTCAGGACCTGCATGATACACTTGCTAGTGTTTTTAAATGTCAGAGTCAAAATTGAGTATTGATCATTTTAATATTAAGAAATGCTTCAAGAATTTATCTGTATCATTTTACCAGAGGAAGACAAAATTTACATTTTCATAAAATAATTCCTATATCATTGTCTTTACTACATCATTTTTTCTAAAATACCTAATGTTATACAAGATTCATATGTCACAAAACAAACTTACATCTCTAAAGGCAGTCCTCTTAATTGTATTATACTTACTGCTTACCAATGTATTTACCAAGTCTTCAAAATTTTTCTAGGCTACAGGTATCATTATTTCATCAAAAATTGATTTGCAGTTTTAATGTGGATACACTTTTCCCACAGCAATGACATCCTGTTATGAAGCAAAAATGAAAATTTGTTTATGTGCAATTAAATCCTCAAATTTCAAATCTGATTGTGTGAAAAAGCCCATCTTTATGAACTGTTACTTCCATTTTCATAGCGTTATTTGGAGTGGGGGGCTTGGCACAGGAGTTCTTAATTTATGGATTTACATATTCCCTCACCAGCTTCCAAATAATATGTGGAAATGCATTATTGCTTTGTGCATGTGCCCTAAGAGAGAAACAAAAGGAAAATAGCTGTTTGTTAAGTGTGTGACAGAGAAAAGTAAATATTATCCCCTAAAAAGATGATTTCTAGGAGATCAGCTTTCCTGTTTATGGATTAATTAGCACAGAAACATAAGAACTATTTATACTTAAATTGAAAAATAGTTACCAATTAATGGAGAACTTAGGCATAATCAGTTAGCTATAATCTTTTTCTTTCCACTCACAAGTGACAATAATGACTATATAATAACTCTGCAGACCTTTGCATTTTTAATTATGTATCTCCAGCACAACACATCTAGCTAAGTTATCCCTAAATTCACAGCTTGCAAATGGAGGTAAGAAATCAAAGGCTAGTCTAAACAACAACAAAATAAAGGACAAAGATCCATTTTTGTTTGCTTGTTTGTACTTTCTTATGTATAATTCCCAGAAATATTGGAAACTTTATTATTTTGTAAAATGATGTAAGTATCTCTGTATCCTAATTTGTCACCTAATGATTAGTTTTGCCTGTGTGTGATGATATATAACAAAGCCAGTGTTAGAAATGAAGAAATTTCAACTTGGAGTAATGTCATAGAAATGACAATATGAGAGATATAAATGGAAGACAAAGTGTTGCATTTGAAGGGCAGAGGTCAGCAGTGGGGAACATACCACCTAAGGACCATATAAGACCTGCAGAATGATTTGATACATGGCAGGACAGTTACCTGTGCAGTCTGAGGCCATCAATTTGTATTGACAGGGGCTGGGAATATGGCCTAGTGGCGCCAAGAGTGCTTGCCTCGTATACATGAGGCCCTGGGTTCAATTCCTCAGCACTACATATACAGAAAATGGCCAGAAGTGGTGCTGTGGCTCAAGTGGCAGAGTGCTAGCCTTGAGCAAAAAAGAAGCCAGGGACAGTGCTTAGGCCCTGAGTTCACAACCCAGGACTGGCCAAAAAAAAAAAGAAAATGTATTGACAATAGTTCAAGGGCTCAGTGATGTTATAAATATCCAATAGCCCTTTCCAGGAAAAGAAAAGAAAGTTTTCCCTTACCCCGAGAGATCTTGGCATTTGATATTCATTGCTTAACTGGAAAAATTGAGAGGAATGAATGGAATATTTTATTACTCTTGTATTCTTACAATCACTTAGACTATTTCTATATCAGGTCAACTGAGAACATTGAAAATATTTCTCTTCGATCTAATTACACAATTGACTTCTTCCTTGTTTTCTAGTGTAAAGAACATTCAATGCAGAAGCCATCATGAATTCCTCCGTGTTAGCACTGCTATTGCTCTTTATAGTTTGGACACTCAGTTATTGAATATGTGCACGTTATCATAATTTCTTTAACGTGAAGTACCCAAAGTAACTAAGATGTGCTTGGCTTCAAGTCATTCCCCATTTCCATGCTGTACAGAGGGGTTAGTACCAATCCCCCATAAACAAAAACCAATGGGAAGTACCCTGGTCTTTGGCATGACATCTGAATCTGGAACCTCAGGAATGTCCCTGGCGAAGTTCCTCTATGAATCGAAAGGTCTGAGAACAAGGGCAGCTGATTGTGGATTTCTGTGTATGGGCTGGAGAAGACTGGTGCTTTAGATCATGTACCAGTGGGCAAGGAGGGAATGGATTCACTTTTCCTCAGTTTTGTTTTTGTTTTATTTTCTTTTGTTGTTGGTTATATTCTTCCCCTCAGTGGATTGGATAATGTCTACCATATTGAAGAAGTTCCCTTATTCTTTTGAATAAGCCAACTTCAACAAAACAAATCACATTTGAAAGTATTCATATAGACACACTCATGAACAATAATCGGGGCAATCCGTGGCTCAGACATAAGCCAAGTGTTAACAGAGCAGGCCTAAGTGTTGATCTTAAAGATGTGACTAACAGGGCTGGGGAGATGGCCTAGTGGCAAGAGAGCTTGCCTCGTATACATGAGGCCCTGGGTTCGATTCCCCAGCACCACATATACAGAAAATGGACAGAAGTGGCGCTGTGGCTCAAGTGGCAGAGTGTTAGCCTTGAGCAAAAGGAAGCCAGGGACAGTGCTCAGGCCCTGAGTCCAAGGCCCAGGACTGGCCAAAAAAAAAAAAAAAAAAAAAAAGATGTGACTAACAAGGCTACCCCTTTAAATCTAATGGCAAATTAGGTTTCCTAATTCTCACTATTCTAGGAGGTGTCCTTGTTTGAGGGTCACTCAGGATTGAACTCAGGACTCATGTGATGTTGAGAAACACTCTAACCATTGCACAAATCTATTTACTTTTAGTACTGTTGTTTGTTTACAGACAGATTCGTGTTTTTTCTTCCCAGCCTGGTCTGAAACTGTGATCCTCCTACCTCTGTTTTCCAGAAAGCTGGGACCAGAGTCTGACACCTGACTTGCGTTTCAAGTAACGTCCTGAAAACTTTTGCCTGAGCTGCTGAAGTTGGAAGAATTACAAGCATGGACCGCTACACACACACTTTCTGTCAGGATTGCTGCCATTTTGATGTCCTCTGTATAAGAAGGAGCCAGTGTGAGGAGCTCTCAGTAACAACTACTGATGCACAGTCGGGGGTGGTAACTGGAACTCTTCACAACGTAGGAATAAGATTGGGAGGCCACAGCCCCCTTCCGCCAAGCTTCAGACCATCAACTTCTGCTGAATCTGACTCATACTCTTGCTACAAGAAGCCTTAGTCATGGGTAGGAAAGCATGCAGAGTCCCTTGAAACTTCCCAAAACCAATGAACGTGAACCTGCGCTAGAGCAGTCGCCACACTCCTATAAATCTTAAGTTTTCATTAACTCAGCTGACAACAGCTCTGCTTTTTCATTACATCAGATTGCAGGCTTATGTGAAACTTTAAAAAATGTTATCTGAATGGTGCATTTAGTCTACTTAATCCTGGAATAGATAGTTTTCCTTTCATGTTACCTTTGCGTTCAGCATTAGATAAGTAAAAAATAACTTGATATCTCAACATGCATGCAAATAAATAAATCCATATGCCATCCTTCAACAATCTGAATAGATGGGGGATATTTTATTTTTCTCCTTCTGCAATATAGTCTCATCTTTTTTACTTCATGTTACTAAAAATATTATAACATAGCTCACAGTGATAATAGAATAAATGGATATAATGATCTCTATTCTAAAGAACTTAATAGAATATTAATAAATACTATTTCATATACTTATAGTTTTAGCAATGCAGCTGCACGGTCCAAATAATTAGTGATAGAAGTTTCTAGATATACTTCAGGGAGTCGTGGATGGAGTTAATTTTACAAAGTTTATTTTACTATAAAAGTGATAGTAGGTTTTATAGTTTAAAAATAAAGTCAATTTATGCTAGGTATACTTGTGCATGTCTGCAGTCTCAGCACTCAGGAATCTCAGGGAGGAAGATCATGAGTTTGTGGACTCCATAGAGATAACCTGCTAAAAAGCACTATTCACCATAGCCAAGCAATGTAATCAGCCCAGATGCCCCTAAATGGAAAAATTGATCAAGAAAATGTGGTGTGTGTTTGCATATTAATATGTATTATATATTATATGATATATGTAAAGCAATCTTCATACCTTTTAAAGCTCAAATTTTCACCTTGAATATGTATGTATAGATATGTATGCATATATACATATTCATACATGTATACATATGTACACATATATACATATGTGTGTATATATATGATATATACATATACATATATACTATGCATTTTGGGGTGATATCCAAGTATACCCAATTTATTAATCAAAATATGGTAGAGTTAGGGGGAAAATTCAAATGATGTAATTCCCTAGAAAGGGCTAGCTCACGATCCAACAAAATAAACTCCAGGAATTGGGTACTCACAAGTTGACAGAATCAAGAGGAGAAGTGTAGACAGATAAAAAAAGAAATGAGGAAAATGCAGTCAGAATATTTGATGTATATTGGACAAAATTAAGAAAATTGAGGGTAGGGTTGCTGTTGGGAGACATAGTGAGAATGATGTAAATGGTAACATTGATCAAGAGTTATTGTATTCATATACTACTTTGTTGAATGTTAGCTCCTTTGTAATAACTATTAAAGATAAAAACAAATTTCTTAAGAAGTCAATTTAAATGTAAATATTTCTTTTTAAGTCATCTCACCTATTGACAGTTTTTTGTTTTTTGTTTTTGCCAGTCCTGGAGCTTGAACTCAAGGCCTGAGCACTGTCCCTGGCTTTTTTGCTTAAGGCTAGCACTCTGCACTTGAGCCACAGCGCCACCTCTGGCCATTTTCTGTATATGTAGTGCTGTGGAATCGAACCCAGGGCTTCATGTATATGAGGCAAGCATTCTTGACACTAGGCCATATTCCCAGCCTATTGACAGTTTTATTGTTGATATTTCTGTGTGTTTTATTGGGTGGAAAGTTTTCTGGCTTCAAGCAATACTGAGCACAAAGGGAGATCAGTTTCTGAAACCACGAAGAGTTCCATGTCTTAGACCTCCAGAGAGTCGATCTGGAAACCCTGATGCCAAGGGAATTAGCTGAGCCAAATACAGCACAACAGGAATGCACACTACCCTGTTCTTGGTTGTAAAGCTTCAGCACTTGAAGTTTGTCCCCGGCCTTGTCCTGTGAGGACTGTATGACAGTTTCTGCAATCCAAGCCTTAGGTTCCCCATGAACTGAATCTCAATGGGGACAGCCACTATTTACTGCCAAATACATCAGAGACTGAAACACTTTCCTCACACTGTACTGCTTAAATGGTGTGTTGGCAACAGTGCTAATCAAGCTGACAAAGCCCGGCCAAGACAAAGACAGTCATCATAATTAGATTTAGATCGAGGAATAATTATATATTGGAAATAGGAGATAGCCAGTTTTCATGAGCACATGAGAAGCTGGACATCAGGAAAAACCTGACAGTATCTGTTAGGCCAGGCAGGGACGAGAAGCTGAAGTAGTCACAATCAGTTCTCACTACCACTGAGTTTCAGTACATCAGAGTTCAGGAATTGCAGTTGTGTCAACACAGAAATATTAATAAAACATATGTGTATATCAGATACCTGTATATAAGATATAGGTATCTGTGTCTAGCTATAGACATAGATAATGGATATCCATGTTGGGATTTGATCTCAATGCCTCTTGCTCTCACTTGGCATTTTTACTCAAGACTTGCACTCTACTACTTGAGCCACAGTTCCCTTTCTGGATTTGGGGTAGTTAATTAGAAATAAGAGTATTGTGGACTTTTCCACCCAGGCTGTCTTTAACTTTCATCCTCAGAACTCAATCTTCTGAGTGTTTTTTATAATATCTAGATGTTTTAACACAAAGAAGAACATTTATTTTTACCTGTTTTTGCTTATTGAGTGATTCAGTTTCTAGTTCTTTAATGAGAATTTTTATATGTAATAGATAGAGAAAAATACAGAGAGAGTCAGATCATTCTATTTTAATTTGCATTTAGGGCATTTTTCATGTGCATAAATGAATCTCTCTCTCTCTCCACACACACACATATTTTCTATATAGTTCTGTATATCGTTCACTTTCTTTATATCTGTCTGTAGATAAGTCTATATCATCTATCATCCATCTGTTATCTATCTATCTATCTATCTATCTATCTATCTATCTATCTATCTATCTACTGAGAGAAGCCTCCCTTATATTACTTTTTGTTATTAGACCCAACATGGCCTGATATCTCTTGGTGGGGCTTTTATTTTATATATGAGACTTTTGTGTTTTTATTCATTTTTTTCTAGTTTCCGTTAAATTTTAGTTCATTTAGAAAATAGCACATTTAGATAACTATTATATATTTTCAAATTCAAAGCATTGTGGGCAGAAAGGAAATTATAAATTGATGGCCTTTGAATAAACACTGCAACTGGCTTGCTATAATTCTGTTTTTCCTAAACGTTCCTTAGGCACTTATTAGCAAGGAATGTAATACCCCAAATTGTGTTAATTACTAATTGAAATAAAGTGAATAATATTCAATTGGCACGTGAAACAGAATTTGGACACTGAGACTGGAAGCAAGGCAATTGACAATTTGGACCAGAGAAACATGGGAAACTTAATGATCATCAAGTTTAATAAAAATGTGGAAAGGGGTGACATTGATACAGATGCAAATGGCACTAACAAGTTGACATGCTGAACTGAAACCTTTTTGTACAACAGTTAATGACAATACAAAAAATAAACTAAAAAAGATAATGAAAGATAAAGGTACTTGAAATGATGAACTGAGGTGTTTGTAGATAAGGAAACAGAACTTATGGGGAAAACTTTCTTAGTGTTTAGTTGGTTTGGAATATTCTGGAAAGAGCTATACAAATATCAGATTTTCAAGATTGGGCACAAATTATCTGCTGTTGTTTTCCTTATTCCTGCCTAGTGTTGAATACTCCCTATTCTCTTATATTTAGGAAAATTGATTTAAGAAGAGTGAATGGTTGGCAATAAAATTCATTTTGATTTCCTTGAAAGTTTCTCAGTCTTCCTATTGTTTGTAAGATAATCCAATTGGAGTGTAAATTTGTAAGCTTCCACTTAGTTGCTGAACAAGTCAGCATATTCTTTGATTCTCATATGGGTTTTCTTTGGCCTTGCAAAAGTTCTCTTAGAATTCTTGGTTCTCTGACACTTTTTGCGTTGTTTACTCTTTTGGTATGCTTCCCCAGAGCAGGGAATGTGCTGGGTCAGGGATCATGTCCTTTTCTTTTCTTCTACTTCCCACAACATTTGTAAAGTATACTCAAAACTAAAAATCTTTTGACCAAACACAGAGTTATTTTCTTTCGCACTTTCAGTTTTTAGTTGTCTGACTATCCTATTAATTTTCCTGAACAAAGCACATTTGTACTTAAGTTTTAACTCAATACAACTTGGTATTATAAGTAACCATGTATTCCTTAAAAGTGTATCAAGTATACCTAATATGTGTAACATATGTGTAGTAATATTAATAATATTAATGTATTGCATTTTAATATATTTGTATTAATATACTGTATATAGTATGCATACTATGTATGCCCTGTAATATCTTATAACATATAATGTATAATATTTTAACACAATATAAACCAGTATAATATATCAATATATACAATATTGTGTCATATATGATATATATTATGTATAATCAGATATTAAATTCTTACCCCTTTTAAACCAACTTATAGTTAGTTATATTCTAAAAGTATTTCTTGTGTTTTTGTATGTATTTCTTTGAACAAGGCCTCCTTATATAGCCCAGGTTTGGCTGGAACAGTATCCTCTTTGCCTGTATTTCTAGAATGTTGTGATTACAGGCATGCACCACCACTCCTGGTTACATGGCCTAATCTATATTTTATCTGTTGTTTAAAAACCTCATTATTTATTTAATTGATGAGGTATGGTACAAAAAGAAATTATTTCATAATGATTTACTTACAGAAGTAACAAACCCTGAAGAGCTGACACCATGTGGCACAGTTGAGATTTACCCTGTACACAATCTAGAGCACTGGGACCTGTGTATTCAAAGCCCCAAGCCCTACAGTTGCAGCAAACATGGAGCACTGCACCAAAGCACCAAAGCTCACGGTAGGCCTCCCAACCTGCGATGATTATAGAGAGAAATAAATTGTTATTTCAGCATGTTTCTGTAGTACCAGCTACTCTAGGATTTTTTTTATTATTATTTTTTGGGGGGGCCAGTCCTGGGCCTTGGACTCAAGGCCTGAGCACTGTCCCTGGCTTCTTTTTGCTCAAGGCTAGCACTCTGCCACTTGAGCCACAGAGCCCCTTCTGGCCGTTTTCTATATATGTGGTGCTGGGGAATTGAACCCAGGGCTTCATGTATACAAGGCAAGCACTCTTGCCACTAGGCCATATCCCCAGCCCAGTACCAGCTACTCTGGAGACTGAAACATAAGGCTCACTTTAGGAATTTGAGACCAGTTGAAAATGTATAAATTCATTCTGTAAAATAGGTTTACATGATTAAAACCTAAGTTTTCTAGAGAAAAATGAAAAGAAGAAAGTTAAAGGAGAGAAGAAAGAGAAAGAGGAAAAGGAGGAGGAGGGGAAATTGAAGAAAGAGAAAGAGGTAAAAAAATAATAAAGCAATAAATCATACCTCCAGGAACACTTACTTTTGATTGTCATCATCCGAGAGCCTTGGTTATATAAAAAGTGAAATGTGAATGATGAAGGGCTAGATAAAATATTTTAATACAGTACTTAGTTACATTATATTAAGATAATGAAATATTTGATCAATTGAATTTACTTTTTAATGTTATATGAAGGGCAAGTGTCCTCTTCCTAGTGTGCATACACAGTTATCAATCTTAATTTAAGGGAAAGCTTGGTCTTTCTTCTCAGCCTTCCTTTACCTCTGGCATAAGCTTGGTGTCCAACATGTGGTCTATTCTGCATGGACCCCTCTATGCATTATTCTATAAATTTCCTGCTTTCATGTCAATATATCAAGTGTACATAAATGTATTAACTGAAATATGACATTTTAAAGGCAGAAATCAATCTGTGTAATTCCTTAGAATGACAATGAATACCAGGGAACTGGTATTCAAAAGATAGTGGCGTCAAGAGCAAGGGAGCCAGGCATTGATAGCTCATGTCTATAATTCTAGCTACTCAGGAGGCTGAGATCTGAGGATCAAGTCTCCAGAAAAAGTCCATAAGACTCTTAGTTAATTCCAATTAATCACCCAAAAGCCAGAAATGGAGCTGCAGCTCAATGGTAGAGTGCTAGCCATGAGCACAAAAGCTCAGTGACAGCACTCAAGCACTGACTTCAAGCTTCAGGAAAGGCAAAAAAAAAAAAAAAAAAAAAAGGAAGGGAGAAGGAAAGAAGGGGGAAGGGGGAAGGGAGATGGAGGGAGGGAGGGAGAGAGGGAAGAGAAAGAAAGAAAGTAAGAGAAGCAAAGAAAGAAAGAAGATACATTCAAGTTAGACATAGAGATAGTCATAGACACACACACATATATGTATATATACATGCATATATACCTATATATATATATATACACACACATATACATATATATGTGTAAATGGGCTAGACAAATAAAGAGAAGATGGGCAGGAGAGAATACAGTTCATAAAATTCAATGTATATCCTACAAATAAAATAATGAGGGAAAGGGAGGGTTTGCCAGGATGGGGAAAAATTATGAAGGGAATAGCATTGTATTTATAAACTAACATTGAAATGAAACCCCTTTGTACAATTAATAAAAATAACCATACTATGACAACGACTACTACTACTAAAACTTGATAAATAAAAGGGAAAAAAGACCATCAGGCCAGGGCCTTGAGAGCAGAAAGGTTTCCATGTTGGGTCTGAAGGCTTCTGTGAACCTCTGTGGTCACTGGCAAGGATGATGTCAGGTTTGGGGCTCTGAGCTGTTTTGGGTGCTGAGGTTGGGCTGCCCCAGCTGCAGTTCATGGTGCTCCCAGTACACAGTTGTCCTGGTGTTTTGGTGTGTTCAGGTGACAAGCATGAATCAGCATTGCATGGTGTAAATCCTGCAATGTTTACAGTTCTTGTGGTATATAACTTCTCCTTGTCTGTTTATTTATTTATTTATTTATTTATTTATTTTTCTGGTCCTGGGTCTTTAACTCAAGGCCTACCCACCTTCTCTGAGGTTTTTTGTTGGGGTTTCATTTTTGCTTTGTTATTTTTCCTCAAAGCTAGCTCTATACCACTATAGAGCTATCTCTCTGCCACTTTAGTCACAGCTCCACTTCTGGCATTTTTAGTGCTTAACTAGAGAAGAGTCTCTTGGACTTTCCTTCCAGGACTAGCTTTGAACCATGATCCTCAATTCTTATCCTTCTTAATTGCTGGAATTACAAGCATAAGCCACACTGGTGCCTGGCTAAATCTTTATTTTTACACTTAATTGCATGATCCATTTTGAGTTCAGTTCTTTTATGTGAGAAATAAAAGTGCTATACTGGACTAATTTTTTTTTGTTCAGTTGTTCTAATACTGCTTGTTACAAAGCAATTATTTATATATTGAATTAGCACCTCTTTTTTGTCACAGGTCAATTTAATTCATTTATGTGGGTCTGTTTCTAGACTAATCCATTCCATTGATTCATGCTTTTGTTTCTGCTTATTTTTATTTTCTTCTTTTTGATCAGTTTCACATTGCCTTAATTATTTTAGCTTTATAGTAAAGCTTGAAGTCAGGTCACATCTTCTCTCTAATCTTGCTTGGATTCAACAGCTTCTCTGGGTCATTTGCTGCTCAATATAAACCTGAGAATCAACTTATCAATATTCATAAAATAACTTTCTGATATTTTAATTAGGATTTCAATAAATCTATAAAGTCAATTTTCTAAATCTCTCACTTTGACAATATTAAATATTCCTACACATGTGAATGAAATACATCTTTAATACTTATTTCTGATCTTTTACAAGATGTTTGTATTTTTCCATGTGTATATTAGTACACGTTTTATGACACACATTCCTGAGCATTTTTTATATTTGGGTTAACGGGAATGCCACATGCTTTTCCTTTCCAATTTCACATGTTCATTCCTGCTTACAGAGAAAACCAATAGACTTGTATATTATGCAAAGCTTGTTTCCGGCCACCTTGCTTCTAATTCCATGAGTTTTGATGATTTATATTTCTTCCACATGTAATGATGCTCTATATGAACATCGTTTATCTCTTCTTTCCTACCCTGTGTAGCTTTCATTTTTTGTTATTGAATTAAGTACAAAGCTCAGTGGGATACTGAAAAGTAACAAAAAAGTTTACTACCCTGCCATCTTTTGTCTTACTAAGCAAGCTTTAAATTCATCAAAATTAAGTAGGATGTTAGCTATGGGATTTTCAGATATTTTTATTAAGTTGAGGAAATTCTCTTTATTTTGTAGGTAACTAAGAAAGCAGACCAAACTCCTTATAAAGGGCAATAATGATTCTTGTCCTTTTCCTCCTTCCAAAAGAAATTATCAACTATTTTTTGCTTGAAAATAATGTAAACTGTAGGGTTCACAAATTTCTTTTTATGACTATTTGAACAATATTTTTAATTACTCAAATGTTGAATTTTGTGCAAAAATATTTTACTTCCTTTACTGAGATTAAGATAAGATTTTCCACCTCTTTATTTTACTAACAATTAAATTATTAATGTTAAAGAAATACTGAGCTCTTTTTAAATTTGGATGTAAAACTATTCAATTCCTTTCACGGTAACAGAATGCAAATATTCCTTATGAAACAGATAGCTTGGTTTTCCTGGATTTGTTAGTTTTCTTATTTTGCTTTTGTTTTGTTGTTCTTTGATCCTAGGGCTTGAACACTGTCCTTCACTTTTATTTCTCAAGGCTAGTTCTCTACCAGTTAAGCTGCAGCTCTATTTCCAGCTGTTTGGTGGTTTATTGGAGATAATGGTTTCACAGACATTCCTCCTAGGCTGGCTTCAAACTACAATCCTCGCATCTAGGTGTCCTGAGGAGCTAGGATTACAAGCATAAGACACCAACACCCAGCTCAACAGCTAGCATTTTATAGTTAAATTGACTGGGACAAATATATTAGCATATTTTATTCAAATAATGTTTTTGGTTTTTAATTTTATAAATCTCAAACATTTAGTTAAAATGGAAAATTATCAATAGAGTATTATAAAATCAGGAAACCAAAGATTCTTATGGTCAGGTGATGCTAGTTCACTCCTGTAATGATAGCTACTCATGGGGTTGAAGTCCGTAGATTGAATTTTGATAACAGGCAAGGCAGAAAAGTCCATGAAGTTCTTATCTCCAATGAACTATCAAAACTTAGAAGTGGAACTGTAAGTGGTAGAGCACCACCCTTGGACTGAAAAAGTTAAGGAATAATAGAGGGTTGTGTTCAAATCCCAGTACTCTTATATGCACTAAGAAGTCCTCCATTATTTTACTTTTTAGAAGAATTATTTTTTAAAATGTATAAATTTGTAGTGAAATAGCTAGTGTCTTCAACCATTATACAACTAAGATGATTATGCTTGCACTCTACTTTTTTTTTTTTTTTTTTTGGCCAGTTCTGGGCCTTGAACTCAGGGCCTGAGCACTGTCCCTGGCTTCCTTTTGCTCAAGGCTAGCACTCTGCCACTTGAGCCACAGCGCCACTTCTGGCCATTTTCTGTATATGTGGTGCTGGGGAATTGAACCCAGGGCCTCATGTATACGAGGCAAGCTCTCTTACCACTAGGCCATATCCCCAGCCCGCGCACTCTACTTCTTGAAGGTACCAAAAATACAAGAAAAAAAACGAAGTATTTTGACATTCTTAGAAAAAGAATTCTATGGAAATATAAAGTAATACAATTTCATTATGAACCAAATGCCAACATCATTAATTACTGAAAATGAAATATTCATACCAACAATAAAAGCATTTTTGTAACTAAAGATCTTTTATTACTCACACTGTACTAATTCCCAATTATTAATGAGTCCAATATTCACAGAAAATCCAAATATAAAAAGCTTATTGTAATAAAGAGTAAATTATGTAATTAGTGTATTAAGATCTGATTATAACTAGTGAATTATACTGTTTACTCACTTAATTAGTATTTGCACTTAAATGTCATTAAGTTATTGAGAAATAAAATGTAAGCCTAATATTTTATTATCATCAATATTTTACTATACTTTATGGCTTCTTATTAGTAATGAATAAAAATGTTTAATCTGGTATTTCTCATAGAAAGGCTCACATTTTCAAGTGACCTTATGGAATAGTGTTACACATATTATAAATGAATAGTTTTTTTATAGCTATCAGAAATATAACTTTTTCTACATTCTTATCCCACTTTCACTTCAAATTCAAAATTGAATTTAAAAATGGGATAGATTATAGGAAAGATAGGTGATACCCAGCCCTCACACTGTCTTTGAATACAGCCAATCAGAGTGCTAACGTACTCTCTAGTTATGCCATTTTGAGATGAATATCCTGCAAAGTACAGTGACGCTGGTAAACTAAGACAGTAAAAATGACTTCCCATTGTGAGGCAGAAATCACATAAACTCAGAGCTCCTGTAACACAATCTGGGAAGAAAAGTTCTTAATTGTCATTTTAGCCCATAAGACAGTTCCTACACAACACTGACTACAGAAACTGAGGATATTGTCAGAAAGACCTTTCTAGTTTGTAGTAGATTTACAAGTTTCTGCCCAAGTTTAAAGGTATGTTGGAGAGCTTTAAACCTGTAGCACAGACTTGGTACACAGAGGCAAATGAATTAGACATTTGAACTACTTTTATTTTCAAATATAAACTAAATGCCTTTTTCAGCTGATAATGTCCCTGTTTTGATTCCTATTAGAAATTCTCATTATTTGTTCCATATGGCTCAAAAGAAATAGTGACTGTTATAAGCTTTGGAAGAATACATTCTTATAATGGAGTGTTTGCTAGCTTCAAAAAGATTAGCTTAATTATCTAAGGAGAATATGACCAAATAGCAAGAATTATAGAGTAAAATAAATGCCTCTGAGTTGTACACAAATACTTTAATGATCTGGCTTCTTCTTGTCCAACTTCAGATTTTGTGTCTTATTCTCCCTAAATTCCTCAGGTTTCCAAAATTCTTTATTTATGATTCTCTTTCAACTGTACCCTTTAGATCATTTTTTCACTAATGGTATTTTTAATAGCAAGATGCCATTTATCTGCCTTTGCCTTTCAATAGTGCTGCAATTAGTTTAAGTGTTCCTCAAGTTTACTGTGAAATCCTCCCTCTCCAGCTTCTCCTCTGCAGTTAATCTAGAATCACTCTATAGGTTCATGGTCACAAAACCCAGTGAAATGCATCACTGGACACCAGATGTAGCAAGCCACATACTGTCAAGAACTTTTATGTTACAGCACAGGAAGGTCTTGAAAATGCTTGAGGACTTAGACCTACTTGTTCATTGCCATGAACCTAAATAAACAAAAGTGTTACAATATCAGATCTGCTACAGTAGGCTTGATCTAGCATAAATGCCTAATCAAAGTAAAAGGGTTGCTATAATTATAATGGCTCTCGTTTAGAAACCATGAATTCATGGGATTTCAAACACAGTGAAAAAGATAAGAAATACTAGCCACCTTGAGATGATAAAGACTTTTTTTTCTGTTCATGAAGATAACTATATTATATCTGAAGAGGCAGAGAACCAAAGTACTCTGTTCAGAAAAGTCAGTTGTCTACTTTTCCTCTCAGATTTTCATAATCAAAATTATCAAATTCAGATATATTTAGAAAAGACATAATTTCTGTATTCTTTAAGAATAACAGCATTGTACAAGAAATGTATCTAATGCCTAACGTATGAAACTGTAACCTCTCTGTACATCAATTTTATAATAAAAACTTAAAAAAAAAAGAATAACAGCATTAGTCATCTAGCAATGGCTTGTATCTTTAATCTCAGCTCCTCAAGAGGCTGAGATCTGAGGATCTCATGGTTCAAAGCCATCCTAGGCCAGAAAGTCTGTGAGACTCTTTATCTGAAATTAACCACCAAAACGCTACAAACAGATCTGTGGCTCAAGTGTTAGAGCATAAGGGACAACACCCAGGCCCTGAGTTTAAGCCACAGGCCCAGCACCAAGAAAGAAAGAAAGGAAGAAAACCTAGCAGACCTTGCAGACTCCTTAGATTTATTTGGTTATTCAGTTTCCCTTGCTTGTTTTCTGACCATGCTTGTGTTATTACTGACTGCTATTTAAAGCTTACATAGTGTTGAGTAGTAACTCTTATAATAATAATAATTCTATAATAATAATAACTTTTTAGGAGGAGTAAGGGGGATACAGAAAGGAAAGGAGGAAAGGCAAACAAATGCAGTCACTGTGTTCCATATACATGGTGTGGAAAAGGAACTATGCAGCTTGTGAGCAGGGACAGGAGGGTTGAGCTGGGAGAAAACAAAGAAAGGAGGAGCATTGTCAAAAATAAATGCACTCATTACTTGACTCATAAAATAGTCACCTCAAGAGATCTGAATAACAACGGTCAAATTATATTAAAAATAATATAACATTTGTCATGTTATCTTACCCAACCTCAAATAAACTTTTTCCAAAACTAAATTTTCCTTTACAGCAAAATTTTATCCATGCTTAAACTCTCTCACCCTAACTATAAAACATGAAAATATTTGCAGAGACATTTTTGCACATTCTCTACTTTCTCAGTTTTTTTCTCTGTCCCTTTTTAATTGAAAACAATCTACTACTAAACAGTTCTGAATATGTTGCTTTTCAATGTATATCTTTCCAGTATTAGTTTTAAATCCTTAGTTATTCTTTATTCTTGCTCTCTACCAATCGAGCCACACTGCTAGTACTGCTTTTTGCTGATTATTTTTTGAGATGGAGTCTAGTGAATTTCTCTACTGTGGCTGGCCTAGAAACACAATCCTCCTGATTTCAGCCTGTTGAGTAGCAAGGTTTATAGATATGTCATGGTTGCTCATCTAGTTTATATTGTATTAAAATTACACACACACACACACACACACACATATATATATCATTGTTAAATAACATAAGTGACACACTAGTGTCTTATGGCTATAATTCTAGTTACTAAGGAGGCTGAGATCCAAAACATCATGATTCAAGACCAGCCAAGCAGAAATGTTCTTGAGAGCCCAACTCAAAAATAACTGGCACAAAGCTGGAGTGGAAGCATAGTTCAAATTGGTGGATAACCAGCCAGGCAAGTGAGCTGAGCAAGTGTGAGTCCCTGAGTTCACACCCAAGTAACAGCCTCAAATAAGCATAAGTTAAAAATATGCAATTGAATATTTCATGAATATTTTCAGAAACGGACAAAATTTCACTTTGCAGAACCAATTACTGTTCAATATACTTTATATGAAAATCAAGTAGTTCATGTGTAACCATTAATGAGCAATCCCTAGTTTAATTTTACTGAGCAATTGAGGTTTAAAAGGAAGTATGCATGACTCAAAGAAAAGGAAATTTGGAAAATGTAGCAACTGCTCAGTCATTGCTTCAGGAATTGCAGCATTAAATGTTTCAAAGTGACTCAGAAAGAAAAAAGAGTCTCACAGAACATACAGCAAGTTCAAGACCTAGAGAAGACCAGATACAGACATCAACTCCCTAGACCATCATTCTAAGTCCACACCACACGTACGTGTGTGTGTGTGTGTGTTTGTGTTCATGGCAGGAAGTAAAATAAGATTTCACAAACAAGAATAGCATTATGGAATCGAATAATAATGATGATGAATGGATGAAAAGTTTAGTTGTCACATAGCCTTGGAATGATCCTAGATATACAGGTTGCTGCACAAGGACATGTATTTTGCTCGAATGACAAAGTGGTGATGTGATGGTTTCTCAGATTGCAGATGTGAGAACTCACAAGTAATTATCCTTTATTAGACAGTGTGAGTTATTGGCTTTAACAACAAAACTTGAAAATACATATACGCACAAGAGTATCGCCAACAATATGAAGTTTCAAATCATGATAGTTTTATACTTTATTACCTGCTTCCTGATTGCCCAGGGCTCAGGCTGGGGCTAGCTTTAGAGGTTTTAAAAGCCTACTTGTTAGCAATGGATCCTCTGGCATCATGCAGCCTCTGAGTTCTCATAGATCTTTCTAGAGGCCTGCTTTGATCTTAACTGAATAGCTGGGTTCAGAAACATTGGAACTTACTCAGTAGGTGGTTAATTTATCTTGTCCCCGGAGAGTAATTTTTCTGAAATTTGCTCAAATTATTCTTCCACTCCATAAGGTTTTAAACCTATGAAAAAAATTATCTTTGTGTTCCAGTAAAGTAGGTGATTCATGAGATCACACTTTGATATTTTCGTTATTTTAGATAGGAAGCAGTTAGCCATAAGCAATGGGATATCCAAAGGAAACTTAACATGGAAGAAGAGAACACAAAGATTCTGAGAGAGAAAACACTTCACAATTAAATTTTCCAAATTCCCAGGTGACCTCAGTCCTGTATCCTGGACCTAAGGAGGGGAATTTCTCACAGGCAACCTCAAAAAGCACGTGTGTGTGTGTGTGTGTGTGCACGCGCGCGCGCGCGCTCGTGCATGTGCTGGTAGTGGAGCTTAAACTCAGGACACCACACAATTAGCTTGCTTTTTTTGCTTAAAGCTAATGCTCTACCAATTGACCTCGATCTCCATTTCCAACTTTGTGGCTGTTAATAACATAAGAATCCCAGAGAGTTTTCCGTCCAGGTGGTTTTGAAACAGGATGCATAGATCCCATCCTCTCTTTCAGCTGGAATTACAGATCTGAGCATCAGCTCTTCCCTGAAACATTTGTGTATAAAATTCTTTCCTAACTTGCCAAAGGGCATCTCTTCTACCTCCTCCAACAGCCTCCTTGAAGACCTAGTGAAGATTTCAGGTCCCAAATTACGGCAAACCATTTCTAATGGAACTAATTTTCTGAATCAACATTTAGAAAGGAACATGCCAAATAAGGAACTGGACTAAAATAACAGCGTCAAAGAAAACTTTATTGGGTTAAATCACTGAGATTTCTAAGGGAGCTTTATAGTAGTTAACATTAATATCCAGTATTTTAATTTTTTTGTTTTTCCAAGCATTTTAGAAGTTAGGTTGTTTTTTTTTTTTTTTAACAATTCTAAGTAGGAGAAATAATGTGTCTTCCTTTTAAGTTTTCTTTTACATTATTTATAGTAATATTTTATAACCAAAGTTCATAATTTAAAGTACTAGTGTCTCATTGTATTTGCCTTGATTTTTGTTATAGTTGCATTTTAAATAAATTTGTAATAAATCAATTTTGCATGCTTTTTTATCAGAGGTTTAATCTCTATTTTTATATTTAAGCTCCAGTTAACCAGGAACTGAACTTTATGTTTTGCTTTAGAAAGTATTTACATTTAGTTTTTCCCACTGTTAAAAGTTATCCTAGTTTTATTAATGCAACATTATCTACTTTTCAGCATTTATTATTACGATCCATCTCCAAAAGTAATGTTTCCTTTTCCATTTTCTTTGTCATTTATCCATATTCTTACATCCTTATAAAACTCATTTATACTGATTTCATGTCACAATCAAATTATATAGGACATATGCCTTTTTATTTTGTTTTAGCAATAACTCAGGTACTCTTCTTTGAGACTTGTGTTTCTATGGAAGGTGTTATGAGAATGTGGCTGAAACACATTGAATGTATATTTGAAAATATGTCATAATGCAAGTTTTAAAATGTAGAAAGTATAGAACATGTGGATTTAACCAAGGTCCATTGTAAGTATGTTCAGAAATGACACAATGAAACTGCTTACTTTATACAATTAATATGTGCTACCACTAATAAAAATCACTAAAGACGATTCAAATGGAAATATATATTTGACTACAAAACTATTAAAATAGAGGTAGTAATACTGAGTTTAAATTTTTGTATCACCAAACTTGGTAAGCAGCGTATTGTTTTATTTAAGTAGACATAAAAAAATAGAATTTTACTATAGAGATTCACTTAATTTTCCTTAGTTTATAGCTTGATATTATAAATTTTTTTTTCTTAATAATACTGGCCTTGCTCCTGATCAGTCAAAATGCATTGTTTAATTATGTTATTTTCTAATGACAATATTCTCTTCCTAGCTGTAATTGCTCAATTGTAATTGATTCAGATTCTGTTTGTGAAAAATAATTAAATCCACTTGAAATGACAAAGTTGTTTTAGCAAGTTTACTTATAGTACCAAAAAAGAGAAGAAAAATGGCAGGTATTCACATTTGTTCTATATTGTGCTTAATGGTTTTTGTCCATTCTGGAGAGTACTATAGCCTTAAAACAAAAACGTTGTATTCCCTTCCAAAACATACACTGGTATTTAACTTTCTCAATTTTTTCTACCTATTTTATGGCTATGATGTATATAATTCATATTATATGATGTGTAGACTTTTACCTGGCTAAAGTGATGACATATAGTAATACATTTTCTAATAATAAATCAAATGTTTCTTCTACTGTTGAGCTGGTATTATTGACATTTTACTTATTTCATTAGTATAATTAATATAATTATTTAAGAAGTATAATTATGACAGAGATTGGCCCATAATTGGCCCATTATATTCATAACATGCTTGGCATATGTATTATCATTTCAGGTGCAATTATTAACAGATTTTTGTTAGTGTTATCAATAAATACTTAAAATATAAAATTTTAATTCCATTATTTTGGGGGGATTTAAGTTATTTCATACTATTTTGGTCACTTTGTTCTTTGTTAAGTTCACTTTTATGTGAATGTATATTCCTAGCTCATTGATTGTATCACTTATTTTTCCATAAGCTTTTGTGGTTATTCATTTCTATTGAACATTTCTTTAGTTACCTGTAGTTTGAAAATGCTTCATTATAATCATTTAGATCTCGTTGTGTATTTATCATTTTCTGTAACTTCTTTGTATTGTCAAACTCCTTTGAAATATATTTTTATTAGTTTATGAAGCTTTGTTTTGACTTCAGATGTCAATTCTAATTTCATTGTGTTGAATGGATATACTATGTTTCTGAAAAAATTTTGGAATATGCTGAGATTTCTTCAAAAGAAATACACATCCTACCTTTGAAAATAATCACTAGTTACTGAGGGAGATCTGGTTAAGTATTGTCATAGGGATAATAGCAATTTTATTTTGCTTGTATATTTTGTCTTTCGAAATTCTATCACTCATACAGTGTTACACTATCTTTTCTAGAAAAGCTTTAATAAATTGAGTTCATGACTGTACTAGTAAATATTTTTATTCTACCATGACATCAATTTAATTTGTAAATAATTCTAAGGTTTCTGTCGAGAGTAATAAGACATCCTATGAAAAGAGATAAGACAACCTATGGCAAAAGATAAGAAAAATTATGAAAAACCCTGTTCCTTAGGAGTTATTGTAGGGCAAACCACCCTTCATGCCTCACTGTCCTCAACATCCAAACCTTTTCCATTCTTCTATGAGAGGCCATTTTAAGTGCTAGCTTCCAAAGTCTTGAGGTCCTTAAAGATCCTATCCTTTGTTTTCTGAATCTTCAGAGATCTTGGTGCAAATAATCTTTTTAACTGAGCTACTATTTTGAGAGAGTAAATGAATAAAAGTAATCTTGTGTCATATGGCTCTTCATAAGTAGGCATATTAATAAAGCACTTAGAGGAATGCCCAAGCCGTAATAATGGCAATAGTTCTTGGTTGTTATACTCCTTTCCTCCATGAAGAGTTTCTTTTGCCCTTGCTTCTTGCAGGTAGCTTGATACCTATAGGTATCAAGTGTTTATAATACATACTTTTTTGGAGACAGAATCCAGGGTACTTTTTTTTTTTCTTTGTCAGTTGTGGGGCTTGAACTCCAGGCCTGGGAGTTGGCCCTGAACTTTTTTGGTAATTTTCTTTTCTATTTTTTTTTCTTTATTGTCAAAGGGTAGTACAGAGGAGTTACAGTTTTATATGTAAGGCAATGAGTACATTTTTAATGAGCTATGAACTTTTCGTTGTTTTTTTGTTTTGTTTTGTTTTTTTGTTTTGCCAGTCCTGGGGCTTGAACTCAGGGCCTGAGCACTGTCCCTGGCTTCTTTCTGCTCAAGGCTAGCACTTTGCCACTTGAGCCACAGTGCCACTTCCAGCTTTTTCTATATATGTGGTCCTGAGGAATTGAACCCTGGGCTTCATGTATACGAGGCAAGCACTCTTGCCGCTAGGCCATATTCCCAGCCCAGCCATGAACTTTTCTACTCAAGGCTAGTACTCTATCATTTTGAGTCATAGCTCCACTTCCGATTTTCTAGCGGTTAATTGGAGTTAAGAGTCTTAAAGACTTCCCTGCTCAGGCTGGCTTTGAACTCTCATCCTCAAATCTCAGCCTCCTAGGTAGCCAAGACTATAGATGTGAACCATCACTGCAGCACTTCTATGGAACATTTCATTGGTGAATTAGCTGGACTTGTTGAACATGGTGAAGCCCATCAAAAATCCCAGTATATTGGACACAGAGGTAGGAGATCTGAAGCTGTTGACAACTTATGTTCCATAGTGAGACCTGGTCTTTAAAAAATAAAACAAGTGTTGGGAATGTTGTGTGGTACTAGAAAGCTTGCTTGTTATATACAGGGCCCTGTATTCAACCCCTCACTTTGCAATGACATGTAAATAGATAATTCAAGAATGGATAAATGGATAAATAAACAAAATCAACTTGGCTTGATGAGTCATTCCCATCTAATGCAGGGTCTATAGTATTATTTTGACCAAATTCTGAATTACACAAAGTAAGCTTGCACTTGGTTTTAATCAAGCATGGTTAAAAGGTAAATTAAAAAAATTAAGAGCAAAATATTAAATTTCTGCATGTGTATTATGCTCAATTGATGAGAGTATTCAGCAAGTCCATAATATTGCCACATTACTGCTTAAATTATTTTTCAACCTACCACGAATTTCCTTCTCCTTCATTTTGTGAGAAATCTGCCTTCCCAAAACAATTAGTGTCCCCAAAAGTGAAATAAAAATTAGAATGATTCATTTAAGTGGAAAAGGGAAGATTTTAGTTTTGATGGGATGTGATATCTTTAGCAGATGTTAGCTAGTATTAAAGGGAAAACTGAAGCACACAGTCTGTGTGAGCTCTGCCTCCTGAGCATTAAGGGTTTTCTTTTTAGAACCCTACAAGATGCTTGCATCATGGGATCATGTGTCTAGCCATTATACCATAATGGTTATCATTGGAATTTCATTTCCTACTGTAGCTCTATGGCAGTTTTTGTAAAGCCAGTGCCCGTGAGGTGTTTTCTAGCAACACTGTTTTACTTCCCAGCCTCAATACTGTTGCAAAATAGAGGTAACTTCGATTTAGTTATTTCATTTATATGTCCTTTATGAACCTGTACTGGTTTCTTTTTGGTCAGGGAACAGTAATCTAGGTCTCTAATCTGAAAACTATTTCTCAGCATTGGCACAAATAGTTTAGCTCTGAGGAAAAGAGAAAATTAAAAGCAGACAGAGTTTAAAGGATGCTGCCATACAGTCATCCTGAGAAGTTAGACAATAGAAGCATCCAGAAAACCCAGTTCATGAGAGACCACAGTAGCTCCTAGCCTTGACCGGTGAGCCTACCAGAATGGCTGCTTCCAACCACCAGTGGACTCCATGATGTCTGCTTACCAATCTAGAGCCTGTGTACAACTGTGGCTGTGCCCTGCCACTTCCATGCCTCCTCTTGGCATTGGCTGGCAGCATAGTTACCACATATCTGTCTTCATGTTCCAAGACATTACCCAGTTACTCTAGGAAATGAGCAGAAATAAATTCATATCATCATTAGTTTGGAGGGTTAAGGATGTTTGTGAAGTTTCCTCTTTGGCTTGGGGAGCATTTGCAGATGCATGGAGTAATGTAAACATCCCACCAGTCACCTTCTAAGGCCAACTGCCAAGACTGCAGTGTAGACACTTTGCCCCATCTATTTAACACTATGATAAATGGCCTTGTTTTCTAAGTAGGATAATCATATTTTCTGTTTGAAGACTGGAAGATCAATTTTTCAAAAGTCTTTACATGAGAATGAATTAGCTGCTGTATTTTAAAGGAGAACATCTGGGAAGTAAGTTTTGTAGCTTAACCATATGGTGTTTCTCTAATGCAGAATAACTATGTGATCAAAGGAAAACAACAGAGAAGTTATAAGGTATTTAATATTGGGAAAAAATAAAATGACATGATGAAAATAATTACAGCGATATAACACTTGTTTGCATAACATGGAGATCACTTCACTTGTAAAAACTGTACTTTTTTTTCTCCTCTTTTTTTTTCTATCGTATTCCCTTCCTGTAGTTTTACCTTGCTATCACTGTATCTGATCTTAGCACCCTGGATACTGTGTATATGTGTATTAGAACTAGGAAAGGGAAAGGGAATACCAAAATCGAGAGACAAAGGATAAAAAGACCATTCAAGAGCAATACTTGCAAAACTATTTGTTGTAAACCAACTGCACAACTCATGGTGGAGAGAAGGAAAGAGGGAGGGGGGTGGGGGAAAAATGAGGGAGAAGGTAACAAGTTGAACAAGAAATGTACTCGCTGCCTTACATATGAAACTGTAACCCCTTGGTACTTCACTTTGACAGAAAAGGAAAAAATGGAAAAATAAAATAAAATGAAAACCTTCTGTACTGAATTTAATTCAACCTGGAAATTTTTACTAATTCGAGCATTAAAAAAGACACAGATTTTACATTTCTCAGAATTATTTAATGGAAGTGCAGGGGAATATAAATTCATAGCACAGAAAAGGGTTATCATACTTTGAAACATGTCAAAAAGCTCTGAGTTTGAGTATCTATGTGTGCACTTAAGGAAAACAATAAACCATTTGTCTTAGTGTTGGGCATTCAGACAGATTAATGAAAGTATGACCTGATCATAAAGTTATTATAGAGTTACAGAATATGTCATGATACAGCAATGGCATTTGTATAACCATCATCACAGTAGCACAGTACGTAATAGACAAGTTACCAGATTCCCTGCAATGCATGAATAGGTAAAAAAGAAACAACAACAACAACTATTAGTTAGATAGATAAGAAAGAGACAGAGACAGAGAGAGACAGAAAGAGGGAGATTACATAAATAGATAATATAGATAGAGATTATGTACATACATACACACACACACACACACACACAAACACACACTTTAAATTCTATGTAGCCATTATGGATCTGGAAAATGCTATATTAAGCAAAGTAAACCACATCCAGAATATAAAAACAACTCATATTTTCTATTATATTTGAATTTTGGATTCAAAATACAGCCTCTTGTTGGGTGACAGTGGCTCGTGCCTGTAATCCTAACTACTCATGAGGCTGAAATCTGAGGATCACAGTTCAAAGCTAGCCAAAGGAGGAAAGTCCTTGAGATTGTTAGCCACCAGAAACCAGAAGTGGTACTGTGGCTCAAAGTGTTTGAGCATTAGCCTCATGCTGAAGAGCAGTGCCCAGGCCCAGGGTTCAAGCCCCAGGACTGACAAAACAAAACAAAACAAAACAGAATCTCATGTAAACACACAGAGAGACATATGTATCACTTAGTTAACTAAAGCATGGTATATACAGGATTAAGTCTCCTTGGAGTAAGTCAAACAAAACACTTAACAGGAAATTGAAGATAGGTAGTAAGGGAGGGATGTAAATTTAAAAAAGAAGAAGAAGAACCCATATAGCCAGAATATTCCCACGTACAGATGCAGTAAAGGAAGAGGGAATAGAAAATGAGTCTGGAGAAAGGAAACAGATAGGATGGGGCCGGGGGAATGATTGAAGGGTAACTCTGAACAGGAAGCACGGCACACTTAGATGGATACAGTAAGTTGTTATAATCATGTACAACCTTTTGAAGATTAGAACAGTAATAATGAAATAAAATTTTAAAAATAATGAAGTGAGATATCAAAGCAAATGATCCCCAGGAAAAGATGATGATGATGATGATGATGATGATGATGATGATGATGACAACGACGATGAGCAGGCCAATGTGGGCCAGATCTTTTGAAGTACATAGCATCCATGATTCTGTGAGCTTCCTGGGCCAGAGAGGTGCTCTGACCAGTGGAAGAGCCAGCATTTTCCCTTCTTGGCAGTTCTCAAGTCTTAACTAGCATCGTAAGTGGTGGATACAGTCATGTAATTATCTCATTTTAGGAGAGAAGATTACACAATGACAAGTTCACACTTACAGTGAACTTACTGGTCCAAGGTCAGGGATTTGGGGAATCACAACTCATCTGCCATTAGGTGATGTTCTCCCACCCATGTGTCATGAGTGTGGTTTGTTGGACTTCCAGGTTTACAGACCAGGGTCTCTTGTACCCACTCTGTTACTAAAAAGAAGAGAGCAAGTCACATTTCCCTACTGTTAAGTGAGAGATTCAGTTTCCAGATACAGGTAAACCAATACAATAAAAGCAGTCATCAAAAAGTAAAAAAAAAAAAAAGAAAAGGAAAAGGAACTGTAGGATGGGGTGAGAGAAAACAGAGGAAGGTCAACTTGTGAAGGAGAACAACTCTATGAATACTCCTTAGCCATCTCAGTCACGTGGACATCTGGTTAAAAAGGAGGATTATCCTTTGGGTTCCAAATTCCAATGACAGATTTCTACTCAATGTGAGAAAAAAAATAGCATAACTCAGGCTGCTTAAAATGGGGAATGGATTTTTTCTGTGATTAGAGAAATGCTTAAGGTCCAGTGTTCAAACATAAGGGAAAAAAATCAGTGTGAATTCTTTCAACAATTTAGTGACTCTCCGACCTTTTATTTGGGTTGATTAAAAAGTAAAGGGCTGAAAATATGGGCTAGTGACAAGAGTGCTTACTTGCCTCATATACATGAAGCCCTGGGTTTGATTCCCCAGTACCACATATATAGAAAATGGCCAGAAGTGGTGCTGTGGCTCAAGTGGCAGAGTGCTAGCCTTGAGCAAAAGGAAGCCAGGGACAGTGCTCAGGCCCTGAGTTCAAGCCCCAGGGCTGGCAAAAAAAAATAGTAAAATAAATTAAAAAGCAAGATCATTTTCCAGAAATATGTAATGACAAGATGTATGTGTCCAAGAAAGGATTTTCTTTACTAGAAACCACAGCAGAGAGACCTCCTGCCACTTCCTATTTCCCAGAGGTTTGCCCAGTCAGTACCGAATTTGCAGAGCAATGGAAGTTTCTTCTGCTAGTGAAGCCTGGATTCCCTCACTTGCCTGGAAGGCAGTTCTGCCTGCATAGCCCTTCTGTGCCCCTGCATCTATAGCTGTATAGCTGTATTCCTGAAACCAGTTTCAGGGAAGGGAGAGCCAGCAGAAGCAAATAGTGTCGTAGCACAGGGGAAGGGAAAAACAAGTTTTCCTCCAGCTGCCAGTGGACATGAATCGTATTCATAAGCTGCTCCTTTTTATCTTAAGCATCTTCCTGTAGATATAAAAATGATCAGAAAAATATCAGTGACGTACTTAAGCTGGCACGGTGGCACATGACTGTAATTCTAGCTACTCAGGAGGCTGAAATCTGAAAATGAAGGTTCAAAGCCAGTCTAAGCAGAAAGTTTGTGTGGGTTGCCTGCAAAATTCTACACAGACTGGTTAAAGATGTTTGAAATCTCCCAGTATTCCCTGGTTGCTTACTCTGAGTACTCTGGCTTTTGTAGGCTGGTGTCCTATTGGTTTAAGCAGGATGACAACTTTAGAAATATTTTAGAAGGCTTGGGCCTTTAACCATATTCCTAGTCACAAAATCCACACATACCAAAGGCCAACCAAGTCTGCTCTCTGTAGCAGCCATGACAGTTTTTGAGACATGAAGAGGGAAGACCAATGCTACCCAATGCAACCCTGTGGCCAGCAACACAACTCAGATGCTTTTAACCTTGGAGTAAGTCTCTGTTGCAACTGTCATGATAGGCCTGCTGCGAACCCAACTCGAATCGTGGGAGGGGGTGGGGCAGAGACAGGTCAGGAGCACTCTGGGCCTGTCAAAATCTTTACAGGACTCCTAGATTCCCTGAGCAGTTTTCCATGAAAGAGAGAGAGAATAAGAAATCAGTGAAACCAGGTAGTTTGGGAGCAGACTGTGGAGGCAGCTTCATGAACCGCCACAGTCCACACAGCTAGCACACATATTGACCTGTATGCTATGAAGCAAAATATTAATTTTGGGTCAGGAAAATCTAGGATAGCAGCTACATTTGACTCTGGTCCCTTGATCTTAAAGAGTTTATGAGAGCACAGAAGAGAAAAATGGAGAAGCAAAATCTTAGTCTATACCAAAGAATTGTCAGGATCAGATGTACATTTGACTTTTAGCATAGATAGAAATAAAAAATAACACACTGATTTTACATCATTGTATACCAGATGCTGCAGATTTGAACCTTTTGGAGTTTTTGTTAGACACATTTGTTTGCACCCAAATATAATCAGTTTGGGTTTAAAACCTGGGTTCCCCCCCATCTGCCCCGGGCTTGGAGTCTGGTGATAAGTCAGGATGCCTCCAGGCTGTTTACTGTGACTCCACCTACAGGCTGCAGGGATCCATTTAACATAAAACTTAAGCAAGTTAAAATAGTTAAAAAGGCAAGTGATTTTTAAACCATGATGCTAGTTTTTACATGTTTTACCCACAGACAGACAGACAGACAGATATACATACAGACAGTTGTGCACAAGCTTTGGGCACGCCCAGAAAAAATTTTCTTTTTCTGAATTGGCCATGTAAGTCTCCTGGAATTCCAGTGGCAAAATGATATTATTTTGCCCATATTTTAGAACCACGTGGTCAGTTAGAAAACAAAACTTTTCCTAGGAAACAAAAATTTTCACAGCTTTTTTGGCAAGGAAATGAAGAAGCCACATTTTGAAAAACCAGTTCAGCTCCAATGGGGGGATGAAGTGGGATGCTATGACCAGAGAAGTTCCAGGAGATGCGAGACAAGACGCGAACAGAACAGACATGTGGCACGGCTTAATGGCAGCGGAGCTGGTCAGAACCTTAGCAGGCTCACAGCAAGACACTTTCATTGCAAGGCCACAGTTACAGAGTTCAAGGTGGGGGCCAGGGTTATCGGGAGCCTCCAAGTCCCTGCCCAGCCTTGAGGAATTTGGCATGCCCATCACCTGGGGGATGGGTGGGCTCCACCTCCAACCAATTCTAATGTCCACCATGTGCTCAATGCTAGAAAAAATTTAGGATTTAGCCAAACAAACAGAATTTACCCAAATCTCCAATTTAGCAAACATCAACAAGAACCGAAAGCCTTTTTTTGTCTCTTTCAAAGCAGATTTAATCAACAGTAGATGTTAAGTAAATAAGCCCTTTTCCTCCTGGGCAGCCAGGGGGCTGTCTCCCCTCGATCCAAGACATTCCTTAGCAAATGCTTCTCAGGCCTCAGAAGCGGGGAGGAGTGAGAGTAAAAGGGGCTTTACTGTCCCCAGGGCATGTCTGCAAAAGATGGTGGGAAGCCTCCGGTGGAGAAAGGGTGAGGAGGCGGTGGAGGCCGCCGCCGCCCCCCACCTCGCTCGTCTGCCGAGTGTCCCAGGGCTGAAGCATTGGCCTGGGATATGGGGGATCAGGCCAAGGCTGGTCTAAGGGCCCATCAAAGTGAGGCTTTGAGCCCCTCTCCTCCTGGGCAGCAGGAGGGCTGCCCCCATCCCAAGCAGCCAGGCTGAAAAGGCTGGCAGCTGCCGGCCAGAGCGCCTCATGCTTCAATGCTTCCCATGTTGTGCCAAGTCGCAAGACCACCCCCAAGAAGACCACCGAGATTTAGACACTCCGAAATGCAAAAGCAAGGCAAGGCTTTATTTAATGAGCTGCCAACTCGGGCCTCGTCCTACCCACCGACACAGCGGAGGTTAGGAGGAAGCCTCGAGCTATGATTACACAGGGCTTATAAAGGCAACGAACAAGGTTACAACAATCAGCTGTGCAAGCAAGATTAGAACACAGGTACAAATCTGATTGGCTCAGGGTTCGATTCTAAAATGGGTTTCACGTGGTGGGGCCTGACTTCAAAGTCTGGCACCTCATTTCCCCCTTTTTCTTTTTGGTACCTTGGGAGCCAATCATGGCTCCATTCTGTCCATTTCAATGGCTTGCATGTCTAGGGGATGATATAGAGGTAAGGCATGGGCCAGTAGGGCCAAAAGTAGTATCCAAAAATAACTCTGGTCCCTCGGTTTTAAAGGGGGGCTGATGGGTGAAGATCATCCATCTTCTGTAATTTCTTCAGGCTGACTCAGGGGCGTTGACCTTACCTAGCCAGGAACCTATTGAAAGACCCCCCCCGAGTTTGGGGAAGTCGATCAGTCAGAGAGACCCCTCCAAGGAACAGCGAGACACACGATGGATGCAAAAGCAAGAGGTTTATTATGGGACGGGTACCCGGGCGTCCAAGTCCTCGCAGGGATGGCGCGCCCGGGGCTCGGTTTCTAGGGGTTTTTATGGGGGTTGCAGAAGCGGGTTTACAGAAGCTAAAGGCATAGTTACAGGATTCTGATTGGACAGCCTAAATAAGGCAAGGGACAGGGTTCAGGAAGGGGTCAGGAACTGACCTGAAGACCCCTTCACGATCTCTCCAGTACTCAAGCCATAACGGCGCCAGGGACTGACCTAAAGACCCTTTTACGATCTTTCAAGCCATAAACAATTTGGTATCTCCCTCCACAGGCATCCTATTTTGTTTCTGGCTCTTTCCAGCTGCAGCTCTATAGATTGTTGAGGTACAGAACGGGGCTGTTCATGCCTAATCTATGTTTGCGGTCTATGCTGGCTGGAGGACACCTTTCATTCCCCCCTTTTTCTTTGAACTGAATAAAATCTTTTATTCAACCAGGAGAGCCGTTTCTCGGCTGGTCTCAGGCTCTTGTTGCCTTAGTTGGTGATACTGTTGGGTAAGTACTAAGGCTTGTATAACAGACATTCTATCTTTCATGAACTGTACTAGCCTATTAAGAATGCAAGGGCCAAAAAGCAGAATTAACAGAACAATGGTAAGGGGTCCCAACAAAGTGGAGATTAGGGTTGTAAACCAGGGGGACCTGGTGAACCAACTCTCAAACAACCCTGCTGTTCCTAAGGCCACACATGAACAAATCCAGGCTTTACCTACAAAACCATCTCAGCGAGGGAATCAAGCAGTTAAAGATATGAGATCTTTCTGGTTAACATTTAGATGGCATCACATAAGTCCCTTAACCCCGCAGATGCAGGTACAGAAGTTTCACATCGAACCCCCAATTCTGGCCCTATTTACCTATTTATATTATAGCCTGCCGGGAGCCAAAATAGCTGTCTGGATGTAACTTAAAGAAACTACAAAACTTAGCTGATAGGGACACCTGGGTCTGGCTTTCATGTTGTAAATAAAGAAACTCTAAGACTTAACCGATAAGGACACTTGATACTTTTACAACTTTGCCTGTTAAGCCTAACATCTGGTCCAGCTTTAATCAACAACCTTGTGAACTTATCCAGTCCCTGTCCTGAGAAAGAACATCCCACAGTTCTGTAACCTAGCAACCTAATGACGCTGTCTATGTGAGTTACCCTTTGCTGATTACTATATAAGCTGCCCTGCAAAAATAAAGTTTGAGACCTTGATCAGAATCCTGTCTTGGTCTCCCTCCTTGTGTCTGGTTTGTCTCTCATTCAGGTCAATTCCCCCTCGGGCTCCTGTTGACGAAACCCCACGGGCTGGGGCAATAGCCAATTTGATTATATACCAACTTTACTCATAAGCTCTAATTTTAAGACATATTGATATCATTTGCTACACACTCAAACTTTCTAGGGATTGTCATTCTTACTTTTAGCATGCCAAAACCGTTTCATCTAAAGGAAATGTTTTTGCTTCCCTAATTCTCTTTTCTAAAGTCTTTCTTTATACAGTTTAACATATCCCTACTCACACCACCTTTTACTTCCTCACGCCAGCAGTGACTTACTGGAACATTCTGTAACACTTGACTTTTTAAATCCCTTTCTTATTCTCCAAGGCTTACTATACTAACTTTCCTCTTTACAGTTTCTGGGGCTTCTTTGCTGCTAGAGTTTCTCTTCCTCTGGTTTGTAGAATCTAGTTTATCTCAGCTACATCAAGGCAATTTACTGTGACTCTACCCACAGGCTGTTAGGGAAAACAAAGGTGGGGCAAGGGTCAGCCTGATGGGGACTGCTGCTTCTAAAAAGCCAGACCAGAGCCAACTATCATGAGTTACTATTTTAGAGTGGATTTCTCCTGATTCCAGTGCCTTTAAGTGCCTAAGGTTGGCCAGTGGCATCTGTAAGATCCACCCTCAGGAGGGCTCCATGAAGATGCCCCCAGACAGTTTAAATCACAGTTTAAATCTCTGTCCAGTTACCTTGGTATCTGGCACACCTGATGGCAGTTACCTCCCTTTCTTCTGAGGTCACACCCTAATTCATCTGGACACATTTTAATACCCCACTCCAGGCATTGCCTGGAAGTGACTCTCCAGCCTGTCATATATGCTTCGATTTTAGCAGCAGGCCAGTCTGCTTGAAAATTTCTTACAATATCCAATTTTCTTAATAGAGCTAGTTATCTCCAGTCAACTCAAGAATATCCCCCCAAAATTTTAGTTTCAGCAGATCCAAAGCACTTTCCAGCAGAAATCAGCTGCTCATGATAAGAGTCCCATTTGTTTTACCACGATAGGGCTACACAGGGTGAAAATGTAGATTCTTCCAGATGACTGTTAGACTCTCCTTGATCCTCACTCAAATGCAATGGGCAGGGGTCATGGTGGTATCAGGCAGCAGTGGCTTCCAGTGGTTCCAGTAGAATGTCACACCTTCTGGGTTACCTGCAACTTTCTCCATAGACTGGTTAGAGAAGCTTAACCTAAGTTAACCTAAGGCATAACTTTAGTCAAATTTCCTTGTATTTTCCTGATTCCTTCTTAAGCACACTAGCTTTTGTAGGCTGGCACATCACTGAATGTCAAGACAGCTTTAGGCAATCAATGGCCCTTGGGTCATTTTGCCAGAACAATAAGTTTAAATCAAATGTTTCCAATAAGGCTAGGGTTTTTTTTTTTTTTTTTTTTTTTTTTTTTTTAACCAACATAGAAGGTTTGGCCTGTAACCATTTCTCACAAGTGCAGTTTCTGTACACTGTTAACCCTGTTGTCCATGCCCCTAATTTATCCTGTCTCATCTTTCCGAAAACAATTCTGGTCCCTTGGCCCTAAAAAAAGGGGGGGGGGCTGATGGGCGAAGATCATTCATCTTCTGTAACTTCTTCAGGCTGACTCAGGGACGTTGACCTTACCTCGCCAGGAATCTATAATTTTATTCCACTTTACCAAGGGGCTGCAGGATCAGATGTCCATTAGGAGCTTTACTCCAAACTGGAAATTATCTTTACCATTTAACTTTAAACAACTACACAGACTTCTTTTTGAGCTACCGCAGTGTAGCCTTCTAATATCTTAGTTTGCGAAAGCATTTTCCCGACTGGCTGGGGAACTGATCTCTGATGACCTAACAGTGCCTACATTACCTTTGCAGGCCTTTAACAGATCTCAATAAGGACACAATCTCAGGTCCACAAACTTTCTTTCCTGAACAGATGTATCAGCTTAAAATTCTCACTGCCAGTCAGGGCTTTGAGTAGATGCAGGGGGTTGGGATTTTCAAACTATCCCCTATTTAACAAACTTGGCTTTACTACCCACTACCGCAGATGACTGGCAAGTTCCTGTCCAGTTACAAAATAGATAGACATGGGCAATAAAAGGCATGCTTACGAACTAGTCTTCTAGGACCTCCCGGCTCTGATTAACTTTTGAAAGGCCAAACAGGAGTGACTCTAGGATCTGACACGCTCTCTGTCATCCAAGCAGTGGCTTACTGCCTCTGGATGTGCAATCACTCTGTCCCAGGAGTAACTTTTCCATGCTGGTATAAATGCACCTTTGTCATTTCTCTTGGTCCATCACTGGACTTGGACTCAGGGCCTGAGTGCTGTCCCTCAGCTCTCCAGCTCAAGTCTAGCACCCTACCACTTTGAGCCTCAAAGCGACTCACGACTCTGTTCCCAGCACTCTGCTAGCTGATTAGAGATGAAGACTCTCACAGGGACCTTTCTTTACCCGGGCTGGCTTTGAACTGCAGATTTCAGATCAATGAGTCTTACAAGAGGCCACTTTACTCCAATTAAAAGCAACAAGGTGGTCCACAAATAAGTAGTTTTTAAGCATGCTCTTACCTGGAACTTATTAAGGGCCAATGTTAGATCTTGACAAACTTGTAGAACTCATTTGTCCTTCTCTGTGGGGCCTGCTGGAAACTGTTACAAAAAACCTACAAAGAAACTGGAATGGCAATTAAACATTTTGGTAGCCATAATTCTCCTTTTCTCACTTTGCAATAATCATTTAGGACAATTTTACTTCCAAATTTCTTATCTAGAAATGCATTCTTGATTTGCAAGGTCTTTTACTAACCTCTGTTTAACACTAACACTTTAGCTCTTTAGCTCTTATCTGTGTTGGAAAAACTCTGAAGCTTAGAGGCATTCTGAAACCGGTACTGCCCTTTGCCTTTGGGCTGCCCGTTTTAAAAGAGCCTTTTTTTTTTCTTTTTCTTTAGTCCCAGTTACCACATGGCATGAAGACCTTTGGACTCAAATGACAATTTTTCCTTAATGCAAGAATTACAATTACAAAATTAGAAATACTTATCCATTCAGCTTTCCAATAAAGTAGTGAGATAGCCCATTTTGCCATTTCCTCCTACATACAGAGAGTTAATGAGAGTTTACTTTTATACTTGCCTCATTATGTGTAACTTAAGATAGTTACGAGTCTTACTATTACATCACATAAAATTCAGTACCTGAATCATTAAACTGATATCCAAAACAATTGTAACAAAAGTTAAAACAGTCACCAAAATTACAAACACATGAAATCCAGTCTCAGCATCTTTGCTTTTTCAATACATCCGAATTACAAAATAGCACAGGAATCAAATTACATCAGATAAATATACTTTTTAACCATTTAAAAAACTTTTTTTTTTTTTAATTCTTAGTACCTCAAGGGGCAGTTTTTTTTAAAAATTCCAGCCAAACCATTCATTTTTACCACCAGGTTTCCAAAGTTCACCTGAAAACAAAAGAGTCAAAAGAGAGGCCTCCATGGCCTGTCCTGCCAAACAGCCTATTTTCATCCTTTCATCCTACTCCTCAGAGCTTGATGAACTGTCTTGGTGCCGGCCCCACTTCTCTTCCACCATGCAAGGACACCCCCTTTTTGGCTGTCCCACCACGTGGATTCCCTCCAGGGCCTGTGCCACCACGTGGGCTGGCTAAGCTGTACTGTTGCCAGACCACCCCTCACTCCTGTGGATAGGCATACAGGCCCATTTTTTTTCTTTTTAGAAACCCAAGCAATTTTCTCTTTTTTTTTTTTTTTTTTTTTAACAGTGATAAACCTTTACATCAAAATTTCTGACACTTAACCTTAATAATTTTTTTAATTAATGAAACATTTTCTTTAACTACAGTTCCTCTTTAAAACAATGCAATAATCCTTTAAAGCATTTGGTAACGCCCAAACTTAATGACCATTTGAATTTAAACTTAAACTCACTCAATTTTACATCATGCTAACAGTCTTGTACATGTTCACACTCACACATGCACACACACACACACACATTTAAAAGATCTTAAAGCGCGCAAAATAAACATCGGCCGTACATTTTCCAGTGGCAGGAGGTATTTTTGCCAATCTTACTCCTGTAACTCCCAAATTTTAAGACAAAGCTTTTAACAAATGATTTTAGCATTCTCCAGCCTCATTTTCCAGGGCTTGATAACTTTAGCAAAACATTTTAGCACACCAAATAATTTTCTGCTGAAGAAGGCTGGGTGGGGGGGTCACCCAGAGTTCTTTTTGCAGACACTCACACTCTGATTGTGAGCTGTCGCCTGCATATCTTTCAAATGAGCTAAACATAAATCCACGGGGGTAGAGGGAATCTGTCCCATTACGTCCGTCACAGTCAGGAGATACAAAAACAGGGAAGAACAGTCCAGACCAGACAATTTTTTCTACAACATAATCTTTTCTAGTATGTAATTGGATTTACTATTACTTTCTTTTCTAATTTACCACCAGACCTAGTCTCCTCTATACTCACTCTCGTCCTAGGCCCTTCTGCTTTCAATTTCACTTTCTCTTTTACATCAAAGTCCAATTAACCACCTCATTTAGACTTCTCAGAGCATTTTACATAAACCAGACAAACATACAAAAGTGGCGAGAGTAAAAGCAGTTTGACAAATCTGGAGAAGCAACGCTGCTAAGGAAAGGTAGGGAGGAAAATTCTGCTGGGGACATAAAGAGAAAGAGAAGGAGTCATCCCTGGAAGTCTTCTGTTTGCCACATTCTCAGCTTAATCCCCATGCCTAGGAGGAATTCAACAAACGCAGGACAAGGTAACAAAACAGGTTATGCAGGTTTGACACAAAAGAGATACACAGAGTCCTAGGACAGACAAAGCGAACAGCAGGGAGGCGAGACCAAGACAGACTTTCGCGGCGCGGCTTCGGTACCGAAAACAAAACTTCAGATGGAGACCTAGTGAGAGCCCGGCTACTCTCGTCTCCCAGAAGAACCACGTACCCGTCGGACAGCTGAGATGCCCCAAAAAAGTCCTATTTGGGTAGGATTCACAGAATGCTGGTGGGCCAAATACTTGGCCCCAGACAACAGATGGGCCACCTTGGCCCCAGACTACAGATGGGCCACCTTGGCCCCAGACACCACTGGGACGTCTCCCAGGGCTGCGGTCAGGAGTCCTGAGCTCGTCAGCTCCTCCACGGGTCCGCCAGATACAGAGCTAGTTAGCCAACTAGTACAGACGCAGGCGCAGTACAGAAACCTCACAAAGACAACACAGAAACAACACAGAGTGCTGGCCAGCTTACCTCCCATCGGTGGGTCGGTGGTCCCTGGGTGGGGGTCTCTATCCCGGACGAGCCCCCATCTGAAAGACCCCCCCCGAGTTTGGGGAAGTCGATCAGTCAGAGAGACCCCTCCAAGGAACAGCGAGACACACGATGGATGCAAAAGCAAGAGGTTTATTATGGGACGGGTACCCGGGCGTCCAAGTCCTCGCAGGGATGGCGCGCCCGGGGCTCGGTTTCTAGGGGTTTTTATGGGGGTTGCAGAAGCGGGTTTACAGAAGCTAAAGGCATAGTTACAGGATTCTGATTGGACAGCCTAAATAAGGCAAGGGACAGGGTTCAGGAAGGGGTCAGGAACTGACCTGAAGACCCCTTCACGATCTCTCCAGTACTCAAGCCATAACGGCGCCAGGGACTGACCTAAAGACCCTTTTACGATCTTTCAAGCCATAAACAATTTGGTATCTCCCTCCACAGGCATCCTATTTTGTTTCTGGCTCTTTCCAGCTGCAGCTCTATAGATTGTTGAGGTACAGAACGGGGCTGTTCATGCCTAATCTATGTTTGCGGTCTATGCTGGCTGGAGGACACCTTTCACTATAACCTTAGTCTACTTTACCAAGGGACTGCAGGATTCACCTCACTTTGGAGTGAGCTGCCAAATAACATTAACACTAGCGAGGGTAGTAAGGAAAGAAGGAAAAAAGAAAATTATAACAATATTCAGTCTAACTTTCTTTTCTTGAGGCGAAGGTGAAGCGGCTGAGTTGGGTGCTTGGAGACCTCCCATGTTCCACCACGGTAGTTGTCATCCAGGGCAAAGGGGTCAGCTGGCCTGGCGTGGAAGCAATGAACCCAAGTGGCGATGCCGTCTAGGGTTCCTTCCACCGTGGTTCTTAGGATTTCAGTCCCCTGGTCTGAATAAATGGGGGGTAGGGACAGAAGCAGAATCATATCTTTTAGAGTCCAATTCATTTTATCTACCTGTCCTGCACTCTGGGGTATATAAGCACAATGCAATTTCCAATCCATCCCCAGTGCTGCAGCTATTCCCTGACTTACTTTTGAGACGAAAGCCTGTCCGTTGTTTGACCCAATGGTGGATGGGAAGCCATACCTGGGTAGGATTTCTTCCAGGATCTTCTTAGCCACTACATTTGCAGTCTCATACTTTGTTGGATAGGCTTCAACCCATTCTGAAAAGGTGTCTACAAAAACTAGCAAATATTTGTAATTTCTGTGAAATCTACTTCCCAATACACACCTGGCCTATTCCCACAGAGGCAAGCTCCTTTAGTAATCTTTTGATTGGGGGCATTGGCAAGCTGACAGGCCTTTAACAGATCTCAATAAGGACACAATCTCAGGTCTACAAGCTTTCTTTACTAAACAGATGTATGAGCTTAAAATTCTCACTGCCAGTCAGGGCTTTGAGTAAATGCGTGGGGTGAGATTTTAATCTATCCTCTCATTTGACAAACTTACCCTTACTAACCACTATCACAGATGACTGGTAAATTCCTGCCCAGTAGACAGACATGGGCATTGGAAAGGCATGCTTATGAACTATTCTTCTAGGACTTCCCGGCTTTAACTTTTGAAAGGCCAACAGTAGTGACTCTAGGATCTGACACCATCTCTGCCATCCAAGCAGTGGCTTACTGCCTCTGGATGCTCCATCACTTTTGTCCCAGGAGGAGTGACTTTCGACTTGGACTCAGGGCCTGAGTGCTGTCCCTCAGCTCTCCAGCTCAAGACTAGCACCCTACCACTTTTGAGCTCCACACCACTCCGTTCCCAGCACTCTGCTGGCTGATTACAGACAAGTCTCTCACAGGGACCTTTCTTTGCCCGGGCTGGCTTCGAACCGCAGATTCAGATCAATGAGTCTTATAAGAGGCCACTTTTCTCCAATTATAAGCAACAAGGTGGTCCACACAGAAGTAGTTTTTAAGCATGCTCTCTTACCTGGAACTTATTAAGGGTCAGTATTAGATCTTGACAAACTTGTAGGAATCACCTGTGCTTCTCTGTGGGCCTGCTGGAAACTGTTACAAAAAAACCTACAAAGAAGCTGGAATGGCAATTATCCATATAAAAAGTATCCAAGGTATTCGGATGAGATATAGTACTGGGGGTACAACCACAGGAAGGGAATACAAGAGAAACAAAACTAAACAAAGCAATCAAACAAAAAAACACACAAAAAATTAAAAAAATACAAAAGGTATGGTTTCACATGGCATGTTGATAATAATTACAGTAGTGGTATAACTCTTGTCTCCATAACATGGAGTTCATTTCACTTGACATCATGTTATGTGATCAGATGGGTGTAGCTATTGGGGTATTTAAATCTTCTACCATGACTAGCCTAAACATGTATTACCTATTCCCTATGAGGGACACCATAGGGTTTATATTTCTTTGTGTCTGGGTCACTTCACTTAATATGATTTTTTTCAAAGTCCTTCCATTTCCTTACAAATGGGGCAGTGTCATTCCTGCTGATGGAGGCATAGAATTCCATTGTGTATATGTACCACATTTTCCTGGTCCACTCATTTACTGAGGGCCATCTAGGTTGGTTCCATGTTTTAGTAATGACAAGTTGTGCCGCGATGAACACAGTTGTGCAGGTGGCTTTAGTGTGGTCTTGCTTGTAATCTTTTGGGTAGATGCTCAAAATTGGGGCTGCTGGGTTGTAGGGGAGCTCTATGTTTAGCCTTCTTAGGAACCTCCACAATGCTTTCCAAAGGGGTTGAAAAAGTTTGCATTCTCACCAACAATGTAGTAGGTTTTCCTTTTGGCCACAGCCTCTCCAGCATTTATTATTGGATTTCCTGAAAATGGACATTCTTACTGGAGGGAAGTGTCTCATTTCCTCTTCAGAGAAGTTTCTTTTTAGGTCTTTAGCCTGTTTGTTGAGAGGGTTGTTGGTTCTTTGATGGTTTTGGAGGAATTTAATTTTTTCAGTTCTGTGTATATTTTAGATATCAGGCTGTTGTCTGTGTATGGGTGGTAAAGATCTTTTCCCAATCTGTGGGCTTATCTTGGAAGGTATGTCCTTTGCCCTGCAGAAGCTCTGCAGTTTGATATAGTCCCACTTGTCAAACCTTTCCTTGATTTGCTGCATTTATGGGCCTTGTTTAGGAAGTTTCTTCCAGTGCCAAGGAGCCCTAGAATTTCTCCTGTTCCTTCTTATATAGTGTTGGGGACTGAAAAAATTGATACAAGGATAGCCATCTGGCACCCACAAGCCATCATGCAGAGGGAGGATCAAAAGAAGGGTCTGAGTCTGTCTCCTCTGGAATCAGATGTAATACAGGATGAACATGAGCTTGAAGAGGATTTTTGGTATTTATTAATGTGGTTGATTTTCACAGAGCAATTCCTGGAAAGAACAAGGCCCTTGAAGGGGAGCTAGTAGTGGGATGAGTAACTGTCTTGACCAAATGATATGACTTGTCACCAATCATAAACAGTTCAGTTCTTCACACAGAAAGAAGAAGGGAAGGCTGTGACTTTAGATGCCATGTGAAGAGGAAAAGAGCATTTGTCTCTTTGATTTCTATTAAAATCAAAGGAATAAAGCCCAAAGGAACAGTAAGATTTGATAGACACTCACGAACTTGTTTTTAGTCATTTTCTTTCATTGGTGAGGCAAATAGAATTAGACTGGTACTGATCACATTTATGGTTTGTGAAAATAAAGTGGAAACAAGGAAAAGCCAGGAAAGCCAAATTCTAATTTTTTTTTGGTCTGAGGTTCGAATTCTGGACCTGAGCACTATCTCTGGCTTCCTTTTGCTCAAGGCTAGGCTAGCACTATATCCACTTTAGCCACAGTGCCACTTTCAGCTTTTTCTGTTTAGTGGTGCTGAGGAATCTAACTCAGGGCTTCATGAATGCTAGGCACACACTCTACCATTAAGCCACATTCCTACCCCAAAAATCTAATTATTTGTGTTAATTACAATGATTGAAGTGAAGAAAACAAAATGTACCTGAAAGAGGAAAAAATCTGCTTCCTAATTCTGATAATTCCATTACTTCAATATTTTCTGCTTTCTGAGATGAGATAATATACAACAATAAGAAATGGACATTATTTAAGACTCTGTTTGTTTAAAGGAACATTTACTCCTAACACATTGGACCTGTTTCTGAGGGGGTGGTGATCCAAGAAATAAGCCATCATGAAGTTAATAGGAAAAGAAAAAAGCGAAGTTAAGACAAAATGGATATTAGCTTGGAAAGAATTAGACAGATGTATTGGACAGGTGGATATTTCTTTAAATGGGTAAGTTATAGTGGATACCTGATTTTTTTTCTTTTTTAACAACAGACTGTACTCTTTGAAAACATATAGCTCAATAGAAGAGTTTGTGGTTTCCCATTTTTAGATGAAAAAGAATAACTTTCCTTAATGCAGAGCTCCTAGAAAAAGCACTAGCACCTTCTGAAACTGAACTAAATGAAAGACCCAGGGAAGAGCATTCTATCTAGAACAAAAGGAAAAAAAGATCTTCCCAAGTTAGAAACTAGGAGAGTAAGATAGAACACTGACCATCGCTGCCTCCTGCTAGCTGGCTGCTCTACCTGGGCCAGATGCTCTGAATTCCTGACCATCTTCTAAGTCCGGTGCTACAGATATCTCAACATGATTTTATCTCAGCCACAGACTGCTAAAAATTCTGATCTTTAGTTTTCAGACTGATATCCATGTTCAAATACTGAGACTATTACACCAATTGATCTGGGGAAGGAAGACAAACATTCAAAATAGGGTTTTAGAACAATGATTTAACAATGCAATGACACCAGCTGAATTGGCATCAAGAAGGCAGTTAATTCTGTCAACCAACTGATTCTCTGACATATTATCACAGGGAATAATGTGAATCTTCACTGAAAAATTCTAAGCCTTATTAATATTTTCAAACAAAGAATCAAATAAGACAGGCATGAACTTGGTCAAACATAGAAACATAAGGCAGAAGAAGTGTTGACAAACAACATCTTCAAGTTGTTAGATTTAAGTTTCAGTTACAACTTTTCTAATATACATATTATATGCTATCATTTCAGATCATTTACAAGAGATGCCTTCACAGCATCAAACAAAAAGCAAGCTGTAAGTCACTGAATTATGATAAGTAGGTTCCATCATCGTTGTGTTGTATTTCAGACCTGTTGAAGGATTGGTGAACCAATCCAAGTTTGATTTTTACAAATAACATCCCATAATATACATGTGAGATATAATTTAAAAAATCATCTCAATCATTCAAGAAACTAATTATGTTTATGAAATGAAAGTAGAAATGGAAATAGGGGAAATAAAATATACCAAATATTTGAGGTGAGACAAATATTGAAACAGCTTAGATGAGAGTTTGAGTCAAGCTGTCTTAAGAAAGTATATAATTAACTAGTAAAACCTGGTCATCAACAATAGTATTATTATTGGCATTATTAGCTCACTGTAGACAAAAATGCTATTAAAGAATTTCCGGTGTCCTGAGATTCAGATCAGAACATGATATAGAAAGGTAGTAGTCGAACAAGAAATGTACTCATTGTCTTACATATGAAACTGTAACCACTCTGTACTTCACTTTGACAATAAAGGGGGGAGGGGGTAAGAAAGAGCATAATTGGCAGCTTGCCTAAAGTTTTCTTGCTGATAAAATAACCCATTGGAAGTTTTGGTTTATTTTACTTTTGAAATAAATATAGGCTTTGTGAAGTAATATAAATAGTAAATATGAAGTACATTTTTTGAGAACACAAGCCTGAAAAACGGAGAATTTAGAAAAATTAAAAAAAAACAGAGATGGGAGTCAGTCTTCTATCAAACAGTGACACAACATTTGAAACAAATGAATAAGGATATTTGCTGTAAAATATTTAATATGAATAGATTAATATATTTTAAAAAGTAAAATAAATAAATAAATGTATATTTTCTTAGCTTTCAGCAAAGTATTCTTCCAAGTCTTCCACAAAGATAAATGCACAGATTATAACATTTGCTGACTCAAAGGAAAGTAGAAGATATTACAGATCATCAAACACTTTAGGTCTGGGAATAGGAAGATATAACTTAGTTAACAAACATCTGTTCAGACTCATAAAAATAATTTGATAATAGACTGTATTACCATCTTAACAATAACGAGACTATATTTAGGGCCACTGAAGTGTGTTACTCCACAACATCGCTAAAAGAAGAAGTTTTACTATTATTTTATTTTTACTATTGTATTATTATTGCATATATTGTTCAGTAATGTGTAGTTTTAAGTAAAGTCAGTAATAGACAATCCAAACTGGGACCCAATGAAATGTGTAGAAATTCCCTAAGTTCTTATCTTTTTGGAACATCTGCATGAGCCATATTCATCTTTCAGTATCTCCTGTAGCTTGTATTCTTCATTGTTTCAAGCTTTGTTCAAGTCTTGGCCTGTGTCTATAAGGACACAGTGTCCTGAGGTCCTCCCTGATTTTCCAGAAAAAAAAATGTAATGTGTAATATACATATGCGTCGTGTGTGTGTGTGTGTGTGTGTGTGTGTGTGTGTGTGTGTGTGTGTAGGGGGGTGTATCACATTTTCTTTTAGAACAAGTTAATTCATAAGAAGTTGGATATCATCAATTAGATATTTTTTGTTACTTTTCAAAATAATGGGAAATAGGCAAACACTATGTGACTTTCCTAGTACTTCAGTCTCAGTAAATGTTAGATCTGGTAATAAAACCTTTATCTGCTCCAGGATTAACTGACGATATTCCAACATATAAATTGACCCTCTCCATCTGAAAATCGGACTCACAAAGGAAATGCTTTATTTGTGACTATTTTTTTCATGCTAATTTACTGCAATTAATTAACTAGGAAATATGCCTAGTGAAAAAATTGTTTTGAATCATTGAGGATTACGTAGTGTCCAATACGGAACAATGCTGCTACAGAATTATTTTATAAATGCTTGTTGGAAATAACTTTTACAGTAATGCACTGCTATACTCTATAGTGTTTCCCATGAGAATCTACATTTTTATTCATTTTTAGGAAATTGATGAGTCTAGATCCCATCTATAACAATATCAAGAAAATTCAAAAATAATGATAAATGTGTGAAATTGCAGTCATAAATCCCCCCGAATAACTATATGAGCCAATTTAAAAGACAATGATAGAAATAAAAATTTTTAAAAGTCATATACCACATTTAGCCTTCAAAAAACTTTCTGTTTGTTTTTAAACAAAAGACCTACAAAAAAATCTATCATCTATTTTGGGCCACAGATGCTATTTAAATGGAAATCACTCTAAATAATATTAATGTTTGCCATTTAGGGAAAATAAAGTTAAAGCAATAGAATCACAAATAATGGCTCTTACTAGAATGAGATGAAGAAACTCATTCCATCTCCAAATCAGAAAGTAGAGTGACTTGACTAGCAATCAATTATGTTCAATCCATGTGAAATGACAGTCGAGAAGCAGATTAACTTCTATGATATAATAGAGGCACAGATTAACTTCAAATGATGGGAACTAAGCCACTGAATAAGCAGAGTAATATATACATCCTTCAAACATCCTTAATTTATTCCAAGTAAGACTAGGAAAGCCAAGCATTTCTCTTGAATTCTTCCATACCAAACAACTAATACTTCTACAAATAGTCCTTCCTTCCTTCCTTCCTTTTATTTTTCTTTCACTTAAACTCCCGTTCTGGGTGTCATCCCTGAGCTTTTGTGCTCAGAGCCAGTGCTCCTCCACTTGAGCCACAGCTCCACCTCTGGTATTTTTGGTAGTTTACTGAAGATGAGTCTCATGGACTTTCCTGCATGGATACCTTCTAACTGTGATCCTTAGACCTTAGCCTCCTTAGTAGTTAGGATTACAGGTGTCAGCCCCCTGCACCTAGCTTGTATGGGTAGTTTTGTAGCCATAATTGTGAATTTCCACAGCATTCTTCTAGGAGGGTTTGACTTTTTATTATTTTTAATTTGAACTGAGGGCCTTGAGCTTAACTTTTTTTGCATTCTTTGTAGGTCACTACCACATTTCCAGCTCTACTTTTTGCTAGTAATTTAGGAGATGGAGTCTAATGGATTTTTCTGTAGATCTCAGCTTTCTGAATAACTAGAAATAGAGATATGAGCCACAGTGCCTAGCTTAACACTGGTTTATATAGCAGAACTTGCAATGTATGAGGGTAAATGGAGATATCCAGGGATATTAAGTATTATATTTTGCCTCAATGTTTATAAATGGAAAATCACACACCACAATTACACACACACAAACTCATACAGTAAATTAGGATTAAGCAAGGACAAACACAAAGTACTCAGAATCAGGCAAATGTAATGACAAGACAACTCTTAATTGTCTATCGTTAAGCCAGCTAATATTTCCATGTCTGTGCTTGAATATATTTTTCATATAGGAGAGCAAGTACTATGTAGATGCTAGGTTTTTGTTGGTACCATATCACCCATGAGCCCTGGTGCAACTACACTGAATGTATTGGATCCATGGTTTATTCAAAAGTTTGAATCAATTGTGAAGCATTAGATGAAATTGGGTATGGGAAATTCCACTGGTGTCTCACACTTAATGTTAGTTGCTCAAGAGGCTGAAATATGAGGAACATGGTTTGAAGCTAGACCAGTATTAAAATCTATGAGACTTTCTCATTAGCCACCAAGAAAAGCTAGAAGTTGAGCAGTGGCTCAAGTGGTAGAGCAAAAGCTAAGGGGAAGTGCACAAGATCTGAGTTCAAGCCTTAGGACCAGCACAAAAATAAATAAATAAATAGGAAAAGTCTACTTTGGGTGGCATTAGGTCTCTCAGAAAACATCAGGATTTACAGCATTTCATAATTTAGTATTGGGGATGCTCATGAATTTCATGAACTAGATTCAATCTGAAATTGTAGTCACATCAGTAGTAATCAACAGTGAGATTTTGTGTAGCTTTCATACTTTAAATTTTGCAGTGTTATGTCATTTGGTGTTGGGGTCTCTAGTCCCCCACGCTCCCCGACCTACGGGAGAGAAGGGGAAAGGCAAGCCCCGACTGGTCGAGCCGAGAATGGAGAAGGGTCAGCAGACTGCCCACACCTAGCCCTCCCTCACCAGAGGACAATCAGATGGCCTGGGAGTCAAGTTGGCGCAAGATCTTGTTTATTGGGGAAGTACGTGCCACTAGTATAAGGCACAGGAGCCAATCAGGTCTAAGATTGGCAGGAAGGGGAGATATGAGCTGTCCATCAAGGGCGGAAGAGCTGGGGCATCACAGTCCCCAGAACTGCCTCTGGGTTATAACCAGAGACTTGTAACAACTGTGCGTTGTTGTTAGGCGCCGCCATCTTAGCCACACTTGGCTCCAAGACTGAGAAACAGGCGGGGCCAGCTAGTTGACTTCCAGGTGTGCCCCACATTTCCCCCTTTTTGTTTTACTTGGGGGGGAGATTGACACTCAAGAGGGAGTCCTGTTACTGCACAGGGTAGCTGTCCTCAATGGAGCTCCTCAGCACCCAGCAGCAGGTCGCGTCCTTGGCATTCTCGGGGCCGCCATTTCCACGCCACACACTCTGCTAGGGCCCCACAGCTGGTTGATGAGCAGCTGCGTGTTGTCCCGCACCAGTGCCTGCAGTGCCGTTCTGCGCCATGCCGCCACTCGCTGCTCGCCTGCTGCCAGCGCGTGGGAGGCTGCATCCCACACCAGGCCACTCTTGTTCTAGGGGCGGATGCCCTTGAGGCACGCAAACTCCCTTGCACTTGCTCCTGGGCCCGGCCAGCCCCTTCCTTCTTGCTTTTCTGGCTGCTGCTTCTCCTCTTGGCGGCCTCCTCCTGGTGGTCCTCCTCCTACATCTCATTCCTCCGGCCGGCTCCTGTGGGTAGCTGGGTTCAGCTTTCCACTCTGCTCCTCCAGTCCATCTGGTTCCTCTCCATCTGGTTCCATTCCGCTCTGCTGCACACCCCTCCTCTCTCCTTTTCTTCCTTCAACAGTCTTCTTTGTTCATTTTCCTGTCGTCTAAAAATTAGTGTGAGATTGCCCCATCTTTTTGGGGATACCCTTACCTTGGCTTGGCTCACTTGGCTTTGCTCAATGAATTTCACTTTTAGTGTGAGATTGCCCCATCTTTTCAGGGTACCCTTACCTCAGGTCATCTAAATCTTAAACCTTCGCTTCATCGTGCCCCACGCAACATCAGGGTCTCTAGCCCCCCATGCTCCCCCAACTGGGGAGAGATGGGGAAAGGCACACCTCGACCGGATGAGCCAAGAAAGAAGAAGGGTCAGCAGACTGCCCACACCCAGCCCTCCCTCACCAGAGGACAATCAGATGGTCTGGAAGTCAAGTCGGCACAAGATCTTGTTTATTGGGGAAGTACAGGAAGGCACAGGAGCCAATCAGGTCTAAGATTGGCAGGAAGGGGAGGTATGAGCTGTCCATCAAGGGCGGAAGAGCTGGGGCATCACAGCCCACAGAACCGCCCCTGGGTTAAAACCAAAGAGACTTGTAGCAGCTGTGCGTTGTTGTTAGGTGCCGCCATCTTAGCCACACATGGCTCCAAGACTGAGAAACAGGCGGGGCCAGCTAGTTGACATCCAGGTGTGCCCCACAATTTGGGTGTATTTTTCTTGTTTTGAGTGTTTGATGGTTTTGAGGGATATTTTTTAAATGTCATTTTAGGTTAGTTCTCCCTGAATCATATTTATAACTGCACTGTTTCTCCACTCATCACACTTCTCAGAAAAAAATGGCTTGATGGATGCCTTTTATGCATCTTCTTCTGAGCACCTCTGAAGTGCAGCCATATCCTAGACCTCTCTACAGCATGTGCTTTCCTTCTACTCTTCCTCCAAAGTCCATATGATTGCCAGCATAATTCCTTTTGGTAGCACCCAAGCTAAAAATTTATAAATAAATAACTTGAAGTTATCAACCAGGAAGTCGTTGCTGATTATATCTGTGGAAAGCAGATGGCCACCAGAAAACAGCACAGCTGGTTCCCTGCAAAAGGGGAATTTTCTCACTACACCCTGTATTGTGACCTCTACAAAGGTCAACCCACAAATAAGACTGGTTCACAAGAGATAGCTTTGTTCAAAAGCATTACTCCAGTGAAGTGCTTATTCATAGAAAATACCATGACTCCCACATTTTATTTTTATTCTTGAAAATAGATATAGATGAAAAGAAAGGAAGAAAGAAAAGAAAGAAAATATTTATTTTTTGAGTAATTTAGATTTACAAAAAAATTTGCACGAAAATTACCAAGCTTCTGAAACACCCTGTCCTTCCTGTCCTCCATTTCTTCTATTATTGAGATGTATCTATGAGGTAAATTTACTGCAGTTCACGCTTTACATTTTTCTTACTAGCAAGTTTTGACTGAGTGTTCTTTGGAGAAGTGTGTGAGAAGAGCTATCTGTGAATATGTGTATATTTGAGGGATTGAGGTTTCATAGTGTGCAGAGATTATTTTGGAAATTGAGCTTCTATAGAAGTTGAAGCTTTTATCTCAAAGTCTTTGGTCCATTTGGAATTGATTCTGGTGCAGGGTGATATATAAGGATCTAGCTTTAGTTTGTTACAGGTGTTTAACCAATTTTGCCAGCACCATTTGTTGAAGAGGCTGTTTTTCTTCCATCCTATTTTTTTAACCTCCTTTATGCAAGACTATGTAGCCAAAGGTCTGTGGAATCATTTCTGGGTCTTCAGTTCTAGTGGCCCATTCATAAGGAAATGGATAGACTTGGAAAAAAAAATCATACTAAGTGAAGTTAGCCTCTATGTTTTCCCTCCTTGGTAATAATTAGTACATGTCCAGGATATTCCTAGCAGACAATCACAATAACTCAATAGCTATGTACATATGATCACAAAAATAATGCTAAGTGAAACGAACTCCAAGTTATGGAACGAAGTGGTTTATCACTGTTGTTATTTTTAATGCACTATGTGAAATTATTTTTTTTCTTTTGTTTATCTTCCCTATGGTTTAGCTCCTGTTGTCACTGTCTTTGATTTTGGTACCCTGGGTATTGTATATGTTTGTTTGAATTAGGGAAGGGGAATATCAAAATGGTGAAAAAAGGGTAAAAGGTGAACCAATGCAACAGCAATACTTACATGACAATATGTAGTAAAGCAACTGTACAACTTGGAGGGAAGGGGTTGGGGAGGGGGAAGGTGGAAGAAAAATTATGGAGGAGTTTGATAAGAAATGTACTTAGTGCCTTACATATGAAACTGTAACCTCTCTATACATCAATTTGACAATAAATTAATTAATTAATAAAAAAAGAAGTTGAGGCTATCAGAGAATCAATAACTATCTCTAATCCTAATCATCTGACCTTCCTAACCACTCCTTCTCTCATTCTGGAATCTTCTCTATTTCTACTGTCCTTTTACTCCAGATTGTAGTGTTTGCATTACTATTTGAACCCTAGGACCTGTTACCCAAACATTAAGATTCTTTCAACCGACAAAGCTTAACTCCCTTAAAAACCCTAAAATTTGTAAGAGAGAGGTACATATGAGGAAAGACTGCTTCTTAGTGGTCATCTTCTTTCTCCTACTCCCACCAATCAGCACTCAGACCTGCTGGCTGATGCAGACTGCCTATCAACAGCACTGCTGATGAGATAAACATTGTTTTGCATAGGCAGGCCTCACAGCAGACAGCTATATTTCTGGCTTGTTGTCTTTCTAGCTCTGTGGAAAGTCTTGGCTTTGTAGCCAAACAAACAAAAAAATATTACCAGAATAATGGCTTAAATTTGAAGTAACACAGTAGAAATAGATCTTTAAAATCATGTTCAAAGCAAACATATAAGTTGCTGCTGCGACCGATATATTTTAAACTAGAAAATAAAGGGTTAAAAGCTTAAATGGGAAGAAAAATATTTACTAGAGCAGCAAATTATGCCTGGGAACTATGCAAAAACTAGACTTGAGACTCAGGATGAGCATAATCAAGCTTCAGAAATCCAAGACAAATTAGATGGCAGTTTGAATTATCTAAAACTCAGAATTATGCTAGAATGGAAAGAAATATAATTTTAGAATCCTAGAATTTTAAATGAAAGCAATCTCTAAAATCATACCATTTGTAAATGTATATGTGATATTTTTCCTTATAAAGATATTTAAGAAACCTGAATTAAATAGCGGATACAAATTATATAAATAATAAGTTCTTCTTTTTCTGAGCAACACAGTGATTTATCTATTTTAAGTTACTGATGCTCGGAGAGTTTGACACAATGATTACTGCATTAGAAAACCACAGCGATAGTTCACAAATATGCCTGTATTGTACTGAAAACAAAAGATAAAATATAAGACAGGTGCCAGGTGAATCTTGTTTATACTTATAGTTAGGCAGAAGGCTGAAATCTCACTATCCCAGTTTGAAACCAGCCTAGGAAGGAAACTCCATATCTTATCTCCAAATAACCAGCAAAAGCTGGAAGTGAAACTGATTCAAGTGTTAGAGTGCCAGTCTTGAGCAAAATAATTAAAGGATAGCATCCAAGCCCTAACTTCAAGCCCAAGTACTACCACACACACACACACACACACACACACACACACACACACACACACCTTAATATAAAGTGCAACAGATTTATTGTATTTCTTCAGCACTTTTAGTGAAATCACACTTGCTAGATAGAAAGATTGATATAAACTGAAAATTTAGTATCTCTGTACATCTACTTGTACATAAGTATATAAAATGTGTACTTGTACCTGTAGGTAGCTATGGTAGACACACACATATTTACTTACATTGTATTCATAAATTATCTCCATACATCAATCTTATGCATTGTTCCATAAAATTGAATTTGTACAAAATGTTGTAATATAATGCAATCATCAGTCATCAGCATTTAGAATTAGAAATCATATGCTTTTAGTAGCTCCATGACAAAGTTCCACATGTATCTTTAGATTATTTGATAGCTCTTTCAACTACTTATTGGTATGTCTCCCCTTTCAGGAGTAACTAATATTTGTTTGTTGGAGTTAAAGAGATTATCATGAATTGAAGGAGCATCCACACATCCTGTGCATCAGCCTATATGATTGACACTATCAGTGTTTCATCCACATGACATAAAATGGGTGAATGCAGCTTAGTGACAACTCACTGGGATTCAGGTGGACCCTCTTTCACTACTCCTTTTACAACAGAGTAGATATTGTCAATGGAGCAACTACAGTGTGATTTTTGTAAATTAAAAAAAAAATCTCACCTAAAACCCTTTGTTTGGAAGAATTTTTATGCCCTATTTTGTCTTTCTGAGTGAATATTACTCTATAATCAGGGCTATTGAAGACTATTGGAGGACCCTAAAGTGCAAAAAGTTAGTAGAGACTTTGGTAAAGACAGGATTGCATTTTACATATCCTGATTTAAATATCCTTTCTTTCTTAAATAACTTATTTTTCTTTTTATTTTCCTCATGTCAAATTTTTGGATTATATTCTAAATGTTGAATATCAGGTTTTTCAGTCTGTGGGCCTTTTTAAATTTATATGGGTAACAATGTTGCTAATTTTTTTAGATATATCAATTTATACCTAAGCTTATGCAACATAAAAGATAAGTGAGAATATAGAGACCTATATAGTTGTAAATTTTCTGTGTTCACATTAAGCAGTAAACCTTGTATTCTGAGAAGACTGATGCTAAGGTTATATTATAATAATTAGAGAAAGAATTTTAAAACTGTATAGAAATTTGAAAGTTTCTTAAATGAATTATAATAGAGTACTAAAATGTATATGGCTATATGTAAGAAAAAAGAGTTAATAATGTGCATGATATCAATTCTTCCAAATTGGTTTAGTATACAACTCAGCCAAAATTCCAAATTATTTGGTGTTCTTCGACAAACTGATTTGAAGATACATATAGAGAGACAATAGATACAGAATAGGTAACTTTATTTTTTTTAATTTTTTTCTTATTTATTTTCAAAATGATGTACAGAGAGGTTACAGTTTCATACATTAGGCATTGGATACATTTCTTGTACTGTTTGTTGCCTCCTCCCTCAGTCCCTCCTCTCCCCTTCCCCTTTCCCTCTCCTCTCATGAGTTGTTTAGTTGGTTTACACCAAATAGTTTTGCAAGTATTGCTTTTATAGTCATTTGTATTTTTATCCCGTGTTTCTCAATTTGGGTATTCCCATTCACTTTCCTAGTTGTAAAACCAGTATATACAGTTTCCATGGCTTAGTGGAAAGAGTGCTTGCCTTCCAGAATAGGTAACTTTATACCTCTAGAATATAATTAAAAGACATACAACTGAACTTCAGAATTTACTATAATGGTGATGTTTTGAGATGATGTGTTATTGAAGGAGGAACAGAAAAACAGATGAGTGAGACAGAAAAGAGAGCCCCAAAATAGACCACAAAAATATTGATCAGGTAACATTTGACAGACAACAGAGTATATAAAGTACAGAGCAAAATATTATAACATTGAAAACCTTACAAATAAACAATGCTGAACAATTCAACATACATATGGAAAACATTAATAAACATAGTAACAGACTTAAAATTCTGCACAAAAAAATAACTTAAAAATTGTACAAAAACCTAAATGCAAAATGCGAATTTGTAAATTTCTTAGAAGATAACAAGAAAACTTCTATGGTATAGCAGGAACTCTTCATATATGACACCAAAGTTTGACCATTAGAGTTCCACTTGATTGATTAAATTAAACTCTGTTGTCTGAAAAATTCTACCACAATAATAAGTAGAAACTATAACATAGAAAGAAAGAAACTATTCTTAATTGTTCAAAAAAATCAATAAGTGACTATTTTGTAAAATATACAAAGCACTCTTAAAGTTCAAGAATGTAAGGACCAACACAAATAAAAATAAACAAAAAATCTGGAAAAGGTATCATGCCAAAGGAGATGTATAGAAAAAAACTAAATACAGGAACAGTTGTGTGCTATATTTTATTCTTGAACAGAGAAATAAAGCAATGAATTGTAACCAAATATATACTTGAATAGTGAAGATTCAAACCACTGCCAACATCTAGTGCTAGTGATCATGTGGAACAACCAGAAACCTTGTGTTTGGTTAGATCTTTGCCCTTCATCAACTCTTGGTTACAAGGCGGCAAGAATATCCACATCTAAATTCAAATTATCTTTTGTCTTGAGATGTTCTAGCCATTGGATAAAGATGCAAACTAATTCAAACTGCTACAGATTCCAAAAAAGAAGAAGTAAAATGGTTGCTTGTTGGGGCAGCTGTAACTTTAAGGGGCCACAGCTGACCTCGGCCTGTCCCTCCCCTTCCTGTCTTTAACAGGAAGAGAAGCCCCTGTCCCTGGGGCTAGCACGTGTGCTATGGCGGAGGGGTTCCCTAGGGGCTCGTCCATAGGGGACTGGACCTCTGCCAACAAAGGAAGTCTCCTGACATCATTTGAGGGACAGCCACTTGGGACCAATCAGGGGTCCCTCTCTTGTGCCCGCCTTTGGGGTATATCTGGGGGGCTCCTCATTTGAATAAATAGAAGCCCTAGAGGTTTTCTCCAGGGGCCCATGCATCCATGATGTTCTTGGCGGTTTGGGGGCACCCTGCGACCACACGCCACTAAGGCTACCTGTGGCCATCGCTCCCACGTGAGAGCGATAAAGGACCACCTAGGAAGGGGCGGACAAGCCCCTTCCCCCCAAGCGAGGGGAAGTAGAGAGAGAGAGAGCCCACAAATGGCGCCCAATGTGGGGCAGGATGACCACGGAAAAAGCAATCCGGAGCTGTCGGTAGCCCTCGGGTAAGATGGGAGTGAGTACTCCGGAGCGTGTGGTACCTCCATTTACGGCGATGGGGCAGAATCAATCCGCATCCCAAGAGGCCGGATCGGATCATTGGCACTTGGACCAAGGGCCGAGGGAATTCTGCAGCCCGCGGAGATGGGCGTGAAGCTTCATGCCTCTAGGCGCCAGGCGGGGCGGCAGCGGCAGTCTAGCCCAGGGCCCCCCGCCCGGGACTTTTAAAGTCCCGACTAGGGAGCAGCCACGCGCACTGGGCGCTGGCCTCCGGGGACGCGGGACCCAAGGCAGCGACGGGAGCCGCAGGGAGTCACGGCCCCGGCAATGTTTGGGTCTCGGAGAGCTCGGGCCGCGTGGAGCCTAGCACCGGCGGCAATGTGCATAGAGGCATTGTGAGTCTACAGCATGCATCTGTGTGAGTCTGAGTGTTTCTGTTGAGTGAGGAGAGGTTTCCTTTTGTTTTTATCAACCACGTGGTTCTATTATGGGCAAAATAATCCCATTTGCCACTGGAATTCCAGAAAACTTACATGGCCAATTAAAAAAAAAATTCTAAGCATGCCTCAAAGCTTGTGCACAAGTATCTGTATGTCTGTCCGTGTGTGTTGGTAAAACATGGTTTCAAAGTTACTTGCCTTTTTACTACTAATTTAACTTTAATTCTTAATGTTAAACTGTTCTTTGCAGCCTGTGGGTGGAGTCACAGTAAACAGCCTGGAGGCAGTTGTGACTCTTATCACCAAACTCCAAGCCAAAAGAAAAAAAAAAAAAAAGGTTATTCTTTCTCTCCTAGGCTCTCATAAACTCTTTTAAGATCAAGGGACCAGAGTCATTTTGGAACAACTGCGCAAACCTCAATTTTCCTGACTCAGGATTAATACTTTGCTTTATAGGATGCAGGTCGACATGTGCTAGCTGCATGGACTGTGGCAGTCTGTGGCTACAGGAAGCTGACTCCACAGTCTGTTCGAAAACTGCCTTGGTTTTTTTTTTTTTTTTTTTTTTTTTTTTTTTCTCTGACCTATAGTTGTTGTTTCCCTCCCCTCCCCGCCAGCCGGGGACCGAACCCGGACCTTGCGCTCATCAGGGAAGCGCTGTTCCGCTGAACTAAGTCCCCAGAGCCTTGTATATGCCTTTACAGATTGGAAAACTAAGCCCAGAGCACTTGCTCTGGAGAAATGTCTCCCCTTGTTTTCTCTTCAGGAAAACAAAGACTGTGGTGGATTTTTCCATGGAGAAACGGGAAAGCCTGCCTGTACCAGTGATGGACCCAGTGTCGGCCCTGTTTCTTCCCTGGACCCAGCCTGGTGCCCTGCCATGTCATAAGAAAAAATAATAATAATAGATAAAAATAAAAATTAAAAAAAAAGGGAGAGGGAGAGAGAGGAGAGTAGACCCCATGATTGTAAGGATAGCTATGCTTATATTATATATCTTAAGAAAATTTAAATCTTCAGAAAACAGTGGGAAAGAGCTTTGTAAATGCTTTTACAGATTGGAAAACTAAAAACCCAGAGCACTTGCTCTGGAGAAATGTCTCTTCTTGTTCTCTTTAGGAAAACAAGGAATATACTGCAATTCTTCTGCTCTTCTAAAGAGAATAAGCACTTCTTGAGAGGCAATATTTAGCTGTGGCAGTGTCGCTTGCAGTTTTGTACAAAAATTAAAGAAATGTTGCACCATGTTTCTTCCACTCCTCTCCCCCTACTGTTTGGTTTAAGGGAGTCCCGTTACAGGGAAATAAGAGCTGAGGGTTTGACACCCAACCTTAATGTTTTTTAAAAAGTAAGCGCAAAGGTTTAACACCTTCGCTTCAATGTTTATATATAAAAAGAATGTTTTACTAATCACTTATGTTTAAATTATCAGCTACTGTGAACTACCAGGGATGCCAGAGCTCCAGCCTACTTCTACTTCACCACCAAAAGAGGGCTGATGTCTGCACCTTCCTGCACTTGGCAGAAACCAGCTGAGGATTCCAGCTTCTCTGGACAAAGCCAGACGGATGGCCACCTTACCTACCCCTTCCCTCTGTGGAAGAGGCCCCTATATATTTATATATATGTCTTATGTCAGCATTTGCCTTATTCCTACATGTATGTTTACAACATCCCCTACTAATTAAAAAAAAAAAAGAGTAGCAGTTGCTCTTCAAAAACCATGTGAAATGTATGCATGTAATATTCTAAGATTATGAAAAGATATTTCATGAAACTAATAAATTACTCAATGAAGGTTTTAGATATATAAATTGCAGGGCTAGATCTCCGGCAGGACGTAAGTGTGAACGACGCGCACAGGAACACACGCCTGGAGGACAAGCTTGAAGCGGGTCTCATTTATTGTTGCACAGATCAGGGATTATATAGCCCCTAGCAACCCCCACCTCCTGAGTCCTCCCCAGCCAATCACCTAGCGGGGAGTTGATGTAAGGCACTAGTGGTGGGTACCAATTGGTCCCCTGGGGGAGTGTGGGGAGCGTGGACAAATCGTGGCCGGCACGCCGGGCAGACGTGCTTGTGGGATAAGTCTCCAAGAGCAGGAAGTTTGCTTCTACTGCTACTCCAGCTGACTCAACCAGACCTGACCAGCTCTACCCACAATAAATAATATATTCAAATTAAATTTAACTAGCGCTGGTGGTATACATGCAAACACACACACACACACACACACACACACACACACACACACACACACACACACACACACACAGAACTACCTGGGAGGCTGATCTAGAAAATCTGTTTTCAGGTCAGCCTGGTAGGAAAAGTAAAATAATAAAAGGAAAGGAAGTAGAAAATAAGGAGAAGGAAGGAAGGAAGGAAGGAAGGAAGGAAGGAAGGAAGGAAGGAAGGAAGGAAGGAAGGAAGGCAGGAAGGAAGGAAGGAAGGAAGGAAGGAAGGAAGGAAGGAAGGAAGGAAGGAAGGAAGGAAGGAAGGAGAGGGAGGGAGGGAAAGCGAGAAAAACAAGAGGATAGGAGGAGATAAGAGAGAAGAGAAGGACAGAGAAGGGAAGGGAAGGAAGGGAAAAGAAGGGAATGGAAGAGAAGAAATGCCTTTTCTAATTAACCAAAAGCCTAGCTGAGAGCTTTGGCTCATGTAAGAGGTTCAAACCCAGGCACTGACAGATAGATATGGCTAATAGGTAGAGATGACAAATAATAGATAGATAGATAGATAGATAGATAGATAGATAGATAGATAGATAGATAGATAAATTTAAAATTAAAAGGAGAAGAAACATCATGAGAAAAAATCAGGAAATATCTCAAGTGGAATCAAAATAATGAGATGATGGCTGGGATGAGGCTAGGTAATACTGTCAACCTAATTTCGGGTATTTGTCTTGAAAATATGAAAAGCTGCATTCATGTGAAATTGTACAGATGTATATTTAAACAATTTTATTCGTGACTGCTTCAAACTAGAATTACAGTACAGTCATTTAACAAGTGAGCTGAGATCACAGCACATCAATAAAACAGAATGACTTACTGATGTACTGAGAAATCTGAAAAGCCATTATTTTTAAGTGACGAAAAGTAGAATCTCACACCAGTAGTACTAGCTACTTGAGAGATAGATAAGAGGATACTAATTTGAGGCCAGCCTGGACCGAAAGGTAATTGAGGCCTTATATTGAAGAATACATTGGACATAGTAGCATGTGCTTAAGGTCCCAGCTATTCAGAAGGTAGAAATAGAAGGACATGGTCCAAAGCAGGCCTGAGCAAAATCACAAGACTCCACAGAATACTTTCAAAGATTGAGGTATGGTTCAAGCAACAGAAACAAGTGTGGGCTTAAAGTTTAAAATCCTACTACTAGCCCCAAATAAATACATGAAATAAAATAAAAATAAGTTGAAATGAAATGGAATAAAATAAAATAATAAAGATGATACAGACCTTGTCCTTTCATGGAGAACAAAGTGGTGGTGGTGGTGGTGGTGGTGGTGATGATGATGGTGATGGTGAGAAACTTAGGTTTGGGCATTTTTCCTGAAAAGGTATTGCAAGGGAAAGAGAGTCAGGATTTTCATCAACTCACTTCTCTATTTTCTACTTGAATGGTGGATGCATGAGTCTGAACATGTTTTATCTTTACTACAACTGCCCACATAAAAAACAAATACATAAAATCAGCTTTACCATAAGCTGGTTTCTAAAAATTAAATTTAAACACCTCTTTTATAAAGCAGATGCTTTTCTACCTTCCCTGGATAATAACCACCCATTGCCCTCAAAATATTGTTTGTAAGTAAATAACTGCTTTCCTTTCTACATCTGCTCATGAAAAGATACAGCAAGAATTAGCATGAAATAGTGTTAAAAGATAAAATGCCAAGTGTCCCTCAATGAAGTCATTTGTTCTAAATGAGCTGGAGCTGAAATAATGAGGTTTATGTTCTGCATAATGAAACACCTTCTGCGGGCTTTATTTTCTATTTAAATTTATTTTATATTTTTTTCTAATACCCTAAAGAGAGTGTGGAATTCTGACTCCAATACTAGTCTTCTTATCTTTATGTCAAATAATTGCTTATTGACTCCAATACTAGTCTTCTTATCTTTATGTCAAATAATTGCTTATTGTTTATCCTCTGTCCTCAACCATCTGTTGCTCCCTGTAACCACCAGCATTTTATAAGAAAGCTCCCACTTGATTTTTTTTTTTTTTTTGGCCAGTCCTGAGGCTTGGACTCAGGGCCTTAGCACTGTCCCTGGCTTCTTTTTGCTCAAGGCTAGCATTCTGCCACTTGAGCCACAGCGCCCCTTCTGGCCATTTTCTGTATATGTGGTGCTGGGGAATCGAACCCAGGGCCTCATGTATTCGAGGCAAGCACTCTTGCCACTAGGCCATATCTCCAGCCCCCCCCCCACTTGATTTTTGAAAGGGTATGTCCCAGCCATCTCAGGGGACCATGAGGAGATAGTCACAGACAGGAGAAGGTTCATAAGGAGGTTTATTAGCGGGCCCATATCTTCCATGGGAGAGGGAGCAACATTATCCAGGTGGCAGCTTCTCTGGGGCTAAAGGGGAAGTAGGTAGGTCTTAATAGTGAGTAGGAGTGGCCCATTAGGTTTGGGTGCATCTGGGGGCTAATGGGCGAAGCTGAGGACCTGAGGCAGGGGAAATGCTAACAACTTTCTTATAAACCAATTTATCTAAGCAGAAAAGAGGGTCCAAGTTTCAATGCAAGCCAATCAAGGTGAGGTGGGGTGGGTGTGTTAGTGTTTAGGCTTAATCTCTTCTTATGCTCTGCCCCTGTGTGCATTGTTTTGTCTTTGCTATGTGGGCTGTCCTAGAAGCATTCCTTGCATTTTCTCAGCCTGCACTCCTTACCTTCTTGTCTTGCTCTTGTACTTTCCTGGCTGCTGTAGTCCCAGGGCCCCTTGGCAATGCCTGCCCAATTCCTGCAAAACCACACAGCAGGCTGTGTCTTATTCTAATGATTACCTCGGTCTTTGGAATTTATTAGATTTTTTTTCCATCTGTGCAGTAAGTTGTGAGCAGAGAGTTGTGTACAGTAAATGATGCTGATGCAGAAAGGAATGAATGACACAGAGCTATAGAAGGGAAGAGGTGGACAGCAAGCCCTGCATTGTATCAACCTGGGGAAGTTTTAACAGATAATTTGAACTTTCACACTTAGTTTGTACCTCTTCTGGGACCTGGTTTCCAAGCCTTTTGCTCTCTGCCTTTTCCAGTCACGGCTGGCACTCTAGCATGTGAGTCATGCTTCCATGTTAGCTTTATGCTTGCTACTTGGGGATAAGAATCATGTGGATTTGTCTTTGTGGGCTGCCATCAGACCTTGATGCTTCTCAGAACTCAGCTTCCAGAGTACCTGATATTATAAGCATGAGCCATTTGGCACTGGATATTTCATATTTCTTTTAACTAACATTTCTATCACATTAGTATTTATCTAGTTTCTCTTCCTTTCTCACATTTCCATGTTCCACAGACAGGATACTGACACCTCTCAAGGGCTTTTGCAAACTGGAGGAACTATTTTGCCCTGACACAATAAAAAGCACAGATAAATGTTATTCATGTTTAGCAAGCAGGACCCAGGTCTCCAGGTACCTGTCATAAACAGATATCACCACTGTCTTATAATGTCTAGCAAGACAGTTACTTAGTGTGTTTACAGCCACCCACACATGTAAGGCTGTCTTTCATATAAAAATGAAACATCTGAGCTGTGTCTTCCATAAATAAAAGTATCATACAAAAAATGGAAAGATGCGTCTACTTTATTCTTGCCAATATTCAATTATTCATCTCTATTTTAGACAGAACTACACCCCTAACCACTATGCTTCTTCAAGGTGAGTTGACTGCAAATATGCCTTCCTTAGAAGGTGTTGGTAGCCATCACCCTGCATTGTTTAAGGTGTGCTGTAGACACAGGCTCTGTGCTGACTGGATCTTGCTTCATATTCTGCTTCCGTAGGGGACAGAGGGAGAACATTTCCAAGTCTTTTTGGATCAAGTTGGCCAGTGGTTGTGGTCATTTCCCACAATGTGCATAGAGTTTTGCAAATGACATATGTCCGAAATTTGTTTCCCATCTATAGGTTTCTTGCAGGACTTACAGTATTTACCATAAAAGTACAGAGTTGGCTTAACAAAGATACAAAGTATTCTTTGAATATCTAACTCCACTTGCCCCTTGCAGTTACTTCATAGATTATGTAAATGACTCAGTGATGGCTGATTTTGACTTCAATAGCTTAGGAAATAAGATAATAAAGACATGTCTTCAAAAAATATTTTAAGGGACAATTTACCCCCATGGGCCAGGGGAATATTACTCTTACAGAATAGAGTGTACATAAGGCCTTTCTTCCAAAAAATATAGTTTGAAAATGGAACCAAGTAACTAGAGGTTATGGGTAGGGGTGTGAAAATTGGAGGGAAATAACTGAACAAAATACATTCTGCTTATAAATTAATTTGTTGAATTGAAACCCATTTACAACTAGCTCAACTGGTAAAGCACCAGCCTTGAGTGAAAGCAAAGGGACAGAGCATAGGTCCAGATTTCAAGCCCCAGAACTTCAAGTATGCGCATGCACACACACACGCACACACACACACACACACACACACACACACACACACACAAACAACAACAACAAATTACAACAGTAATAAATACTGAGTATGATGAATTGGACATAGTATACCAAAGGATAACTCTTATTTCTCTGGCACTCCAGTTTAAATTATATTGAATCATAAATTCATAATTTCATGTATCAGATTTCCAATTTCTTTTATAAGTAAGAATTCTTTAAACACTTGAAAACTGGGCTCTAATGCATAGCCAGTCACATATGTAGAACTGTATCCCTTCAGATTTATAGTGACTTGGTTGGCATTGATCAAAATAACAGTGTATGCCTTATCTTTTCCCCACTTAAAACAAGAATTTCTATTGGGGCTTGAGTTCTGTGTTTAGCTCATCTTTGTTTATCTTTATCTTCTACAATATCAAAATGTTGAATCATTAGACATGAGACTGATCATAGTAATCTGGTCTGTACAGTGTTTAACATTATTAAAATTCTAAATAGAAGCTGAGTGCTGATTGTTTATAGCTGTGATCTTAACTACTCAGGAGCATGAGATCAGATGGTCATAGTTTGAAGACATATCAGGTAGACAATTCTAAAAGATGTTATACTATTCAACTATCAAAAAACTGACTTAGAAATATGGCTTAAGTGGTAGATCAGCTTGATCAAACAAGCTGAACAAAAGCACAAGGCATTAATTCCAGTTTCTGTTTTTCAAAAACATTTTAGTCCTAACATAACACTCTTAAAGGACCAGCATTTGGCCTCTAAATTCATGCAAGCTTCAGCAAGATGTGATGTGTGAAATGTTCTCTGACATTTGTTGTGCTGAAGGAAAATAAATTATTTTGCTTCTTTCTGTTCAGTTACTTAGTCATTTCCATATGCATTATGGCATGCAACCATATGATTTTTGCCTGCACATAACCTATAAATGTACTTGTTGGGGACTTAATATTCCACTGGAATCCCAAAATTAGCTTAATCAAAGGGAGGCAGGGCTGGGGAATATGGCCTAGTAGCAAGAGTGCTTGCCTCATATCCATGAAGCCCTGAGTTCAATTCCCCAGTACCACATATACAGAAAATGGCCAGAAGTGGTGCTGTGGCTCAAGTGGCAGAGTGCTAGCCTTGAGCAAAAAAAGAAGCCAGGGACAGTGCTCAGACCCTGAGTCCAAACCCCAGGACTGGCCAAAAAAAAAAAAAAAAAAAAAAAAAAAGGAGGGGGGATGATCATTGAGCAAAGTTACTTTGCCTAAAGGTAAAAGATGAAAATAAAAGATTTGTTTCCACTTAATCAAAAAAAAAATCAGGTATATAACAAAAAAGGAATTGCATTCTATTGATTGTCCTCCAGGTTTTCACATGTGTAAACTCAATAATTTCAACATGTAGGCCTTTCTCCAAACATCCAGAAGACAGGCATATTCTAAGGACAGCTGGGGGAGACAACCACAATTTCTGCTTCAGTGAACTGATTGCCTTCCCTGTGCTCCTTAATGCAATAAAATCTCATCTGGAAATTACAGTGATTCCACTCTGAGTTTATAGCATTAGAGGAACCTGATATCCCATATATTCTTCCTATTAAACACAATCACACCTCCTACCAAAAGAGAAATTGAGAAATTTTCAGAGAAGGGATTATGTATTAAATAAAGCAATATTGGATAAAAGTATATGGATTCTGCAGCTATAAGAATATTGCAATGATTTCTTTCCCTCAGTACTCAGAAAGGAAATTCTACTTTTATTCCCTTTACAAAATCAAAGAACAGATTTTTGTTACTTTCCTGACTCTGAGAGGATACACAAAATATGGGAGTTTGTGATGAACAGTACTATAATTAATATATAGATAAAGATATAGTTATAAATGCCCTTCAATTGTCCAGATATTAATGGTGTGATTCTCATCTTGTGGAGCTAGTAAAGTTTTAAGATTCATGATATTCAATGGCTACTTATCTATCTATCTATCATTTATCTATCAATGAAAGACTGGAACTAGGTGAATTAAGGAGATAGGAGGATATAGGAGAGATGAGGGGATGATGAGAGGGATGATATTGACCAAGATACATTGTGCTTACAAATTGTCATGTTGAATTGTGATCATTTTGTACTAATACTTAAAGATATTAAAACATAAAATAAATTATCATTATTTACCAAGATTTACACCCTCCTGCCATGATGTCCTGTACCTTCACAATCAACAAGTCAATCATCCTTGCAGTGAAGTCGCTACAGCAATGAATGAAAAGAAATTTTTTCTCCATATTGGTTGATTTCTTTTACAAGTATTTTGTCACAGTGACAAAAATCTAACTAACACAAAGCATCTCAGTATGTCAATCTTACAGAAGACTCTAAGGAAGATACTGTGGGTCAAGATTTGATCCATTCTGTTTTAATTTGAGGGAACAGATTGAGAGATAGGGATTATTTCCAGTCTTCAACATGATGATATGTAATTTTCCAAGCACCAGTTGTTAAAGGCTGTTATTTGTCCCAATGAATACTTTAGATATCTATGATAAGAATCATATAACAGGGCTAGTGCTACAGTTCAAGGAGTAGAATGCCTGCTTAGAAAGCATGAAGCTCTAAAATTACAGACATGAGCTATTAGGGCTTGGCTGACTTTTGTACTTCTTATACAAGGAAAAGGGTAGTAGAAAATGTTTGCTATTCTTTTTCTGGGAAGAATGGTGACAATGGTCTAGCAAGTATCTTTATCTGTTATATCAAATAAATAATGAAAATTCTTTTTATGGAAGGTGATTTATTCTTTTTTCCTTAGAAATTGGCCTGTTGCATATACTCTGGGGCATAATATTGTACTTGCTGTGATATATAGATCATAAAGGCATGGTGAAACAGATAAAGGCAGGACAAGAGAAAACATACTTTAAATAAACACCCTGGTGGGAATGTAAACTTGTTCAGTCACTCTGGAAAGTGTATGAAGATTCCTCAGAAGGGTAAACATAGAGCTCCCCTCCGACCCAGCAGTCCCACTCTTGGGCATCTACCCAAAAGATTACAAATAAGAACACACTAAAGCCACCAGCACAACAATGTTCATCACAGCACAATTTGTAATTGCTAAAATATGGAACCAACCCAGATGCCCCTCAGTAGATGAATGGATCAGGAAAATGTGGTACATATACACAATGGAATTTTATGCCTCTGTCAGAAAGAATGGCATTGTCCCATTTGTAAGGAGATGGAAGGACTTGGAAAAAATTATACTAAGTGAAGTTAGCCAGACCCAAAGAAACATGGACTATATGGCTTCCTCCATAGGGAATAATTAGTATAGGTTTAGACTAGTCACAGCAGAGGATCACAAGAGCCCAATAGCTATGCCCTTATGAACATATAAGATGATTCTAAGTGAAATTAACTCCATGTTATGCAAACGTGTGTTATAACATTGTTGTAATTACTTTCAACATGCTATGTGAAACCATAGCTTTTTGTTGTTGTTGATGATGATCTTGTGTATCCCCTTTTTGTGATTGTCCCGGCGCTATCCCTGTATCTCATCTGAGTAACCAGGATACTGTATATACTGGCATTAGAACTAGGGAAGGGAAAGGGAATATCAAAATTGAGAGACAAAGGATAAAAAGACAAATGAATCCAAAAGCAATACATACAAAACCATTTGGTGTGAACCAACTAAACAATGGGGAGAGAGGGAAAGGGGAAGGGGGAAGGGGGAAAATGAGGGAGGATGTAACAAATTGTACAAGAAATGTACCCACTGCCTTACGTATAAAATTGTAATCCCTCTGTACATCACTTTGACAATAAATAAGTAATTATTCAGAAAAAAAATAAAATCACCCTGGAAATTCTATAGACTAGCATGGCTTTATTAACACTTTCACTTTTTATGGTTCAATTACCCATAGTCACTAGTGGCTGGAAAATATTAAATGGAAATTTCCAGAAATTGAAAATTCATAAGTTTCAAACTGTATTTTGTTCTGAGTTGCATAATAGTCTCTACCATCTTTTGCTCTCCTCTGAGGATGTGACTTCCCGTGTCTACCTATTCATTCCATGCATAGTCACATCAGATTTGCTTGCTTGGTACTGCAGAACTTCTGTTCAAAGATCTTTTACTTTCTTTAATCATGCTACCAAAGAGCAAGGTAATGATAATGGCCATTTGTACATGCCAAAGTGAAGCTTCCAAGTGCTTCTTTCTAAGTGACAAGGTGAAAATTCTACACATAATCAGAAAAGCAAAAGCTAACATGTGAATATGGTACAATATGATAGCTTGATAGGAACAGAGGCCTCATTTAAATAAAACGTATTACAGTGTACTATATTTAATTATTCTGTATTATTATATTTTATTATTAACCCTTCAATTTTCCTAATTTTAGATTAAATTTTATCATGCATATGGATTAAAGACACCATATGTACAGAACTCAGTGCTACAGCTAATTTGAGGTGTTTGTATAGCAATGCTTTCTGCAGATGGTACAGAGTGCTTCTGAGAACCAAGCAGTAGCCTATCCTTTAGGAGAGCCAACTGTGAATATAAAATTAACTTTGACAAAAAGCTTCCTTACCTACCCAGTGGTAAGTCTCCTACCTATTCTTCTGGGACTTGTTAAATTAAGTATTTTAACATATAATTCTTTAATTTGTTAGTATATTTTATTTTTGACTGCAGTAGTGTTTGAACTCAGCATCTCTCAGTTGCTTGACTTATTTTCTTGGCTGGTATTCTGTCATGGAGGGATGCCTACAGCCCAGGTTTTACTAGTATTTCAGGGATGAATATCTCAGACTTTTCTGCTCTGGCTGGCTTCCGTTGGCAATCCTCCAGATGTCAGTCCATTGAGTAGCTAAGGTTAAAAGTGTGAACTACCAATGCTTACATCTTTTTACTATTCTTGAAAATGAATATGGGAACTGTTCATTAATTACATAAATTTATTAAATGCATGCACATAAAGGCAAGCTATCACAGTCTTTCTTTGTGTATGTGTGTACATATATATTCATATGCATATTCAACACATAACACACATATCCATCTATGTATGTATGCATGTATGTATGCATGCATGCATGTTGATAAAGACAAGACATTCCTATAGATGATTAGACCAAAGATGGTGACTTTGACAGGGTTCAGTGCCAGGCAGTTTACTGGAGATGTCAAGGAGCTAAATTTGCTTCCAGAACACTTAGCACACATTCTTCCCCAGAAGTGCCTGTTGTATACAAGTGTCAAAAAGACAATTTTCCATTCAATTCCTCTGTTGCCAAGGCCAGCCCCAAGAGGACTCCATGTGGGTCCATCCCACACTCTAGACAAGCAAAGACTGTACTTGATCGCATGGATGTAGCTGGAATCCAGTCTACAGCCTCTGGGTCCTTCAGATGCAGTGCCTGAAATAAATCCACTGGGCTGGCCTGGTCTTCTGGGATTTGGGGCTGAACCCAGGTGATTTAATGTCATTTGTCAGGTTGTGTCTGATGAACTCATTGCCGAGTCTGGAAGGGCATCATGCTGCACTCACCACACAGGACCCCAGGCACTGGCACCTAAAGATGCACACACTCATTTTCCTTGCTTGTTCTCTTAAAGGCACAAAGTTCATGCCTAGGTCTGCAACTATGGAGTATTCCACCATAGTCTTACAGGTCTTCCACTCCCAGTATTTTAGATTGAAAGGAAACCAGGGCCACTTCATAAACATACTTTTGGCTTGGTTGGAAGCAGCTAGAGAACCATAGCCCCCCTTCATCCTTTCACCACAGTTGGTGTGCTCTTCAGCCCCATGTCCAGGGGGCTTCTCACTACACACTTGCTGTGAAGGCCATGTCCTGGTTACCATCCACTCCATGATCAGTTTAGTGGTACTAACGCCTTCCCTGTCTTCCCATTTATTAGTTTTTGGGGAATGAGGTCGGGCAAGTTGGGTCAGCAATGCAAAGGCAGATTTACTTGCTTATCCAGACATTTCCATTGTTTATGGTGATTGTGTCCCATAACAGTGGGTATGAGCATTGAGTGACCAAAGATGGGCCATTGCCTCCATGAGAAAGCAGGCTTCTATATACCTCCTATCACCATGTGTTCATCAAGTGGCAAGTTCCTAGCCTTGTCTTATTTGTATCTGTGTCTGAAGACATTTTCTTAATATGTCTTGGTGATTCAACATGGAACTCACAGCCAACTGTTCTGCGACAAACACACTAATCCACATTAATACACACCTCTGGCACACACACTAAACCACATTGACACACACCTTGTCTCCATAAGACACATCACAGCCTTGTCATCTGGAAACACAAAATAGCCCTTTCTAAAAGTGTGCAAGATTGAGGGGCTGGGGATATAGCCTAGTGGCAAGAGTGCCTGCCTCAGATACACGAGGCCCTAGGTTCGATTCCCCAGCACCACATATACAGAAAATGGCCAGAAGCGGCGCTGTGGCTCAAGTGGCAGAGTGCTAGCCTTGAGCGGGAAGAAGCCAGGGACAGTGCTCAGGCCCTGAGTCCAAGGCCCAGGACTGGCCAAAAAAAATAAAATAAATAAAAATAAAATAAAAAATAAAAGTGTGTAAGATTGAAAGCCATGGCCATCAATAGACCCTGTCAAAGAACAATATTTACATTCTGAGCTGAAGCCAGAAGGCAAGTGGTTACCTGGTTTCATTTTAGGAGGGCATGTCTATTTTTGACAACTAGAAATTTTCACTGCCCTGAAAATATCAGTGAATGATAATGGAACTACCACAAGACTTGACTTGGGAATTTCAAATACATTATAGCTAGTAGGGAAATTCACAAATACAGAGCGCATGTCTGTGACTAATAAGAGTCAATTTTGTATCAATAATTCTTCTCCATGAACACTTTTCTACATATCTTCATTAGTATCATCATTCCAAAAGGGAATAAAAGAGAGATATTTATAGTTTCCTATATTGCTTTATTTTGTAAATGCAGAAATCTCAGGAATAGTTCAACACATGGTTTTCATTAAGGCATACCAGCTGCTGACATTTTTGTCACATTTCTTAATTCTGTTTCTGTTTTCCCACATTTCACACCTCAGCAATCAGCATGCATGGCTTACCAAAAAGGGTTTTCTCCTAGAGGTCATTGTACCTAACATGACCAAGTTTAATTATGGAATCTAAATTTTGGAATTTCACCTAACTTAGCATGCAAACTCTGTTCAATGTATTCTACTGATAATACTTTATCATCTTTCAAATACTAGCTATATTCCCTCAAAATGTTATACTTCACACCATGGTTATAATTCTTTACTTTCTTCTTCTGAAGAACCATCTTTTCCTAGGTTTTTATGTGTTCCTTAATAAGTTAATTACCTTTTTTGCATGGCTTCATTTCTCATGGTAGTTTCAAACTGACTAGCAGGATGTCCCACTTTCTGTAATTTTAATAGTTTATTCACAGTACACACGTGTTAAGACATTATAGCAACAATATGGAACAGTACTGTTGGGGATCCTTATTATTTCAAATCCAACATCATATAATGTGCAGATTTCCTGCCATAGAAGCTGTTGAGTGCTATGATCAGCCAGGTAAGAATTTTGATGTTTAATCTCCCCAAAACTTGACATTATGTAGCTAACTCTCTGCAGCTCCTGAAATCTTTCTCTGTTGATGTTTTCTGCTCTCCAATAACTTTCATACGTTCCTCTTATTATATTTAACATATACATAGATATTCATGTGTTTTCAAGGTTAAAAAAAATAAAAGCAGTAAGATTCAATGTCCCTGCAAACATGGAAGGCAATGTTATCTCTGTCCTTCCTTTAGTAAACATATTTCCTGGTGAACAAATTCAGCAATGGTACTCATTAGATATTGTGTTGAAAATAAACTATACAACTTGTGGGGGAGGGAGGTTGGGCGGGAAAAGACTGGGAGAAAATGAAGAAAGAGATGACACTATTCAAAAAGAAATGTAATCAATTCCTCACATATAACTACAACCCTTCTGTACATCACTTTGATAATAAAATAAAAAGCACATTTCCTGCTGGATTCACCTACATCATAACTTTGCCAGATAACTGCTCATCGATTCACTAAATTGTGATGAGATCATGGTTCAAAGTCAGCCCAGGTAGGAAAGTCCGTGAGAATTTTATCTCAAATTTACTGCCCAAAATGCTAGAAGTGGAACTGTAGTTCAAACAGTAGAAATCTAGCCTTGTGCAAAAGAAGCTCAGGGACAAAGCCCAGGCTTGTCCCCAGGACAAGCAGCAAAATTAAAATTGTCATATTTGCTCTGCAGTTATGATTCAAGTAAAAATCTCCCCATGTTTAGGCAATTTATTCAGTCTGCCATGCTTCTGTGCTAAGGCTACTATGTTTTCCTCACTCTGATAACACACATAACACTCTAGACTTTTAACATTCTATCTAATAATTACCATCTTTGCATAATTATCTTCCATTTATTTATCTTATAAAAATCTGACTTCCTAAGTCTGATTTTGGAATCTTTCTGTATCTGTCCATAAATATTTCTTATTCCACAGTTCAATTACTAGTGCGAATTTCATCTATACATTTTTCTTTCTTTTTGTTTTTTTGCCAGTCCTGGGGCTTGAACTCAGGGCCTGACCACTGTGCCTGGAATGCTAGCACTCTACCACTTGCACCACAGTGCTACTTCTGGCTTTTTCTGTGTATGTAGTGCTGAGGATCAAACCCAGGGCTTCATGCATGCAAGGCAAGCACTCTACCACTTAGCTAGATTTCTAGCCCTACACATTTTTAGTAATGCTATCAGCTTCCATTCCCTGGTGTCTTCTTTTTCTTTATCTTCTTACTTTTTCCTTTAGAACTTGGGATTTAAACTAGAACTTCCTGATTGAGAAGCATCTGCTTTATCCCCAAGTTAAATACTAAATCCTGAATTCTAATGACTTTATAAACAAGAAGGATACTGATGGTTTCCTGGAAGTCAAGTGTCACATATTAAAGCCTGATTAGAAGCCAACTTTCTTGTAGATATTTTTGGTCATAAATATCATATATGCTCATATATATATATATATACATATACATGCATACGTTATGTATATGTATACATATGCATTTATAGATGTGTACACATATTCTCTAATTCCATCAGGTTGTGAGAATTTTCTCATGTGACTTTCTTCATTCTTAAGCTGCAATTTTGATTTAAAAAGTGATTGGGAAATGTAAAGTATCTCAATATGTTTATTTTATGAAATATCTACTAAGACTCAGGTAATCTCTCCTGTCTTGGTAATTTAGTAGCTTAACACAGTTCTTTTTTTTTTTTGCCAGTCCTGGGGCTTGGACCCAGGGCCTGAGTACTGTCCCTGGCTTCCTTTTGCTCAAGGCTAGCACTCCTACCACGTGAGCCACAGTGCTACTTCTGGCCATTTTCTATATATGTGGTGCTGAGGAATCATAACCAGGGCTTTATGTTTACAAGGCAAGCTCTCTTGCTACTGGGCCAAATCCCAGCCCTAGCACAGTTCTTAAGAGTTCTTACCCTTGGCAGCTTATAATGTAATGCATGACAGCTGATCACTAAAGCTGAGCTTATTCAAAACAATAGAGCTGTTACAGACATTAGGGTATGTATATCTTACTCACACATGTGGTTTATGCAAGTACATACACAGATATTCTGCTTCTCTGATGTTATGTATTTCTGTGTGTACATGTATTGGCAAATGATTGTGGGAAAATTATATCTTATTCTAAATGGTTATTATAAGAATGACAGGCCAGTTTTGCCAGCAAAATTTGTGAAGAGGTTGTCTTTCTTCCATCCTATTTTTTTTAGCTACTTTATCAAAGATTAAATACCCATAGGTCTGGGGGTCTTCAGTTCTATTCCCCTGGTCCTCAGGCTTGTTCTTGTGCCAATACCAAGCTGTTTTTATTACTACAGCTTTGTAATGCAGCTTGAAGTTTGGTATTGAAATTCCTCCAGCACTGTTCTTTCTGCTTAGGATGTTTTGGTTATTTGAAGTCTTTATTGTTCCATATAAATTTCTGGGTTGCTTCCTCTAATTCCTTGAAGAATGGTGTTGAGATATTGATGGGTATTGCATTGAATTTGCAAGCAAGACCACAGTAAAGCCACCAGCACAAATATGTTCATCATAGCACAATTTGTCATTGCTAAAATATGTAACAAACACAGATGCCTCTCAGTAGATGAGAGGATCAAGGAAATGTGGTACATATATACAGTGGAATTCTATCAGAAAGAATTGCACTGCCCCATTCATAAAGAAATGCAAGGACTTGGAAACACTAAGTGAAGTGAGCCACACACAAAGAAACATAGACACTATGGTTTCCCTCTTTGGGAATAATTAGTACATGTCTAGGATAGTTCTAGCAGAAGATCAAAATAGCTCAATAGCTATGTCCATATGAACACATAAGATGATGCTAAGTGAAATGAACTCCAAGTTATGGAAATAAGTGCTATATCATTGTTGCTATTAGTTTCAACATGCCTTGTAAAATTATACCCTGTTCCTTTCTTATTTGTTCCCTATGGTTTTACGCCTTATATAACTGATTTTAGTACCCCGGATTTTGTATATACGTGTAGAGAAGGGAAAGGGAATACCAAAATCAAGAGACAACAAATAAAAGACAAACCAGTGCAACAGAAGTACTTACAAAACTATATGGTTTAAACTAACTGTACAACTCATGGTGGGGGGGGGGGAGAAGGAAGTGGGAAGGGGGAGACGGAAAGAATTAGGGAGTAGGTAACTAGTTCGATAAGAAACATACTCACTGCCTTATGTATGAAACTGTAACCACTCTGTACATCACTTTGACAAAAGAAATGAAAAGAAAAAGAATGATGGAAGATTCCAGATTTCTTCAATGTTATAATACTTCAATATACATAAGATATTTTGGGGATAAGATCCAAATTTAAACATCATATGTATTATGTTATATATAATTTATAAACATAATGCTGAGATAATTTTATATAACTTTTTTATTTTTTATTGTCAGTGCTCTACAGAGGGATTACAGTTTCATACATGAGGCTGCTCATGTATAAGTTTGTATATTTTGTTTGCAAACTGTCATATGAGATTTTTAAGGTCAGATGTGAAATTTTCCATGTATTGTTTCATGTCAGAGCTCAAAGTATTTTGGATTTTAGAGAATCTTGAATTTTGTATCTTTTAATTAAACATGTTCAATCTATATGTGAATATATATACACATATATTGTATACATATCTATATGTCCATATATAGGTACATATATATGTATGTATCTGCTGATATTTATATATAAATGAGTATACATATCTCTCTTTCATATATATATCAAGTATGTGTATAAGATATATGTGAATAGGTGATATGTAAGTATATATGAACATATACATATATACACATGAGAGAGAGAGAAAGAGAGAGATACCCATGTATACAGAGATCTCTTTTCATAATGATTTAGCCTTGTATAATTTCTTCTTTGTGCTATTGTGGGAGCAGGTGAAACAGAGGCTCTATGGGGATCATATTAGTGTTTGACATTGGAACTTGAAGTCCACAAAGCAAAATTTCTGGAAAAACAATATGTGAATGTTTCAAATAGAAAAGATGGATGGGAATATGGCCTAGCTGTAGAGTGCTTACTTTGCATGCATGAAGCCCTGGATTCAATTCCTCAGTAGCACATATACAGAAAAAGCCAGAAGTGATGCTGTGTCTCAAGTGGAAGAGTGCTAGCCTTGAGCAAAAAGAAGCCAGGGACAGTGTTGAGGCCCTGAGTCCAAGCCCCAGGACTGGCCAAAAAATAATAATAATAATAAATGAATAAATAAGGAAGATAAAGAGCTAGTAGCTGGGACTTACAGAGATGAACTGGAACTGAAGAGCAAGAATTCAAACTTGTATACATTCTTATTTCTGCTGATTATGGCTGTGTAAGTGTCTTCAGAACCGGAGGCCATTTTCCATGTGGCTAAACACAAAATGTCCCTTAGTGTAGGGGATGGCTTTACCTTTAAGACTTGGCTGCTGGCCATTCCCATCTCCTTCCGGGTTCTACCGGAAGAGATGCCAAACCAGCCCTACCCTCTCTGCGAGCACATGTCTCGTAATGGCGCCAGAGACCCCAGAGGCCCGGTTCTTGGGGGGCTGTGGTCTCCTACCATAGATGAAGTTCCGTGACATCACCATGATGGACAGTTCATTAGCCAATTGTTAATACCCAGTTAGTCCCTCCTCTTCCTGCTGCCATTACTGTTATATAAACCCCTCCCTTGAATAAAACCCTTTGGAAGCTGGTAGACCATCGGACGGCTCCCCCGAATCTCCATGTGCAGTGCCTTCTCTTAAACATAAGGGGGGCTGGGGACACGCGGGGATTTCGGCAGCCCTATCTCTTCTCAGCTTGGCCCAACCGGGACACATTCTGCCCTCCCGCCAGTGGGAGCAGCGCGCAGAGCCGAGTGTCCCCCACAATTAGAGGCTTGACGTCTCCCCAGGGGGGATGTGGAGATTAAGCCCTACAACTTAGAGCTGGACCTTGAAGAGAAGCAGAATTGCTGCGGGGCTGGCCAGGAGCTCATGTCAGTGATCTGACCCAGAAGATCAGCTGTAGTGTGTATGGGCAATGCAAGTCTGCCTTACCTGACTCTCCTAAAATTTAGCTTAAAGAGCTTTCAAGATTCCCATTCTAACCAGAAATATATAAGGAAACTGTATTGAAACATTAAATTTACCATATGCATGACTGTAACCAGTCAACCAAAATTCAGTTTGATGTTTTCTATAAATAAGAATAGAAGGCAAATAAACTAATTTTAAGAGGTTAGTTAATATTTCCAAAAAGAAGAAACATCTTGCTGGGAATGTGGCTTAGGGATAGAGTACTTGCCTAGCATGCATGAAGCCCTGGGTTCCATTACTCAGCACCACATAAACAGAAAAAAAAAGAAACATCATTTTTCTCAAAATCATAAGGACACACATGTGTGTATATGTAAATATATATGTATATATGTATATATGTGCATATGTACATATATACATATATATGTGCGCACATATATACATATATATGTAAGCTACTTTTCATCATTTTTAAATTAAGTGATTTTTTGTAAGGAAAATTAAGAACTCTATTGATCAAAATGTTTTATCATACTGCAAAAAAATCAAACAGCCATGCAGCAGTGACTGTCACTTGTATTCTGAGTTACTCAGTAGAATGAAATCTGCAGATCATAATGTGTCACCTGCCTAGGCAGACAAATCTTTGAAATTCTTATTTTCACTTAACTAGCAAAAAGCTAGATAATAAAAGCATGGCCATGAAAAAGCTAAGAGAGAATGCCAGGTCCTGAGTTCGTGCTTCAGTACTCACACCAGAAAAAAAAAAAATCAAACATTAAATCTCACCTTCTATTTCACCTAATTTATCAGCCAATATTATTTTACTCTATTGTCTTAAATTGACGTTAGCCTGTCCATTACTTTGAAAAAAATCAGTTTTATGCTTCCCTTGAAATATTAACTGTCATTTAAATTAGTGAAAGGAGATGTGGTTCATGGAAGTGTGATACATAAAAGATAAGGACATAAAAATAAATAAACACGATTCCTACATTTAATACAAAAGAAGCTACTGCCTTTGATTGAGAGAAACACATGCCAAATATTTCAAGATTCATATTAGAATTAGACCTAAGTTCAAATAATTATAATTGGGGGACACTGTTTTTGATTTCTCTTGAGACTCATTAATTCATTCTTGTTCATATTGACTAATTTTTATTTGCTTTTTAAAGTCCTGTTTACTTGCACATTAGTTCCTTCTGATAATAATTATTGTCAACTCAATATATGCCAAGACCTGTGTTTTGTTAATAAAAATAAACATAGCTATGCAATGTGTTGACAGTACTTGAAATATATGTTCTCAATCAAACTCCATGTAATTGTGTTAATTTGTTATCCTGTTCAGTATACTTGGAGAGTTCAGCTTAGAGATAATTAGTGGTAGAGTTATGGTTGAAGATAGGTGTTGGTGTTCAAATCCAAGCTCACTATGAGAAACAAGATTTTTACAGTGCCATGTAAGGAAAACAGAACTCCAATCATTTTCTTTTCCTTTGCAAATATTCATTCTCTAAATGGTCTTTTTATTTTATTTTTTTAAACTGAGGGGTTACAGTTACATAAGTAAGGTAATGAGTACATTTATTTTTTTTAATTGTCAAAGTGAAGTACAGATGGGTTACAGTTTAATATGTAAGGCAGTGAGTACAATTCTTATCCAACTTGTTACCTCCTCCCTCATCTCCCCCCATCTCCCCTCCCCCATTCCTTTATACCCTTGACTTCTATGATAGGTGTACAGCATGTAGTTTTGTAAGTATTGTTGTTGTATTGGTTTGTCTTTTTATCCTTTGTCTCTCAATTTTGGTATTCCCTTTCCCTTCCCTAGTTCCAGGACACGTATATACAAAATCCAGGGTACTGAAATCAGTTACAGTGATATCAAGGATTAAACCATGGGAAGTGACTAAGAAAAAAAAAAGAAGCACAGGGGTTCACATGGCATTTTGAAAATAACTACAACAATCATATACCACTTGTTTCTATAACTTGAAGTTCATTTCACTTAGCATCATCTTATGTGTTCATATAGGCATAGCTCTTAAGCTATTTTGACCTTCTGGGAGGACTATCCTAGATGTTTACTAATTATTCCCTATGAGGAAAACCAAAGAGTCCATGTTTCTTTGGTTCTGACTCACTTCACTTAGTATGATTTTTTTCCAAGTCCTTCCATTTCCTTACAAATGGGGAAGTGTCATTCTTTCTAATAGAGGCAAAGAATTCCATTGTGTATATGTATTGCATTTTCTTGATCCACTCATTTACTGACGGGCATCTCAGATAGTTCCATATTTTAGCAATGACAAATTTTCCTGCAATGAGTATGGTTGTGCTGGTGGCTTTAGTGTGGTCTTGCTTGTAATTTTTTTGGGTAAAAGCTCAAAAGTGGCGCTGCTGGGTCATAGGGGAGCTCTATGTTTAGCCTTCTGAAGAACCTCCAGACCTTTTCCCAGAGTGGTTGATCAAGTTTATGCTCCCACCAACAATGTAGTTGGGTTCCCTTTTGGCAAAATACCCTCCAGCATTTGTTATTAGTTTTCCTGATAATGGACATTCTTACTGGAATGAGGTGGAATCTCAATGTTGTTTTGATTTGCATTTCTTTTATGGCCAGTGATGTAGATCACTCCTTCATGTGTTTCTTGGCCATTCTCTTTTCCTCTTCAGAGAAGTCTCTTTTTAAGTCTTTAGCCCATTTGTTGAGGGGGATGGGGCTTTGGTTCTTTGAGGATTTGTTTTGGAGGAATGTAACTTTTTGAGTTCTACATATATTTTAGATATGAGGCCTTTGTCTGTTATATGGCTGATAAAGAGCTTCTTCCAATCTGTGGGCTTTCTCTTTATCTTGCAAGCTATGTCCTTTGCCATGCAGAAGCTCTGTAGTTTGATGCAATAGTATTTGTCCAACCTTTCTTTGATTTGTTTCATTTCTGGGCCTTTATTAAGAAAGATATTGTTATTTTTAAATGTTTATTTTAAAAGTGATGTACAGAGGGGTTGCAGTTATATAAGTAAGGTAATGAGTACATTTCTTTTCAAGTAGTGTTACCACCTCCCTCATTTTTTTCCACTTCTCCTCCCCTTGACACCCTTTCTTCCCAAGTTGTAAAATTCATTTCCAGCATAACTTTGTTGCATTTGTTCACGCTTTGTCTCACCATATCGGTGATTCTCCTTCCCTTCCCCAGATCTGATAAACTTACATACAAGATAAGGCTACCAAAATCAGAAACAATGATCACAGAGAACAAACAAGAAGATTAAAAAAAACAAAAAAGAAAGACATAAGAAATAACCACAATACTATACTTTAAAAAAGAAAGTAAAGAAAAACAAGACATACACACACACACACACACACACACACACACACACACACACCACGTCATTTCCATATCATGGAGATCATTTCGATTAGCATCAGTTTATATGATCATATATACATAGCTACTGAGCTATGGGTAATCCTCTCACAGGACTATCCTAGACAGATACTAATTATTATCAACACCGGAAACCATGGAGACTATGTTTGTTTGAGTCCAGTCATTCAATACTACATGCTAACATATTTGACATATTTATTTGTTAAAAAAGTGACAAATTGACTTTCTATTAAGAGGAAGAATGCTACCTATGTCTTAAAGGATTAGCAATTACATGTTGAGGCCAAACAAATAAGGGTAATTCCATAAGAAAAATATTAGTTTAGAAGCACAAGATTATGTAGAAACAGAGTTATTTGAAGATCTATGAGCAATTAAGTATAGCTGAAAGTCAGGAAAGAAGAGATGAAGTGAGGGAATTAGGACATAGATGCCTTCCAAAATGTGTTTTAGTTATTTAAGGCTAATGGAAAAACAACAATGAAAAGCAAAAAACAAACACCAGAAAGTGGATGCTTAAACAAGAAATTTGATTTCTTTCATCTCCGAAAGCTAAATATCCCTGATAACAGTCCATCAGAACTATTTCCCTCTGAGATTTTTTTCTCTGGAAGACAACCACTGTATAACTTTTTGCTCATATGAAATATTGGTATTTGTTTCCTCTGAAGAGAGACAAAGAGAAAGAGAGGAGAAAGGAGAGACATGAGAGGGAAGAGAAAGAGATGGAGAGAGAGAGAAAAACCTGTCTAATAATCAGCACAGTAATTCTATTACAACCTCATATAAACATAATTGCCTTTTTATAGGACCTATTTCCAAATACAATGACATTGTAGGTTATAACTTTCTTATATAATTTTTTAGAATAAAAGGAATTGAGACTGTAGAATTCCACCCACCCCTAAACCTATATTTTCAACCATGAAAAACTAATTCCTCCAGTTTTACAGTCTCATATCTATTATGATACTCGAGTTTCTACTGAGTCCAAAGTCGCATTTATATATAATATAAATCAGATAAGGCTGAGAACCAATATTCCTGACTGTCCAGAGTGATCCTCCAGTGTCAGCCCAAGTTGAACTTTCTTTTTTTTAATACTTATTTATTGTCAAAGTGATGTACAAAGTCGTTACAGTTTCATAAGTTAGGTCTTGGGTACATTTCTTGTGCTGTTTGTTACCTCCTCCCTCAATCCTACCTCCCCCTTCCCCTTTTCCTTCCCCCCCCCCCATGAGTTGTTCAGTTGTTTTACATCAAATGGTTTTGCAAGTATTGCTTTTGGAGTCATTTGTCTTTCTATCCTTTGTCTCTCGACTTTGATATTCCCTTTCACTTCCCTAGTTCTGATACCAGTATATACAGTATCCAGTGTAGTCAGATGAGATACAGTGATAGCGTGGGTACAAACACAGGAAGGGGATACAAGAGGATCATCAACAAAAGAAGCTATGGTTTCACATGGCATGTTGAAAGTAATTACAACAGTGATATATCACTCGTTTCCATAACATGGAGTTCATTTCACTTAGCATTATCTTATACATTCACAGGGGCATAGCTATTAGGCTCTTGTGATCATCTGCTGTGACTAGCCTATACCTGTGCTAATTATTCCCTATGAGGGAAACCATAGAGTCCATGTTTCTTTGGGTCTGGCTCACTTCACTTAGGATAATTTTTTCCAAGTTCTTTCATTTCCTTACAAATGGGGCAATGTCCTTCTTTCTGATAGAGGCATAAAATTCCATTGTTTATATGTACCACATTTTCCTGGTCCATTTGTCTACTGAGGGGCATCTGGGTTGGTTCCATATTTTAGCTATGACAAATTATGCTACGATGAACATTGTTGTGCTAGTTGCTTCAGTGTGTTCTTGTTTGTGGTCTTTTGGGTAGATGTCCAAAAGTGGGGCTGCTGGGTTATAGGGGAGCTTTATGTTACTGGCAATACAATAGACAAAGGGCTCATATCTAAAATATATGCAGAACTAAAAAAGTTACATTCCTCCAAAACAAAACTGCAAAGAACCAATAAACCTCTCAACAAGTGGGCTAAAGACTTAAAAAGAGACTTCTCTGATGAGGAAATGAGAATGGCCTAGAGACATATGAAAAAGTACTCTATGTCACTGGCCATAAAAAAATGCAAATCAAAACAACATTGAGATTCTACCTCACCCCAGTAAGAATGTTCTTTATCAAGAAAACTAACAATAACAAATGTTGGAGGGGATGTGGCCAAAAGGGAAACCGACTTCATTGTTGGTGGGAATGTAAACTGGTTCAGCCACTCTGGAAAGCGGTATGGAGATTCCCAAGTTGAACTTTCAACAATAGCAATAGTGAAAAACTGAGTAGATAGTTGGACAGAATGACAGACAACAGGAATTCTAGGTATTAGCGTGTTGAAGCAGGAAGATTTTCTTTCCTGTCAGGAAAAAGAAGGATAGAGAGATAGAGAGACAGAGACAGAGACAGAGACACAGAGAGACACAGACAGAGACAGAGACAGAGGAAGGGAGAGAGAGATTAACTTTCAAGTTAAGTTAGAAATTCTGTTTGGGATTTTGATCTATTGCAATTTTTAAAATTATCCCTAAGAAATTGTAAGAAAAAGCTGTAATTTAGCAAAGCAGTTTATGAATACAATGCATCTAACTTCAAAAGAAGGAGATGAAATATTAAGCCCCAGGACAGACAAAGAGGATAAAAAAGATCTAAAATGAAGAGCACTAAAAGGACTTAGAAACCATTTGGGTTGGAAAAATTAAGGGAAATGGCCATCTCCAGATCCTAGAGGTCTAACTGATGAAATAGAGCTTACTGCTGCCATCGATCATTGCAAGAAGAGCGAAATTGTGGACAAGCTGGGTTCAGTGAGGAAGTACACACAACTGATGGTTTGCTTATTCCTGTAAATCTCCAACTTTAATGAATATCTAACAAAGTACATCAATTTCCTTTGCCTTTAATCTGTCCTTTCTGACCCCAGTTTTTTGAACTGTATGAACCTAAATGTATATTGGCTCATGACAAACTATAATCTGAGCCACTGAGAAAATAAATTTCACTATCATAAAGGACCTTGCCAATTTGTCAAAATGTTGGAATGATTTTATTTCCCACATTAGAACTTTGGTAGGTGAGTTCTAAACCTCCTTCCACAAAGCAGTCTGTTATATTAGAACTGTGCAGAGTTCCTGTTGGTTCCTAATGTATATTCCAGTCATCTTGCCATGGAGAATGACCTCCCATGGCTGATGGATGGTTTGACCTGTTCTATTCATGTTGAGAAGGTCACACCTATCTCTTTCTTTTGGACTACAAGCTGGTATACCTCCACAACTCACACAGCAACCATCACTAATCTGTTCATATGTCTCCGTGTATATGCAAGTGTTTGTACACACACATATTATGAACACACATGCATACATGCATACATACACAACACACACACACACACACACACACACACACACAGAGCACTATAATCAAGATGATGCTGAGCTGGGCACAAGAATCACTCTGCATGCCTCTCCCTTCCTCCCTATGCAAAACCCCTGTCCTGAGAACATAATCACACATCCACACAGGATTTGCTTTCCTAACACCATCTTAGGGCCTATGCAGGCTTGGAGCTAACAGTAGATGGGTCAATCAGTGCTCACAGCTGAAAGCCTTTTCATAGGCCGAGTTCAAATCAAGCAAGCCAAGGGTACACTGACAGATGCTATCACAACTTATATTCCATAAAAAGAATGCTTGTTTCTAGGTTATGAAGATTCTAAAGTGTGGCCTAAGTTGGATTCTCACAATTCTCTGTTCTTAGTGATAAGAACATGAAAATATGATAAGATCTTTATTTGTACAAATGTCATTCAGATAATTTGGAATATTATTTTGCCCTATAGCTTGTTTTTCATTTTCTTTTGCATATCATATGATTTTATTTATTTTTTGAACTAGATTGTAATAAAATAAATCTTTTGTGTGTGCTTGTATGTGTCAGTACTCAGGGCCTGGGTATTGCACATCAGCCTTTTGCTAGCACAGGTACTCTATTTCTTGAGCCACAGCTCCACTTCCAGCTGTTTGGTGGATAATTGGAGATAAGAATCCCTTGGATCACAGGTATGAACCACTGGCACCTGACTAATCTCTGTTCTTTGGTAGTCTATTTAAACAATCTAAAAGCCAGTTGCTGGTAGCTGATGTCTGCTTTAGATCTGAGGATTGCAATTTGAGGCCAGGCAAGATAGGAAAGCCCTTAAGACTCGTATCTCCAACTAATCAACAAAAAGCTGAAAATGGAGCTGTGGCTCAAGTGGTAGAGGGTTAGCCTTGAGAGAAAAGCAAAGAGACAGTGACCAGGCCAACTTCAATCCCCAGTACTGGTACACACACACACACACACACACACACACACACACCAGAATAAAGATTCTAAATTTAACAGTTAGAAATAAATACCAGTGGATGCACCTCGACCATTTTTGTTGATTCACTGGTGTAATCTTGCCTTGGCACTAGTTGCATGCCTAAGGAGATGAGGAAAATTTCCAGAGGTAGGAATGATACTTACTTCATGTCATTTGGAGAGATGGCTTTGTACCAACTGAAATCTAAACTATTCTCCAGCTGTTTAAAACTCAAGTATGTATACTCTGAGAATATTAATAAACAATGGTTTACTCACTAGAAAAAATTTCCTAGAGAGTCTGAAAGTAAAAACTGTATTAACAGTGTTAAGCTTTGCAAAACAGATTTGTCAAATCATGTTATAATATAGGTATAGCTTTGTTATATATTTTGTTGTGATTTTGCTAAATATTTCCCCAAACAATTTTTATGTGTGTAATTATATTGTCTCGTAAGATTGAATAGATTAAATTATTTGCCATAAAATATTCCTTCAAAAGAAAATAGCATTAATTTTACTAATGGCACAGAAGCAAATAATCTAAAAAGAGAGGCTAAGCTAATCAGGGTTCATATACATACTATGTGAGTCCTACTAATTAGGAAATTATGCATTTTTCCTTCTGAAGAAATGGATGGCTTTATAATATTTTCCTGGCCTAATACTTATTAAAAATTTATTTCTAAATCTACTCATTGCCAAACATACAACTTCCAGAGAAAATATATTTCTGAGATAGTTATCAGTATTTTGGGGGAGTGTCAGTATTGGCATTTGGCATAGATTTATGGACTTGCTAGAACCCTGCTTTAATTTTTTAAAATATTTCTGTCTGGCACTGCGACTCCTCACCAGAGTATAAGCTACATAGGATATACATATATATGCATACATATATATATGCACATATGTATATATGTATACATATATGTGTGTTCAAACATATACAAACACATATACATTTATGTCTGTGTGTCTGTGTGTGTCTGTATGGAGGAGGACCACAGTCTGTTGTGTTTAGCCTGACCTGTGAAACAATATTTAGAAATAACTAAAGCTAAAAGCTTGGAAGAATGGCTCAAAGAATATTCTAGGTATTTTTGAAGGTGTTCTGGATGTTTAAATAATTTGATGGAATGAAGCAGACTACTTTCAAAACTCTTCTTGAGGCCTATAATGCTAAAGAATGTGGAATTTCCTTACCTTATTACTTTATATCCAATATGAGACACAGAGACAGAGAAAAAGAAAGACAGAGACACAGATATAGAGATGGAAAGATACTCAGAAATTAATAAACTCCTAACATCTCTCACTATTTTTACACAGATTTGTGCAAATCATTTACTAGCCAGATTTGTGAATACCCACAGTGAAAGGTTTGTGGTGATTAATAAATTTAATAGTGCATAATAGCTATGGTATCCTAAGCATGCATATAATATACTCTCATCATATTGCTGCCTTTAGCCTTTCTTGTTTCATTGTCATCTTATTTTTCTGAGAATTCATTTGGCCTAGGACATGGGAATGGATTTCTATTCTCTAGGCATGTTCTTTTGAGTTCTTTCGAGTGCCCTAACTTCTTGAAGAAATTCCCAGTTCAACTTTTTCTCTGACTATACTTGGTCTATCTTATGTCTAGACTAATCTATTCATCTGGGCATTTATGAGTGATGTTTCTGCCTTAAAAACAGGTTTGAGTGATGATTGCTAATTTTTCTTCTTCAGAACTTCTGACTTAGACAATCCCAAACCCTGTCGGTCAGTTTGTCCACAGCAAAGTGAGATATAACCTTTACAATAACTTTCAAATAAATATTCTGTGTGTGTGTGTGTGTGTGTGTGTGTGTGTGTGTGTGTGTGTGTGTTCTGTCTCTGATTACAATCCTACAGTTTCATGGTGGGCATAAAATTGTTTGTAGGTTTCTATCCTAGAGATGGCTGGTTACTATCTTAACAATAGTTTGGAAGCCATGGAGAAAGTTGGGACAAGTAAAAATATTTGTTGCTGGGATATTCTTCAGCTTCCATTTGTAGCATAACAACTCCAGATAGAAGCCTCTAGATGCAGGCTAACATACAGGCATACACTAAAATGATAGAATATATGTGAACCATTTCTAAGTCCCTCATTTGTTACTATAAACTTCTACAGCTCTAAATTCAACTTTCTGTTCATTTTTTTTCTTTGTCTGTTTTTCTTTTTTATGTTTCTGTCGGCAGACAGACCTTGGTGCTGGCTACTCTGGCATTTTGTTGAAATCATTTGTTGGCTACTGTTTATTGTCATAGTTTTTATTCTTGAATGAAAGTTTCCTAAGGATAGAATCTTTTCTAAACTTTCATGCTTTCCAAGAAGGCTTGATTTAAATGCCTTGTAGTGTCAGATTTGTGAAAAATCACCTATAAAAATGTGATAAATCAAGGGCATTAATACAAGCTACTACAAGAACAATCTGTTACCTTTGAGCTAGATGATCAGAAAGAAAACACACACACATGCGCGCGCACACACACACACACACACACACACACAGAGTATCTTTCATCTTTTCTCTCTTTCCTAATTCTCAAACTGACATTCAAGGAGAAGATCACTAAAATGAGGATGATAAATATCACTCTCCTGGCACAATTGGATTATCTTTCCCATTCTTGCGGTTCCTTGTACAGCCTAATGACAACTTACGTGACTATGATTCAAGAGAAATTTCTTTGAAAAACTTATAATTATGTATGTTTAATTATAAATCAACTTTTAAATGCCATATACAGAATCTGTTGGTTAATAATGAAAGTCAAATTGCATAGAACTCATCCTCAAAGTGATAGTAAAGCCAGGTTTAAAGATCTTCAGAGCTTAGCCCTGTTCTTTGCCCTGTAATCATTCATAAATTGTGAGATGCTTCTTCTTACTGTTGTCATTACTTTATATAATGTAAAAGGAAAGCCTCTTAGCCATGTATTTCATGGAAATAATGAACTTTGACTGGGAATACAAACACTAGAGCATGGTTGCATATGGAAAAATAAAGCAACAAATTTAAATGGATTCAAAGCAAAGGTAGAAAAAGTGACTCACCAATAAAAAAAAAATGAATGGAATTTGAAATTACAGCCAAAAGGAAAACCAGAAACTGACAATTGTAAAAATGAGCAACCATGTGGACATCAGGGAAGACGACGGAAGATCTGCAGAGCCCTAGCTGAGCTCCCTCCGACATCACAGTTTTCTCATCCCATAGAAACTTTTACTCCTAGAAAGACAGCCAGAGTAAGTTCTAACAGTACAGGGATTCTGGCCAGGAAGGAAAAATCAACTTTGCTTGTCTGAAAACACAGATTTTAGCTCCAGGCAGTGTCCTACCACACCAGTGCCAGTGCCGGCACAGCGCCCAGCACAGCAACCCACATTCCGCGCGGCTAAAGCACACAGTGTAGACCAGGGAGAAATCCTCCAGATGGCGGCTGAGCACAGACAGGAGGAAATTGCAGAGAAAGTGTGAGTACCCCACGAAAGATATTTTCACTCACGCCCACAAAGCAGCTTTTGGAAGGTAGCCTTTCCCCCACCACCAGAGCAAAACGCCATCTTTGACACTGGCATATGGTCAGACCAGATTGGAACTAAAGTGGGCCTGGGGAGAGCGAGGACAAAAAAGCCATCCTTGAAAAGGGCAAGAGGGACTGACCAGTGAGAGCCAGCTCTGCCCAGGAGAAAGCCCCCTGCCCAGGCAGGAGGCTCTTCCTGGGCCGCAGCTTAGCCAGAGGTGCCCCGCCCTGCCAGCCGGAATTTCTAAAATTAAAGCAGCTTCCAGTGGAACGGAAACACCAGATAGGGGAACAAACAGTTCCTGAGACAGATAAACGGTCCCATCACAGAGGAAGCCCAATTCCCAGCCTGAAACGGAGTTGAAATCCATAGCCACCTCCACCAAGGCGGCCAACCCACCCAAGAGGGAAGAACCTCCCCTAGGCAAGCAACCAGGCCAGAGGTGCCCCGCCCTGCTGAGTCCACAGCCTATTCAAAGCCAGGCGTTAAAGGCTGTAGACCCACAGCAGACCGAGGAGCCACATTTCTCCAGACTGCTCACATCCCCATCTACAGACGACACCCAAGGCCTACCTGCAAGGGGTGCAAGCCACAGAGACCCAGTATTGCACCAATAGGGAAGAAGGGTCAGAACAGATCTACCCCCTGCAAACTGAAAGCAAGTCAAACCAGCCAAAAAGGAAAACAGACTGTAGACCATCGCAAGGAAACCAGAGACTGGGGAAAGACCACCCAAACAAGGAGGAGTCCATTTATTTATTTATTTATTTATTTATTTATTTATTTATTTATTTTCAAACAATTTTTAAACTTTTAAAAAAAATTTTTTTTAATTTTTTTCCCTTCTGAAACGTCATTTTTTTTTGTTTTCCATTTTTACCTGTTTGTTTTATCAAGTTTTTTATTTTGTTGTTGTTCGTTTTTCTGGCTTTTTTCCTTTTTATTTATTTATTTTTTAATTTTTCTCTGTTTTGTGCATCTGTCTTCCAGTATTGTTGCTTTATTTCTCTCTTTGCATTCTCTTTCTTTAAAAATTACTTTTCTATGAATAACTCCTCCACTCTTTTCTGCTAACTCTCCATTATAATTTTAACCTTGTTCTTTCTACTGATTCTACTCTTCTCCACATTTCCACGTCACTGAAAATAAACCAAAATCATCACCCCCCAATACATTTTACTCTATTCTCTTTACTACCTCTAACTTTCCCTCCTGACTTACTGCCAGGACCTCCAGGTTCCATGGACACCTGGTTATTGGATAGAGGGTATCCCTGCTTTATCTGAGTGAATCAAAGGGGTTCATAGAGAAAGCCAGTCCTAAAAGAACTTAATATAAGAACAAGAATTGCTCATAGGGTTAACAGTAAGTAAGTAACTACTGAATACAGGGCCCAGGAACAGTTGTTATATTGAAGTTGTATTCTTTAGGAACACCAAATCTAAGTTTATAGACAGGTATACAAGGCATCTGTATATAACTGTGAACTTATAAGATTTACACAACAGTGCTTGGTAAGGGCTGCTTTGGGTCTTAAATGGTGCTCACAGGTGCTTGTAGATTGGCATTCTAAATACGGCAGAAGAAACACAAGAAAGATGGAAAACAATGGAGTCTTTTCTCCCACTCAAAATAAGCAGGGAACAGAGCAGTCAATCAAAGACATAGAAGTAAACCCTCAAAATGCTCTGCAAAGTCTACTGATAAACATGTTAAATGAAAAGTTTGAGTCAAAACAGCAATTCTTCCATAAAGTAATAGATGATTTCATGGCCTCAACAAATAGAAAGATAAATGAAATTCAAGAGTCAAATGAAAAGATAGCTACCCAGGTAAAATATTTGAGAGACAGCACTCAAAACCAAATTAATGAAGTAAAGAAGTCCATGCAAGACATAAGAGATAACATGGAATTCATCAAGAAAGACCAGTCAGAAGGAAAAGAGATTCAAATTCAAGTAGCTAGACTACAATCCTGACTAAATGAAGCAGACGATCGAATCTCAGGAGCAGAAGATTCCTTAGATTCTATGGAGAAAGATAAAAAATCAATACAAATCTAGTCCAATCAACAAAACAGATCGCTACAGGAGATTCAAGAAATGATCAGGAAGCCCAATTTAAGGCTAATAGGTATTGAGGAAAACTTGGAGAAAGAAGTTAATGGGATAGGGACCCTATTTAACAGACTATTAGCTGAGAACTTCCCAAATATCCAGAAGGATAGGACTATACAGATACAAGAAGCATTTAGAACCCCAAACCAACCAGACCAGAATAGGACATCCCACCAACATATTGTGATCAAAACAGGATCAGTAGAGTACAAGGAAAGAATCCTTAAAGCAGTTAGGGAGAAGAAAACAATCACATATAAAGGAAAAGCAATCAGAATTACCCCAGACTTCTCAGCAGAGACCATGAAAGCAAGGAGAGCCTGGAATGAGGTATAACAAACACTAAATTTAAAAAAAAAAAAAAAAAACAAACAAACTACCAAACAAGAATACTGCACCCAGCCAAACTCTCATTCATAGCTGAAGGTCAAATAAAAGTCTTCCACAGTAAGGAAAAACTGAATCAATATATCTCCACAAAACAAGCTTTACAGAAAATCCTCAAAGATGTACTATACAGGGAAAATAATCAAGATACCAATACAGACAGAGAAATGAACACTAAATAGTAAACATCAGATTAAGAAATGGGAAGACACAGAATAAACAAGATAGTGATAATGAAAGGAACAAACAATCATCTGTCAATTCTAACTCTCAACATTAATGGACTTAAGTCTCCAATAAAACAACATAGGCTCATAAGTTGGATCAAAAATCAAGATCCATCTTTCTGCTGCCTCCAAGAGACACATGTATCCAGCAAAAGTAAACATCTTCTTAAAGTGAAAACTGGAATCAAATCTATCAAGCAAATAGCCCCCATAAGCAGGCTGGAGTTGCAATCCTAGTATCAGACAAAATTGACTTCAAATTAAAATAGGTAAGAAGAGACAAAGAAGGTTACTACATACTAGTAAAGGGATCTCTCCTACAGGAAGAAATAACCATTCTTAATATCTACACACCAAATGCAGGTGCACCCAACTCCATCAAACAAACACTACTGACTCTAAAAACACTCATAGACCCAAACATACTGATAGTTGGGGACTTTAACTCTCCACTATCACCTCTGGACAGATCAACATGCCAAAAACTGAACAAAGAAATGACAGAATTAAATAATTACATAGACCAATTAGACTTAACCGACATCTACATAATATTCCACCCAGCAACAACAGAATAAACATTCTTCTCAGCAGCACATGGTACATCCTCCAAAATAGATCACATCTTAGGGCACAAAGAAAATCTGTACAAATTCAGAAGTATCAAAACCGTTCCCTGCATTCTCTCAGACCACAATGGAATAAAATTAGATCTCAACTCAAACAGCCACCACAGAAATTCCTACAATTCATGGAGACTAAATAACACACTGCTGAACCATCAGTGAGTCATGGAAGAAATTAAAATGGAAATTCATATGTTTATGGAATTCAACCAAGATGAGGACACAAAGTACCAGCTCCTTTGGGACACAGCAAAGGCAGTACTCAGAGGAAAATTTACATCTCTGAGTGCATACACCAACAAACTGGAGAAACGGCAACTCAATAATTTAAGGAAGCACCTTAATTTCCTTGAAAGAGAACAACAAGCCAAAGCCCAAGTCAATAGACAAAAGCAAATAATTAAAATCAAATCAGAATTAAATCAATTAGAGATGAAAAAAAAACATCGAAAGAATCAACAAAACAAAGATTTGGTTCTTTGAAAAAATCAACAAGATAGACAGACCCCTGGCAAACATGACCAAAAAACGAAGGCAGCACACTCATATAAACAAGATAAGAGATGAAACAGGTAACATCACCACAGAAATACCCGAAATACAGAAAATAATAAGGGACTATGTTGCAACCCTTTATGCCAACAAATTCGAGAACTTGGAAGAAATGGATGATTTCCTAGAAAAAGTTCATATCCCCAAACGCAGCCATGAAGATATAAACCTTCTAAACAGACCCACATCCAGTATTGAAATAGAAACAGCAATAAATGATCTCCCATCCAAGAATAGCCCAGGTCCAGATGGATTCACAGCAGAATTCTACAAGGCCTTCAAAACAGAACTCACTCTTCAATGAAATTAAAAGAGAACATTCACTACCAGACACATTTTATGAAGCCACTATAACCCTCATCCCAAAACCAGGCAGGGACTCATCACAGAAAGGACTATAGGCCGATTTCCCTGATGAACATAGATGCAAAAATTCTCAACAAAATTCTGGCCAATCGACTTCAACAGGTCATCAAAAAAATTATACACCACGATCAAACTGGATTCATCCCAGGGATGCAAAGTTGGTTTAATATACACAAGTCAATTAATGTAATCTACCACATCAACCGGAGCAAGGTAAAGAACCACATGGTTTTATCTCTGGATGTGGAAAAAGCGTTCGATAATCCCATACCCATTTATGCTAAAAGCACTGGAAAAACTGGGCTTCCAGGGAACATTCCTGAATATAATCAAGGCAGTTTATGTAAACCAACAGCAAGCATAACACTAAATGCTCAAAAACAAAAGCCATTCCCTTTAAAATCAGGAACAAGACAGGGATGTTCACTCTCTCCCCTGCTCTTCAACATAGTAATAGAATTCCTAGCCAGAGCAATCAGGCAAGAAGAAAATATAAAGGGGAGCCAAGTAGGTAAAGATGAATTTAAACTTTCTCTCTTCGCAGATGTCATGATCCTATACCTAAAGAATCCCATAGACTCTACCCCCAAGCTACAAGAGCTGATCCAAAGCTTTGGCAAAGTTGCAGGATATAAAATAAACCTTCAAAAATCACTCCAGTAAGAATGTCATATATCAAGAAAACTAACAATAACAATTGTTGGAGGGGATGTGGCCAAAAGGGAACCCTACTTCATTGTTGGTGGTAATGTAAACTGGTTCAGCCACTCTGGAAAGCAGCATGGAGATTCCTCAGAAGGCTAGATATAGAACTCCCCTATCACCCAGCAGCCCCACTTTTGGGTATCTATCCAAAAAACCACAAACAAAATCACCGTAAAGCCACCAGCACAACAGTGTTCATCGCAGCACAATTTGTCATAGCTAGAATCTGGAACCAACCCAGATGCCCCTCAGTAGACGAATGGACCAGGAAAATGTGGTACATATACACAATGGAATTTTATGCCTCTATCAGAAAGAATGGCATTGCCCCATTTGTAAGGAAATGCAAGGACTTGGAAAAACTTATAGTAAGTGAAGTGAGCCAGACCCAAAGAAACATGGACTCTGTGGTCTCCCTTATTGGGAATAATTAGCATAGGTTTAGGCAAGTCACAGCAGAGGATCACAAGAGCCCAATAGCTATACCCTTATGAACACATAAGATGATGCTAAGTGAAATGAGCTCCATGTTATGGGAACGATTGCTATATCACAGTTGTAACTTCTTTCAATGTCCCATGTGTATCTGTCGCTTCTATTATTGATGATGTTCTTGTATCACCCTACTATGTTTGTACCTACATTATCTCTGTAATCTTATCTGAGTATATTGGAAACCGTGTTTACTGGTATCAGAACTAGGAAATTGAAAAGGAGTACCAAAATTGAGAGAAACAGGGTTAAAAAAAATACAAACAACTACAAAAGCAATACTTGCAAAATTGTTTGGTGTAAATGTACTGAACACCTCATGGGGGGAAAGGAAAGGGGGAGGTGGGAGGGGGGTATGAGAGATGAGGTAACAAGAAGTATAAGAAGTGTACCCAATGTCTAACATATGAAACTGTAACCTCTCTGTATATCAGTTTGATAATAAAAGTTTGAAAAAAAAATGAGCAACCACAAATGTGGCCTTGCAAATTGCATCAATGAAATTAGAAAAATCTTAATTAAAAGAAGTGAAAAAGGATAATTATTTAAGGAGGTATTTTGAAATTCAAATATGCTTCTAGAATGTCTGTTCCTTAATCAACATCAGATATTTCTAATGTGCATGCATGTGTGTGTGTGTGTGTGTGTGTGTGTGTGTCTGTGTGTCTGTGTGTCTGTGTGTGTGGTGTGTGCCAGTTGAACTTGGTGTCATGGTCTTACTTAGATTTTCTTCTCAAGCTCGGTACTCTACCATTTGAGACACTTCCACGTCTTGCTTTTGGCTGTTTAATTGGTTATATGTATCTCTAGGATTTGTCTGCCTGAGCTAGCATTGAATTATGATGCTCATTTCTCAGCCCCACAAGTATGTAGGACTACAGGTTTGAGAAACCAACTACCACATCTGAACATCAGAGATTTTTAATCTAGAAAATGAAATCAGAAATCATCTCCAGCAGAGACTGCCTACAATTAAATGAAACAGAAAGGGAGCCCTTTTTCACCAAGGTGAGATTGGATGATTTTCCAAGAATATTTTCATTGAAATGGTAAGCTATATTATATTCCACCCTGTAATTTCACACTTTTTGTCGAATGACAAATATAATAATGGTTACAAAATTCCACACAAAAAAAGTATTTTACAAAGGCTGATTCCTACTTTTCAATTTCTTATATTCTATTGAAGGTCTGAAGATATGTTCACCATTTCTTTGTACCAAAATGCAGAATAAACCTTCATTAGCAATCTCCAAATTGCAAAGGTACCAATGGGAATTATGCTTATTGTTCATTGTTTAAATATGTCGCTGTCATACAGATGGGGAGAATTAAACAAGAAAATAATGAGGACAAACTAGATAATAGTGGCCTACCCTTCCAGAAGGGATGTGAAACAGAAACTTGTAAAGGCTGCTTACCAGCAAGAAAAAAAATTAACAAAAAATACACACACACACACACACACACACACACACACATCACAATATCTAATACATGAAAAAGTTCTATATCTTTAAGCCAAACCTTACATAAAGAGGGAGTTGTTTGTAAATGTAGAAAGTAATAGGAATGAAATATATATTTGCAATCACAATTCTTTTGAGACAAGATAGAATCCATCAGGAAGCACAACCTTATAAATGAGATGGGTAGATTCACTAAAAGGATTTGCTTTAAAGGTCAATATTCAATTAATATAATTGCTAAGCATCTGTTCCAGGACTTGATTTATGGATATTTGTAGAAATAAAATATCCTGGTTTTAGACACCAAAGCAGTTTTTTATAGTTTGTGTCATAAACCACAATTTCATATGTCCAGTCTGATTAGGATTGAAAGGGCCTACTTGCTCTTAAAAGGCCAATCTCCTATACACAATGGATAATGGATTGTACCCAATTCTATGAAATGCTTCTAGTTACACCCAGTAAGTAATTTATAATACACTTGGTAGTAAGAAATATTGAATCAGCGATATAAGAACATGTTGTATGCTACTTAAGGGAGATATAAGGACTGGCAGATGACAAAACGGAATATAATTGATAGAAGATATGTCCTCAAAAGTCTTGAAAAAAGTGTTACACTATTAGCCAAATCCAAAGAAATATAGATTGTATGGTTTCCTTCATTTGTAATAATTACAATGTGCTTGTAAATATACAAGTAAATCCAATGCATAGTAAAGGACAAAAAGAAGACCTTTGGACATGATAAACAGAACTCTAATCATTCACGCAGTGAAACCAATGGAGGGTAGCCTTAGAAGAGGATCCAAGGACTCAATAGTTATGTGCATATCATCATACAAAATGATGTGTATCGAAATGAACTCCAAGAAATGGAAATGAGGCTTTTTTTAAATTTTACTTTTTGAGGTTTTTTTTTTTTTTTAAATAATTTCCTGTTTTTCCTTTTTTGTCACTGACTTTGACTTCTGTACCTTCGTTTTGTAAGTACATTTATCTGATTGGGGAGGGAAAAACAAACAGTTGGACAAAAGGTAAACTAATTCAGCAGTGATACTCACTAGTAAACTATACAAAATGTGGGAGAGAAGGGTGAGGAGGAGAAAAATTAAGAGAAAAGGAGAGAAGAGTTGACACTCTTCAAAATAAAAATGCACTCATTACTTGTCTATTGTAACTGTAACCCTGGTGTACATCACCTTTACAACATGTTTTATAAAGAATATATATCCTTAGCTGGATGAAACAACTGCTTTGTTTCTATTGAACAGCCAGTGAATCTTTAAAGCAAAAATAAAACTTATTTTTCTTAAAATACAACTTAGTGGCTGCAACTTTCAACATCTCATTATACCCCAAATGTCTTCTAAGTATTTCTAAAACATATAAATAACTGTGACATTATGATATTGTCAAGAACAAATTTGAACCACAGAACTAGGAGTGATCCTTTAAAGGAGATATAACTCAAACTTCTCAGGAGAAGTAATAATGAAAAATAAACATACAAGGAAATGCTCATCATCCCTGGCATTAAAGGAAATGAAAATAAAAACAACACTAAGATTCCATCTAACACCAGGGAGAGTGGCCAGAGTGGAGAATTCGAACAATAAATGTTGGGGAAGATGTAGGGAAAAAAAGTAACTGTATTACACTGTTGGTGGGAATGTACAACCATTGTAATAGGAAGTTTGAAAATTCCTCAAAAAATGAAATAGAGAATTACCATATGATCCAGCTATACTAATCTCAGACATCAATGAGCATTTCAAGTCAGACTATGGTAAAAACACACTTGCACATCCATGTTCATTACTGAACTATTCACAATAGTCAAGTAATGGTTACAGTCCAGAGGCCTTACAACAGCTGCGCAGATCAGGAAACTATGATACATATACACAATGGAAATGTACTTATCCATTACAAAGAATATTATGTCATTTGCAAGGAAATGAATGGACCTTGGACAAATGATGTTAAATGAAGTAAGACAGACAGAGAGACAAATGTCACATTTTTCTCTCATATGTGAAAGCCAGATCTAAAATATGACTAGGTATGATAGTATGAATAGGACTTAATGCAGTTAAACACAAACTGACTGAAGGAGGGACTATTTAGGAGAAGAATCTAAAGGCTTAACTCCTCTGAACAATTAGTGTACTGTTTATCAGAATGAATGCTAGAAAATGGAATCATATTTGAGGGGTAAGGACAATGAACACTATATAAATAATGAATTGTACAACTTGTAGGTAGGAACAGGAGGATTAAAATGAGGGAGAATGAAGGAAGAAGTGACATGGTCTAAGAAGATTGTACTCGTGATTTGATTTTAGGTCTTGTAACACCTTTGTACAATTATTTAATAAAATAATAATAAATAATAATAGTAAAGATTTATAACAATTAACTGTATTATAGGAAACCAACTTTATTTTATTTTCATTTTTTCCTCTAAATATACACATATCTAGTACATTATTTGTGATAGACAATATCTGAAATTTCTAGGCATCAGAGGCTTATGCGTGTAATCCTAGCTACTCAAGAGGCTGAGGTCTAAGGATCTCAGGTCAAAGCCAGCCCCAGCATTAAAGTCGATGACACTCTTATCTCTAATTGACCACCAAAAAATCTGGAAATAGAGCTGTGGCTCAAGTGGAAGAGCCCTATCCTTGAGCAAACAAATGTCAGGGACAGCACATAGGTTCTGAGTTCAAGCTCCAGGACTGGCACAAATTAAAAAGAAAGAAAGAAATGAAATGGATTATTTTAATCAAGTTGTAGGTGCCAGTAAAAGATGTAGGAAACCTCTTAATCTTTAGACAGACTAAAATATAATTATATCATTACTTATGAGATCACCCAAAGATAAGGTTCTTCTAAGGAACTTTGAACATAATTTCAATAGTAGGAATTTCATTTGTTTGTTTATGTATTTATTTATTTATTTATTCATTTTTACATTACTGAAGTTTGAATTGAGAGTATTCCTCTTTCTAGGCAAGTGGTTTTTCTTAAAGTCACACTCTCAACCTGTGTGTGTTTTATTTTTATTTTTTTCAGAACAGATTTTGGATGTTTTGCCTGGGCTAGCCTCAGACCCAGATCCTTCTGCATCTGCTGACCTGTAAGTGGGGACTACAGGCCTCAGTTATCATATCTAGTCCTCAATAAGACACTATTTGAAATGTAATTACTGTGAAACAAGATCCCCAAGAAATTTGACCATACAATATCTAGAGCAGATAAAATAGAGCCTTTTACCATGAAAGCATGTCTGTGGCCCAATTGCCAGTGCTCCATCTTCATGATGTCCATTAGATTTTCTTAGCAATTGATGGTGCACTAGTGGGCAAAAAGCCATCTTTATTCTTTGTTTTAAAACTTGAAAGAGATGAAGTACTAGTCAGAAGATAATCTATAAGTGTATTTGTCCCATTCTATTTTCTTGGTGATAACTTGAGTCTAGCCCATCATATTTTGTGTTTATTTTCAAGTGAAGAAGTCTTATAGACGCCTTGTAAAATATGATTATCTTGTTCATTTAGTAATCATTATGAGCATCCAGTAAGGTCAAGTCAACCTGCTTTCATTCAAAGTGCTAAGATATATATATATATATATATATATACATATATATATATATATATATATTTTAGTATAAAGACCTTCCCATATTTTCACCCATAGGGGCTTGCACAAAAAGGATTATATAAATAATTCACAATATAAGCAAAAGAAAATGTATAGTGAGTTACATATAGATCTTTGGACTATATCAGGAAAACAATTATTAGTGCAATAGTTAATGTCATTGGCCTGGGGGCCATGGAAATGATAATGATGCTAAACATAATAAACCTACCTAAACTTATTTACTTGGTGAAATTGCTCAGCAATTCTTCATTCATGTGACTGCTAAAAAAAAAACAAAAAAAAAAACTGCTCATTGCTAAACTCCCATATTGGAGAAGTGCAATTCAGTCAGATCAGAAGCAGCAACAAAGTTAACTACAGTTCAGGATTACTGATTGTGAGTTATAACAGAAAATCCATGTATGACTATTCAGAAGGTACATTTGCACAGATCTACAGTCATTTTCAAAAATGTGCATCAGTCCTTTATTTTCTACTCTGATTTCAGTTCCCATACCTACTTCCTTTCTCTACTCTTGCTTGCAGGGGAAAGCCAACCCAGGAGAAATAAGCAAAGTCAAGACTGCCTTTCCACACAATGAATTAAATTAAAACTCCTTTCCTTCTTGATTCCATGATGTTTTTAATCTGAGCCTTGTTTGTTCTTCCTTGCTGATGCATATTTAAATAATACTCTCTTCCTGCAAAATTAATTTTATCTCTCTGCAGATTGTTGATTTTTCCTGGTCTGTTAGCCTATTTTTTACATATACAAATTTACACAATGTTATCACTTTAAGTTAGCAAATAATTATTGAATGATATCTTTATACTGGGCACTGTGACCAAATAAGATATAGCTCTTGATATCAGTAACTGTACCAAGCTCACTTTGGATTCTTTTAAGCTATTCCTTCAACTTTTTATGTTAGCTCTAATAAATGTATTACTAAGATTTTTTCATTCCCTATAGATTGACATTGATGTGTTTTAGCACACATTGTTTACATAGTCCTTACTTTGGCTGTGTTACTGGGAAATAGAGAATCAGGGATAATGTCAAGGACTAGAAGGGGGCAACTGTACCAGGAAATTCAATTGCTCATATTGCTATTTCAAAACTGGCCAAAAAATCCAATGATAGTATTGAACTGGCCATTGTGATGCTAAGGTTATGTAACTTTTCAGTGCTTAGTGAAATAGAATGCTGCTAGAAGATATCAAGGCCCGAATGGCACCCTGATCCCAAAGCGCAAAAAAAGTATGCAGCTAGCTTGATTAACATATTTATAGAGAAATCCCACTGACAGTGAGTAACCAGGAAGCCTCTCTATGACTCATAAACACAAAGATAGCATCACTTCTCTGTTCAGAAGTACAGAAGTATTTGTGAATGACATATCACCCATGTCAACATAGATTTGCTTAGGACCCTCGAGGCTCTTAGATTACAGCTCTGAGGGCACTACAGTCAGTGAAAGAGACCAAAGGACCAGCACTATGCCATCCCCCCATTACCAAAGCATTGTGGCATTGTACCAAAGCATGAATGGATTGAAAGGAACTCAGGCCCAGTAAGTGCACCCAGAGGCATGTACTTTAAAGACAAATCAGCTTCACATTGGAAAGAGCCTCATCTTTCCACAGAATAAAATGAATCAAATTCAACACTCCAGCCCACTCCTCCCTGGCCCACTTCCACTCCAAAACTGGAATTCCATCTTCATTCTGTATAAGATACCTGCTTCATATCTAAATCATTTTCAGAAATGTGAGCATCTTACAAGCTACTCTTAAATATTTCAGGCTGTGGTTAGCACACAAAAGGAGTTTTAAATCCAAGTAACAAATTAATTGCTCCTTGAAAATTGAGAAACTGAGTTTAGGAACATCTAATTCAGAAGTAAGTACTGATGAGAATTGCTTTTAATCATGGCAGAGGCATAAATAAAATAGTACATGACTCAGCCAAAGCTTTGAGTGATTAAGCTGTGGGAAATAAGTGTGCTTACATATCTCCCATCAATTACAGCACAGATATAAATGTGTCCTGACATCTGATTCCTACGTTAACACCCAGAAGTCTTCTCCCTCTACAGTTACCTCAAATCTCTTCAGTCAAGCAAGATGATTTCTTCTCCCTACAGGCCAACGGCAGTGTGTTTCACTGATTGTATCACTCAGGATAGAGGCTTTGAGAGTTCAAATTTTGTGACTAGACCATACATTATTGAAATTCCAACTGCAGCACTCCTATCTCTGTGACAAGGGAGTGCAAACTGTTAGAGCTCCTGGCCAATCAACAATGAGCAGGAAGTGGGGCAGTGTATTAGCTTTAATACATTGAATAGGCTCTGCCTAAAGATCCTTGCTGCTCTGGAGATGTAGAATCCAGTTTAAGTAAGACAAGGAATAGACAAACTTTTCCCTCTTTCCTTGGGTTTACAGGTGTCCAGATTGTAACTGTCTTCTTGTGCTAATTTTTGCATGTTGAGTATTTTACTTATTATCTGTGTATCCTATAATTAGTAAGTGAACTACGTTTGCACATTGTTTAACACGGTGTTTGATGTTTAAGGAAGTTGCTCACTGTTATAACAAAATGCGGTTTGTTATTTATAATTGCTTTCTATGTTTGCTTCCCTTCCTTCTGGTATATTAATTCGACTTCATTTGTGTCATACAGATATATTCCCTTAACCAAATGACAAATATAGTATCCTTCCCAGAATAGCCACTCAACACATGAGTGAAAATAAAACAAATAAAGAAGGTAAATATTTCAACCACCCTTTTTATCTGCATCTTACTCATCCATGAGTAAATAATCATTTTTGATCAACTAGCTTCTGTAGATTACTGGCTTCAATAAAGGCTTTTGTATTATTAATGAGATAATATACAGTCCTACACATGGTATACTGTTTACTAGCAACTGCTAATAAAATAACAACAAACTCCAGTCTACTTTGGAAGGCAATCTAAAATTGCTTATTTCAGACTAAGAATTGTGACGTGCATAGGAATGCTCCAAAAAGCTGGACTATCATCTCTATAAGTCTTCTCTTGGCTAGTAAAAATAAAAATAAAATATAGACTTTCCATACATATATTATGTCCTTACAGTCTACACTATAACCTATAAACAGAAGCACAGACTTCAGCATCATCATATTATATCACAGATGTCATTGCCAGTATATTAAAGCTATATATGATTTGTATTTTACTTTTTTCTTTTTTCTTTTATTTTTTATCTTTTTTATTGTGTGTACATTACTTTAAATAAGTAAAATATTTTCTCTAGAAATTCTGTGATGGATGCCAACAATTTGGAAGTTTTTTAAAAAACATAGAAACATAATGAATGATAAATGAGTTCACTATGATCATCCTCCTCAAGCACAAAGTCCACTATTGCAAAGTCAAAAGACATCACTGTTGATCTTCATTCCAATGATTCCTGGTGTGCCTTAAATCCTCTTCATTCTTTTTATTCTTTCCTTCTTTGTTGCCAGGCCTGGGGATTGAACTCAGGGCCTGATCTCTGTCCTTGGTTTCTTTTACTCAAAGCTAGCATTCTACTACTTGAGCCACCGCGCCACTTAGTGCTTTTTCTGTATATGTGGTACTGAGGAGTGGAACCCAAGGCTTCATGTATGCTAGGAAAGCACTCTACCACTAGGCTACATTCCCAGCCCTTCTCTTCATTCTTGTAGCTGGATTCCAGAAGTCATTATGAAAAGGAAAGACGACTGCTCCTTTATGAAAGTAATCTTGTCAAATTTGAATTGGATATCATTTTAACTTCAGTGCTGTAGCTCTGTCGATGCCTCTAGTCCCTCTTCCCGGGCCTTATCACTGTTTGCCAGCCACTTGTATTTGCCATGTCTTCTCTCTTGGACAGAACGTGAGATTATTATTATTTTTACCCATTTCTAAGAAAAGAACTCTAACTTTGTAGTTTGCATTCCTTTATTGACATTTTGACCAAGTTAGAGAACCACATTAGTCTTTGCAAGCTTTCCTACAGGAATCAATATTATTCCAAAGAGGAAATTATTGTATGGTTTTAAACCTATCTACTTAGTAATGAATATATAGTACAAGAATTTATCCTGCCCAAATGTCCATTTGTCAATTTGTGTTTTGGGTGTTTTGTTTTTTATTGTTTCAAAATATTAAAGATGAATGCTTTAATTTGTTATACAAAGGCACATTCTTTTATAAACATGTTATTCTCTACCACTTGGTTTTTTATCTTTAAAAATAACTTCATGTAGTTGTACAAAGGGATGTCAGGACAAATGGCAGTTTATGAGTATAATACATCTTGATGAATGTCATCCCTCCCACCATCATCTATATAAAACCACTTGGCCCCTAAATTTACTTGGTTTAATTTTCAAATATGTACATTGAATATTAGGACTGCATTCACCCAGCCCTTCTTTTCTCAGTTTGCTTACCCTTCACCCTTTTGGCTTCCTTCCTTCTGAAAACACATGCTCATCTTCCATTCACTTTGTTGTATTTTAATTTAATTGTTCAAATGAGCTACACTGTTAGAATCTACCTGTTCATATACCATACTTTAGTCAATATGTTTGTGTATACTTAAATATGTCTTATGTATGTTTTCATGAATATTCATAACTTAGAGCTAACTTCTGCATATGAGAAAAATGTATTGAATATTCTAAAATTGCTTCATTTCAAAAAATTTTAAATATCTTTCATGTAAACTTTGCAGTAAATTATGTATATTAAATGTTTAATAAAGGAAATAGTAGTTTTAAAATATATAAATATAGTTATTCTCAAATAAAATTCATGCCATATTGCATTGATTAAATATTCCTTACTTTCATTTTTCCATCAATTGAAAATTTTAAATAAACAACCTAGATTTGTAGATTAAAAAATGTTGTATTGTCACTTATTATTAACTGAACTTCTTTTAAATAGTTACTTGGCTGTATTATAAAATCACAACCACATACAACTTTAAGAGCTTTGTGTTCTAATGACTTGTGTGTGTATGTGTGTGTGTGTGAATGTACTTATCACAGATACTGTAACAAGAGTGTGTCATGTGTCCAGGCTAATTAAGCTTACCACAGCTGGCAATTTTGAAACTCACTTGTGCTGCTAAGATCTTTCTTGGTACAGGAAACATACTTTTGAGATTGCTGATTGCTTTAATTTGCTAAAATACTCAATCATCTACCTGTATCTATTTCCTATTTTCTAACCAAAGTTTGTGGTTTTTAGGTTTTGATTAGGCATCAGTACTGCTTCTGGCTTAATGAAAATGTAGACCACAAAGCAAATATTCTTGACACTCATGCAAAAATGGGAAAATGATGCCTCATTGGATACTTAAATTGATCTAAAATCTTCTCTTATGGAGTCCACAGTATACACAGATCAGACCATGCAATTGAAAAACTACTTGAATTGTCATCCATTCATGTGTTTTATGCTTGAGATTTGCCAAACCAAATCAGCTTCTTAGCAAATTATCCTAAAAATTGTCCCCTCGAAGTTGGCACATAAAAGGATCAAATGGGAAATTAGCTGTTTATTAGCTATGTAAAGGACATATCAGAACTGACGCTTAAAATCTAATGGATAGATAATTAGCTGTGTAAAGGAATTATCAGAACCAACATTTAAAATCTAATGGATTGATTAGTGTCATAAAAATCACTTAATTAAAATAGTATTTATTTTAAGTATGTAGAAAACAAGTATTTAATTAAGAACACTTCTCACAGTGGTAGTTGGAAAATTATACTCTTTATGTTACTCTTTCTTGTTTCTGCTTTTCAATCCAAAATATTAGAAACAGACATAGAGTAATATTTGGACACTGATTTAAAGACCAACACTCAGTCACCATTGAACTCACCCTGAAAATTTACAGTGCATCACAATCATGTGCAAAAGATTAAAAAGAAAAAAGTGTGCCACTTTTGATGAACCTATAAATGATCTTTGTACCTGGTTGATAAAAGTGAGGATGGGGTGGTAGCATTTCTGAATGGCCAGCATGTGATAAACAGGTCTTATTTGTATAAACCTCAGCCCTGTCACATTTATCCATGCTTAATCTAAAAAATTTGTTTTCTGTATTGTGTTATTATTTTACTTTTAGATTCTTGTTGATGAAAGACAATTACAGGCTTTAAAACAATTCAAAACTAGGCTCATGGTGGTTTCATTTAGACCCATGACCCTATTCAAAGAATAAGAGCACAGATTTTCAGTGGGTAAGAACATTTTAATACTGCTTCTTTGAAAATAGATTTCTAATTTCCTTAACAATATAGGTTTCTGGTTCTTATTTAAACTTCCTAAGAAAGTATAATCAAATGTGCATATGTGAACTGAACACAAGATAAATGGCCCAGTATCCACCATCTTTGTTGCCTCTTTTCACACTAATAAGCAAGAAAACAACCTTAAATGTCCTGACTCAAGGAACTTTAGTAACTATGGAAACAAACTCAGTTTGCATTCTTTGAATGGTTATTCAATACTTACGTGAATTACTGATTTCCCTAATAAATATTCTCACTGTTTCTAAAGTTTCCCTATATTTTGTCCTTGGCATTAATACAATTAAGTGTTAAACATAATTTAATTTCATATCACTGAGCAGGCTCTTCAGTAGCAAGTGAACATTTTATAGGTCCATAGTCACACCCACTGAAGAGTTTCACTGGTGCTTTGTTTTTCCAAATTCATTACTTTACTTTCAAAAATGTAACTGTTTGCCATAGTGTATTATGGTCTGTTACTGTTATCTCTCTCCCAACAGTGCAGTTTTTACACTTTCTTCCCTCTTTCCTTTTATAGTTTGAACCCTGTTGTTTGGAGTTTTAAGATGTCTCACATCTCTGGATGCCTGTGGCTCATGCCCATACTCCTAGCTACTCAGGAGGCTGAGATCTGAGGATCATGGGCTGGAAGGCAAAGGAGACAGGAAAGTCTGTGAGACTCTTATCTCCAATGAACCACCAGAAACTGGAAGTGATGCTGTGGCTCAAAGTGGTGGAGAGCTAGCAAAAGGAGCTCAAGCACAGCACCCAGGCCCAGAGTTAGTGTCTTCCAGATCACATAAAATATTTTCAGCAAACTTTGTTTCCTTAGTGTTGGGAACCATGGTTTGGTATTATGTCTCACCCAACTTTCTTTTCATGTTCAAAAGATAACTTTGTATCAAATTTTCCATTTCATTTTTGTGAAATCTCTTTTCAACAAAATTAGTTTGAATCCAGTGTAAGTAGTGTTTAAAATTATACTTTTCCCTAAATCACAAATAATTGCCCCATAAATATGCTTTCCCTCATTACCGCATGTGAAGTGTTCCACTCTTGATTTATTAGAGTATGTTTTATGAATCCAAATAATTGCCCTTGATTGTTTTGGGGAAAGGGAAGCTCATTTGGGAGGTAGTTCTTACATAAACTCAGAACAGCTGGATTCTTCATGGTCCTCTTCATGAATCGAAGTATGTCAAAAATGAAAAATCATTATTGAGAAAATGATATATATTAGAGACAACAAAACACAATTATTTGAAAGATTATGCCAAGCATAATTTTTGAAGACAAAAACTGTTGAATAATGTTAGATAAATAAATTTGAATAACACCTTTAAATGTTATAATTAAGAGGTGGCTCCTGTTGTATTTGATTTTGGTACCCTAGATATTCCATATATGCTTATCTGAATTAGGATATGGAAGGGGAACATCAAAATGGAGAGACGAAGGGTGAAAAAAGGCAACAACAATACTTACAAGAAAATATGTTTGGGGGGACTGGGGAGGAGGGAATGTGGGAGAAAAATAAGGAAGAAGGTAACAAGTTTTATAAGAAATACACTCACAACCTAATGTATATAACTGTAACCTATCTGTACACCACCTTACCAATAAAAAAAAATTAAAAAATGAGGTGGAGGGAAAGAAAACATAATATTCATTTAAAATATATGTGACATTAGAGGACTAAGAGCAAACTTATCTTAATGAGAAAATGTATTCACTACTATTTTGATAATACAAATTATCTATGCCCATAAAATTGCTAAATGTTCATGTCCAGATGGATTCACGGCAGAATTCTACAAGGCCTTCAAAACAGAACTCACACCAATATTTCTCAAACTCTTCAATGAAATTGAAAGAGAACGTTCACTTCCAGACTCATTCTATGAAGCCAGTATAATCCTCATCCCAACACCAGGCAGGGACTCATCACAGAAAGAGGACTACAGACCGATTTCCCTGATGAACATAGATGCAAAAATTCTGAACAAAATTCTGGCCAATTGACTTCAACAGGTCATCAAAAAAATAATACACCACGATCAAACTGGATTCATCCCAGTGATGCAAAGTTGGTTCAATATACCCAAGTCAATTAATGTAATCCACCACATCAACCGGAGCAAGGTAAAGAACCACATGGTTTTATCTCTGGATGCGGAAAAAGCATTTGATAAAATCCAGCTCCCATTTATGCTTAAAGCCCTGGAAAAACTGGGATTCCAGGGAACATTCCTGAATATAATCAAGGCAGTTTATGACAAACTAACAGCAAGCATAATTCTAAATGCTGAAAAACTAAAGCCATTCCCTTTAAAATCAGGAACAAGACAGGGATGTCCACTCTCTCCCCTGCTTTTCAACATGGTACTAGAATTCCTAGGCAGAGCAATTAGGCAAGAAGAAAATATAAAGGGGATCCAAATAGGAAAATATGAAGTTAAACTTTCTCTCGTCGCAGATGACATGATCCTATACCTAAAGAATCCCATAGACACTACCGCCAAGCTACTAGAGCTGATCCAAAACTTTGGCAAAGTTGCAGGATATAAAATAAGCCTTCAAAAATCAACGGTCTTTCTCTATGCTAACGACCCGAAGACCGAGGCGGAAATCAGGAAAGCAACTCCTTTTGCAATAGCCCCCCAAAACATGAAATACCTAAAAATAAACTTAACCAAAGAAGTGAAAGACCTCTTTGATGAGAACTTTAAAAGCTTAAAAAACGAAATTAAGTCAGAACTAAGGAAATGGAAAAACCTTCCATGCTCCTGGATTGGGAGGATTAATATAATCAAAATGGCAATATTGCCAAAGGCTATCTACAAATTCAATGCAATACCCATTAATATCCCAACACCATTTTTTAATGAAATAGAGGAAGCAATCCAGAAATTCATATGGAACAATAAAAGACCTAGAATAGCAAAAACAATCCTAAGCAGAAAGAACAGTGCTGGAGGAATTACAATACCCAACTTCAAGCTGTATTATAAAGCTATAGTAATAAAAAACAGCTTGGTATTGGCACCGGAACAGGCCTGAAGACCAGTGGAACAGAATTGAAGACCCAGAAATGAACCCACAGAACTACGCCTACTTAATCTTTGATAAAGGAGCTAAAACAATGGTATGGAAGAAAGAGAGCCTCTTTAACAAATGGTGCTGGGAAAACTGGCTCAACACATGCAACAAACTAAAACTAGATCCTTATATATCACGCCGCACCAAAATCAATTCCAAATGGATTAAAGACTTCGAAATCAAAACAGACACCCTGAAAACACTAAAGGAAGGAGTAGGAGAAATACTTGGGTGCCTTGGCGCAGGACGGAACTTCCTTAACAAATACCCAGAAAGGCTACAAATCAAAGAAAGGTTGGACAAATGGTTTCATCAAACTGCAGAACTTCTGCACGGCAAAGGACATAGCTCACAAGATAAACAGAAAGCCCACAGACTGGGAGAAGATCTTTACCGGACATTCAACAGACAAAGGCCTCATATCTAAAATATATGCAGAACTAAAAAAATTACCTTCTTCCAAAACAAAACCGCAAAGAACCAATAGCCCCCTCATCAAGTGGGCTAAAGACTTACAAAGAGACTTCTCTGATGAGGAAATGAGAATGGCCAAGAGACATATGAAAAAATGCTCTACATCACTGGCCATAAAAGAAATGCAAATCAAAACAATATTGAGATTCCATCTCACCCCAGTAAGAATGTCATATATCAAGAAAACTAACAATAACAATTGTTGCAGGGGATGTGGCCAAAAGGGAACTCTACTTCATTGCTGGTGGGAATGTAAACTGGTTCAGCCACTCTGGAAAGCAGTATGGAGATTCCTCAGAAGGCTAAACATAGAACTCCCCTATTACCCAGCAGCCCCACTTTTGGGTATCTATCCAAAAGACCACAAACAAAATCACAGTAATGCCACCAGCACAACAATGTTCATCGCAGCACAATTTGTCATAGCGAGAATCTGGAACCAACCCAGATGCCCCTCAGTAGACGAATGGATCAGGAAAATGTGGTCCATATACACAATGGAATTTTATGCCTCTATCAGAAAGAATGACATTGTCCCATTTGTAATGAAATGGAAGGACTTGGAAAAAATTTTACTAAGTGAAGTGAGGCAGACCCAAAGAAACATGGACTCTATGGTCTCCCTTATTGGGAATAACTAGTACAGGTTTAGGCAAGTCATAGCAGAGCATCACAAGGCCCAATAGCTATACCCTTATGAACACATAAGATGATGCTAAATGAAATTAACTCCATGTTATGGAGACAATTGTTATATCACAGTTGTAACTACTTTCAACTTCCCATGTGTATCTGTAGCTTCTATTACTGATGATGTTCTTGTATCACCTTCCTGTGTTTGTACCTACACTATCTCTGTAATCTTATCTGAGTATATTGGAAACCGTGTATACTGACTGGTATTGGAACTAGGAAATTGAAAGGCAATACCAAAATTGAGAGACATAGGGTTAAAAAAGACAACTACAAAAGCAATACTTGCAAAACTGTTTGGTGTAAGTGAACTGAACACCTGGGGGGGGGAAGGGTAGGAGGGAGGGGGGACTGGGGTATGAGGGACAAGGTAACAAACAGTACATGAAATGTATCCAATGCCTAACTATGAAACTGTAACCTCTCTGTTCACCAGTTTGATAATAAAAATTTGAAAAAAAAATTGCTAACTGTTGAATGATATAAAATCCAATGAAATTATCAAATGCATACATTTAAATGAATTTCCTTACCTGTTATTCCATTTCAGTACAAATAGAGACATAGTACCACAATGTGTGTGTGTGTGTGAGAGAGAGAGAGAGAGAGAGAGAGAGAGAGAGAGAGATAAGAGGTATCTACTATACATATGTTATATGATATAAATATATAGCATATATATGTGTGAATTTATTTTAACATAAAGCTGTTTAAGATATGAAATACTTTTTAGGGCTTTCAAAGTATAACATAATTTAGATATAAACTACTCTTCTAAGTAATCAATTGCATTTTGTGGAAAAATGTTTGAAGTATTTTTGTTTGAATTATGATTTAATAGATTCATATATGCATTATTTGATAAACTATTAAAAGAAGTAGATTTTCTGGAGCAAATATGTTACCTGATCTTTTTATGAAATTTACACCCAGTTCCATTGGACAACTTAAAGTATATTTTGTTCTCTTCAGTGATACTAACCTGTTTTTAAAAAGTTGGACATAGCAGCTCACATCTATAATCCCTGGTATACAGAACGCAAAGCTAAATAATTACAATTCAAGACAAGATCAAGCCAAAAGACATCAGCTCTTCATTGCCTCAATAAAATGAGACATGCTTGTAATTCCAGCTAGATGAGAGACATAGGTAGGAGGACTTTGGCCTAAAGCTGTTCCAGGCAAGAAACATAAGACCCTATGCGAAAAACAATGAAAGCTGAAAATGTTGGAGGTATGGCTCCAGAAATAAAGTGCTTACTTTCCAGTGTTTACAAGACCCTACGTTCAAACTTAAGTACTAGAAAATAGAGAGCTTTTATCCACATGATCTTGCAAGACAGATTATTATATATTATTTGGTCTTTACATAGAAATAAATTTCATAGATTGAAAATATGTTAATACATGTTTAAGGTGTTACTAATTATCTGGGCACATTATTGTAAGAGGATACTGTGGGTTATTATTAATTAATAGGCAGTTATTATCTTTTGCCTTTTCCTACTTAAGAGTTACAAACCTACCAATTGGTAGGTGATATTGTCTGGCATGAAAAGGTGTCATGAAACTCTTCACTCTATATTTTATTTTATTTGTTTATTTATTTATTTTTTGCCAGTCCTGGGCCTTGAACTCAGGGCCTGAGCACTGTCCCTGGCTTCTTTTTTTTGCTCAAGGGTAACACTCTGCCACTTGAGCCACAGCGCAACTTCTGGCCATTTTCTATATAGACGGTGCTGGGGAATCGAACCTAGGGCTTCATGTATACAAGGCAAGCACTCTTGCCACTAGTCCATATTCCCAGCCCCTTAACTATTTAATTTAAAATAATGCTAAAATTAGTATTATTGCTGCATTTCTGGTAGAGTACAAATTACACAAAATTCTTGAGTTATATTAACAATGTGCAATAGAAAATTGAACATTCTACATTATAGCTGCAGGTGCAGAGATACATGTGAAAAATGAAAGTTTTATTCAGTGAATGTGTGATTAAAATTGAATTGTTAATAAATTTACAGACTTAGCTTTCGTTTCATTTAAACATTATTATTTTTAGTTCTACATTTCAATTTTCAGTTGTTCATTTTTAAAAAGAAGCACATTTGCCTCATATTACGTGATCTGCTAATGCCCTTGCAGAAAATTTTTATATGATTCTTTGAGGACTATTGTACCTAGAATAGTCATGTTATTCAAAAGGAAATATTACTTCATAAATTTCTTTAGTATTTATTTCACTTCCTTGCCTGATTCCAATACATAACAATTGGAGGTTAGGACATGGAAGTAATGTTGAGAGAAGCTATTTCCAAGGATTCTGAGACATAAGGGAAACGTTTCTCTATTATCAACTGTGGTATCATGTTTCAGCATATTTCATTTAATATATAAGAAAATTATCTGTTTCTAATTTTTTAGAAATTTTGTCATGATGTTGTATTTTTATAATGATTTTCCTTGCATTTGTTGATAAGGTCACATTGCCATTCTTATCTAATCTATTAATACAAATGACAGTGACTTCGAAAGGTGCATGATCTGTACATGGAAGACCATGAAATGCTGATTATAACAATCCCAAAAGATCTGCATAAACGGTCAGTTATTCATGCTCATCAATTTTAAAACTCCACTTTTTCCTGATAGTGTTATAGTTGGCACCTGAAAAGTCCTCCAGAGGGGCTGGGGATATGGCCTAGTGGCAAGAGTGCCTGCCTCATATACATGAGGCCCTGGGTTCGATTCCCCAGCACCACATATACAGAAAATGGCCAGAAGTGGCGCTGTGGCTCAAGTGGCAGAGTGCTAGCCTTGAGCAAAAAGAAGCCAGGGACAGTGCTCAGGCCCTGAGTCCAAGCCCCAGGACTGGCAAAAAAAAAAAAAAAAAAAAAAAAAAAAAAGTCCTCCAGAGCTATTGTGTGGAATGTTCAGCCCTCAGCTGACAGCACTACTGGGGAGGGGTGGAAACCTCTGAAAAAAAAAATCTCTTCTTACTGAGTTCATTATCTCAGGCATTTTATCTCAGTGACAGAAAAGTAACAAACTGGTGCCATTTCTTTGCAATTGGATCTGAAGATCTAGTATAGTCTCAATCAAAATTTTAGTATTTTGAAATTATCAACACATTGATTCTACCATTTCTCCTGAAAGAACAAAAAATATAGATATAATAAACAAAACAAAAACAAACCAAGTTTGGAGTGTTTGAACTAATATATGTATTTGTTGAAAGAGATAAAACAGGAAAAGGAAAGAAACCTAACAATAGTGGACTTATTAACATAATAATGGGGAGGGGGGGAGAAAATTAGAAAAAATTAACACTATTCAAAAAGAAATGTTCTCATTGCTTACTTCTATAACTATAATCCCTCTGTACATCATCTTTACAATAAAGTTTTTTTAATAAAGGCAGGGAAAACAATTTTAACTAAAAGTACTTTTAAAGGAAAATAAAGATAATCTGCAGATTAACAGTATAGAACCAATAAAAGATTCATAACCAAGTGGACACAAGAATATTCAAATTAAAGTATTCAGCATAAAAGACTCAATAAAAATAGTCAAGATCCTTCCAGAAAAATACCTCAGTAGCTGATAAACACCAAGTCCTTAACACAAAGTGTTTAATTTTCAGCATCAGAAAACATAAAGGTAAAGCTCCATGTATTTGGTGTAAAGGTATGGCAGAAAATGAGTATTTTGAGGAAAACTGAAAATTAGCTATCATTCATACTATTTGCAATGGCAGAGAGTTGTATTATGAGTATATTTCTTTTTGAACAGTGTCACCTCTTCCCTCGTTTTCTCCCACTGTTTATCCTTCCTAATCCTCTTTCCCCACAAGTTATATAGTTCAATTTCAACATAATGTCTACTGAGTATCACTGCTGAAATCAGCTCACCCTTCATCCCACCATTTCTGCAAAGGCTCACTAGCTACATGCATATGATCAGATAAAGTGATGTTTATAGACGTGAACTCCAAGAAATGAAAACATGAGTTTTCTTTTTAATTTACTTTATATGGGTTTTTCATTTTGTTGTTGTTTTGCTTTTTTCTCCTTTTTTGTTTCAGTTTTGGATTTCTGTAATTTTTGTCTTGTATGTAAGTTTATTTATTTTGAGGAGGGTAAGTAGAATCGCAGAAATGGTGGGTGTGTATGCTTGAAGGTTATACTGAGACCCTAGTCCCTTCCTTTCTCTGTGTTTGCCTTCTTGTGAGCATGAGGAGGAGCTTCATCAGGAGCTACTGCCACAATACAGACCCCAAAATACGAGGACCAACCAAAGATGGACTCTACCCTCTAAAACCATAACACCACAGTCCAGTAACTGATGAGAGCAGTTGATAGTGAAGTTACAGGGCCAAAGATATTTTTCATTGATGCTGGTGAGCACTGAAAGTGCATTTTTATAAAGCTAAACATATTCTTGTAATAAGATCAGACATCTATTCTCCTTTGCGTAAAACCAACTGAGTTGGTCACTTTCATCCATAGAAGAGCCTGTGCACAAATGCTTACTGTACTGTTACTTATAATGCCCAAATGGGATGCAACTGAAGAGCCTTTCAATAGGTGAACTGAGAAATGAACTGTGGAGCCTGGAGAAAGGGAGGAGCAATTGGAGGAGTAGAATGAAAGAGCTATTAGGCTGCTAGGGTTTGAAAGTTCTTTGGAAAGTTCAGGTTGACATTTAATTGCCTTTGTAATAATATTGAGAGCTTTAACTTCTAAAAGTTGACTGGGTCATGGGTCTCTGCCATCATAAATAGATGCATGCTATATACCAGGAGTAAGTTATCTATCAAGGGAGAAGCTTTGTTACCAACTCCTGTGCACCTCTACACCCTTGCTCTGTGATACCTTTTACCATGCTGTCAGGGAGCAGCATGTCCTGGGACTCCGGCTGAGCTGTTCTACTTGCCAAACTCCAGAACAACAGCAACTAGTTTATTTTCTTTAAACATTACACAGCCTGTAGCATTCTGTTATAAAAACAGAAAACAATCAGGTGCCAATTGCTCATGCTGATAATCCTAGCTACACAGGAGGCTGAGATCTAAAGGTTGTGGTTCAAAGCCAGCCAGGGCAGAAAATTCCATGAGACATTTATCTCCAATTGATCACAGAAAAAAAAACTGGAAGTGGCACTGTGGCTCAAATGGTAAAAAGAAAAAGAAAAAGGTGCAATTTCCTCCCAAATAATAGGTCTATTGATATACATGTATGTATATACATACATTGATATATGAATATATGTATGTATATATATACATATCAGTAACCAATCTTGGCTTTTATAAAATGTAGTGTAAATAAGTATTGAAAGCTTTGTAAAGCAAAAGAATATATGGTTGAAAATTTCATCACCAGACCCAACAGGCAGAAATTGCATTCCAACAAATAGAAAATCAGAATAAATGTATGCCAATGACATAGAAAGAAAATCGAACATAATTTTTCATTCACTTTGTGCATACAAATAGCTAATTTTGAAAGTCATTACTTGTGGCATTTTTTCACAACACTAATTAAAGAAAAAGTTATGAAGGAAGCAAGTAGTAATCGCCATATTAAATGTCTGTACATACTTCATCAATGCATACTCCACACATGAAATACTTAAGTTTTTAATCTTGTTTCTTGCCGGTTCACTTAATTACTACAGCTACATTTATGGCAGTTCTCTCTTGAGAAGCAATTTATACATAAATGGTTGCTCTACTCTATTTTAATGAAACAAATAGTCCAGAGAAGTCTCTTACAGAAGTGGCATATTACAGTAAAAGAACTCTCAAAGCAATTTTAGAAATCACAAAGTATTTAGTTATTAACTTGGTCACCTCGGAGGTAAAGATGTTGAAGACTTTCAAAATTCAGCTTTAACTTATTAGTTGACAGATTCAACAAATTAATCTATCATGCTCTAGTAACCTTGAAGATATTTTCATTGTAAGGAATGATCTGAAGTCCATATATTTGTTTGATGAGAAATACTTAATCAAAAGTTGTTAGGTATCCCATATTCACATTCTTGCAGCATGCTTTCAAGCTCATCATCTACCATGTTGGGAACTGATGGCAAACAATCAATCTGTATAAACATTAATAATACTATTTTTCTTAAATTATTAAGTAGTTCTTGATGCCAATATTATAAAATGACACCTATAACATGATCCTGGCACAGAATGTCTGGTTTACAGATCACCAGATAGATGCATGAATAGTATATTTGTTTGATTGAACTAGTACTTAGGTATTATGACAATGACAACTATCTTAATGTTAGTATTTCTTTATATATGTTAGCCTGAGACAGGGATATTTGAAGGGAGCACTATTCAACAGGAGACTTCATGACAGCCACTGCTGGTCAAAGATGGCACTCACCAGCTCTATTGAGCACCAGGCTATACTTCCAGAATTCTCTTGACTCCTTTCCTGGCAGGGAGAGGACTCTCCCTCTCCTGGGATAGAGGTAAACTCCGAAATCACTATCTCCTTGATGCCCTTTGCCTTTTAGTTGAGATGAAATACCTGCAGATATTCCAGGGAAAGAGTCTGAAAACCTAGTTCCTTCCATTGTCTTGAACTTAGATCAGGCCCATATTGTTTGGTAACTCCAAAAACACCAACATGATTTTCAGAGGATACTCTGGCTTGAAAATAGAGTATGCATCACTGTAGCCCTGTCTGCAGAAGGAGTCCAGAGGAAGTAATTGCCTTTACCAGCCACTTAATTGATTTGCTCATAGGCTGGCTTCAATATGACTACCATTAATCAAAGCAGACTGATAGCTAATTGTTTTAATTTCAATAGTGCCAGAAAAGTTCTCTGTGCAAATTTTCTCTGATTTGTAAGATTGCCTTTGTTAAAAATACAAAGGTTTTTAATTTATAGGCAGTAGTGGTAATTTTTTTAAAAGAATGTAAAAATTACTGAACTCCATGGAGATTTTTCATTTCATCAAAAGAGGCACAGATAATGGAAGCAATTTTCTAAATGAAAAAAGCAAAATTTTGCCTACAGACACAAGAAATGCCCAAGTGTCTTTGTACTCAGTTGCCTATTTAGAGCAAAGCGTACATTTTCCCTACAGAAAGGAGCTAAGGACAGTTTTTTAAAAAAAATCTTATACATTGTTTTGTCCTTTCTCTAAATGGAAAAATTAGAATGAAACTGGATACTATATTTAATTCTAGCATCATTTAGCTACCTGCTTTCTCAGAATCATGTTGCTACTTTGGTTTGTTGTTGTTGTTGTTGTTTTACCTGAGAGGTGAGAGAGAGCAACATGTTGCTATTCCTACCAGTCTTTCAAAGTAAACTCTAAAAATAATCTTACCTTCATTAAATTGCAAATGTAATCATCAGGTCTGATACAATAAAAATGACATTTGTTAGCATTATGTAAAATCCATTTGAACCTAGCTAGCTCTGGTATCTTGTGAGATACCGGAGGACAAAAACAGGTGGACACAGGAATGTAGAACATGTAGAGTGCTCTCTGACATTTAAACTTATTTCTTTCTAGAAGTGAGGAGGAAAATTACCTCCATCCCTGTTCTGTGTCTCATGGTTCCCAATCTTTCTCAAAAAAAAACAAACACAAAACACAAGAAAATGTCGTAAGCATGTGTATATATGTAAAAAAAATGTGAAACTTCCAAAGAACACTTGAAGAATGTAAGAGATCCAAGAGCCCATACTTTCTCCAACATTGTCTTTTCAAGACTTGAAGCCAAATAGGTCTGCCTGGAGGTAGAGTCTGCAGTCAGGACTGGTTCTATTCACAGCTCAAAAAGCAGAGGTGCAATTTGAGATCCACAGAATTTGGAATGAAACAGGTTGTTGATTGAAGTAAGTAATAAAAACACCAGCAAGAGTATCGCCTTCAGCTACCAACAAATAAAATTCCTGAAAGAGGCAATAAGAGATCAGTCATGCTGAATGCTCATTTCGCATCCTCTGCAAGAGGAGATTGTTGGACTGTCTCATGCTTTTATGTGGTCAGACACATCCTGTTCTCAAATATTTTAAAAGTGAAAATTTTATTTTATAAAGGTCTTGACTTGTATCCAGGACAGCAACAGCTGATGGGAGAATTTTCAAGATTCCTGGAGTGATAAAAACAGACTCAGGAGGAATTAAGATGATAGCTTATTTGAAATAGAAATCAAGAGAGTGTGAGATTGTACTAGACACAAAAGATGTCAACTGAGGACCCTGCTACCTCTTTTCTGAAATAGTAAACTCTGAGCAGAGGCTATGATGTTGGCAGTACAAGTCATGAAGATGAACATATAAGCTGAAGGCTTAAGGAACTTCAATTTTGTATCTGAATGCCATTTTCTGCAGGTTTCCAGATAACCTCCCTGTCTTTTTCAGAAATAGCTAGTATTTCTTCTGCCCTTTATGGAGAAAACACAGTACCCAGAAACTCTGAAGACATATCTCTTCAGTCATAGTCAATCAGGGGCAGAATGCTCTTCGAATTAGGACACAAAGCATCATTGCTGCCAAAGGTATTAACAACTCTTCATTCTATCTATTTCATTTCCATTTGTGTTTTAGTTTTGTGTTTCTTTTCTATTATGTTTTTTCATGTCTTTTGATCAAAGATATTTAAGAGAAATTTGTGCACATATGTAGAACATGTGTTGGAATTTTAAGAAAAGAAATACACAGTTACCTCATAATTAGCATTAGAATGAAGATCATCTGTATCATCAGTCCTGCAGTAAATAAAGAAGACAAAAGAGCAAAATCCCAGTTGTCTCCGTGTTGACCAATCCCTGTGGGGCTAAGTTTTGAATTTTTTTGTGTATTTTGAGATCTTAGACATTTTACAATTATTAAATTTAGATATTTTATATTTTAATAGACATTATCTAATAGATATTGTAAAAACTCAGCCAGGTCTTGGCTAATGTCTATAATTCCAGTTACTAAGGAGGCTGAGACCCTGATAGTCACTATTTAGAACTAGTCCAAGTAAAAAAGTCCTTGAGACTCCATTTCCAAATAACTAGAAAAACTTCAGGGTAAAGGAAAAACCTACAGCTGTATTCTGATGGTGGATGGTACCTGTGTAGCTGTAAACTGGTTACTGTAAAACACATTTTACCCTCTCTGAGACACCACTGCCAATGAATGGTGCACAGTCCCTAACTGCCCTTTGAACCAGATGTTACTGTGTGCTCTGTGTAACTTCACCAAAATGCCTAGTTCCAACTTCTTTTCCTGATCACACTTCCTGGGATCTGTTGTATAAATCCAGTTTTTTAATGTCACGTGCATTACTGTTCCAAAGGATATTATTTTGTGTATTATATATCAGTAGTGTATATTGGCATGTAATGTAAAAAGTATATATGAACAGTGCAGCAACTATTCACATGTTATACTGAAACACCAAATAAACCTTGAACAGTGAAAAAAAAAAGGCATAACTCAAGTGGTAGAGCACCATCTATGCCCAAGCAATCTGAGAATCTGAGATAGAATGTGAGACCCTAATTTGAACTCCAGTATCAGTACACATATAAAAAAACACAATTTTGTAAATTCTATATAATTACTGTGAGCAATGTAGTACCCTTTCAACTTCCTAAAGTAAAAAGATATGGCAAAGGATTATGCAGTATTGTTTGAAGAAAAATACACAAGAAATAAATCAGAAGGCTAGTGGAAATTTTGATTGTTACTACCTTTATTTTACTGAGGACAGACTAAAACAAATGTCATCTAAATACCTCAGATTTACATATGAACATATGTAAATACATATGTTCAGATTTTATAACTTGTTATCTCTATATTGAATTTGTTTTTGTACTGATTCTTATCTGTGTAATCATCTTCATCAGAAAAGTGGTCATTTGCCATGGACATGCAGAAAAAAAAAATATTTTCCTTCAATTTCCTCCCTGCCTTACTCATGGTTGTTATTCTTGGCTCAGTAGGAACCTAGCTGTTCTAACTTTGCATGGTCCATTCCACCTTCAGGCAGCTTGGAGGAATAAACTATGTGGCTAGTTCCAACAGGATCTCTCTTTCTCCATGAGATTCTTATCTGTGGAAAAAATGGTTTCTCTAGAGGTGAAAGTTTTTGTTTAACTGAGATTTTGCTTTGCTTGGCAACCATGAACACTATGTGATGGGGAGGCATCTACTTTTCATTGATGTCTTGCTGTAAGTTGTAAGAAAAACATCTGCTTTGCCAAGGAGCAGCAAATCGCATTTGAATTAGAACGCCTTCTACTGTATATTACTGGCCTTTTCTCCTTAGGCAGGTGAGATTCACCATGTAGAGTAATATCCCTTTGTTTTCTCTTATTCATTACCTTTCAATTTTTCTGAGCCTCTCAAATTATAGTGCCTTGTATGAATTCTATCAGACAATGTCTTTTCCACACACCAGGGGACCAGGGAATACTAGATGCTCTCTAAAGGTTTAATACTGCTCTTAACCCTAAAGTGGGCAATAATTCAGAGCCATTTCTGTTATTTTTCTTCCATATGCCTGCATAGATGCTATTGTTGAAAGTCTTTTGTATTTATTACTCATCAGTACGATTCCAAAGTTTAGGAGATAAAATAGCCAGGAGCACCAAGGATTAGAGCTGAAGGAAGAATTGATGGCTAGAACAAACTAGGACACAGGAGTATGGAACACTTGAAAATGATAGTGGTTGACCTAAAAAGCTAGTATTGGTTAACTCAGTCTACAAAGAAAACATCAGTCAGAACAGAAACAAAGCATAAGTGTATTAGCAGAAAATAATAATTCTTCTGTAGTTTATGTTGATTTAGAGCAAAAAATCTGTTAATTTACCCACACACAACTGTTGTAGAGATATGTGATCTGAAAAATGATATTGCAAATTCCATGATTAATAGCAACAACTAGAGAAGAGTATAAGAAATAAACTTTAAACTGGGTGCTGGTGGCTCACTCCTTTAATCCTAGCTACTCAGGATGCTGGAGATCTGAGGATCACAGTTCCAAGCCAACCCAGGCAGAAAAATCCATGAGACATTTATCTCCATAAAACCACTCAGCAAAAGCCCAAAGTGGCACTATGGCTCACGTAGTAATATGCTAGCTTTGCGACAAAGAGGCTCAGGACAGTGCCCAGGCCCTGAGTTTTGCCAACTGGCAAAACAAAAAACAAAACAAAACAACAACAACAAAAACAGCTTTAAGGAACTTTCCTTTAATTATAATATGGAGAGATGTTTGTTTTCATTGACTTTAGGGAAAAACTGAAAAAGAAAAAAAATTCCAACAGTTAACAATTTGGCAGGATAGACAAGGTAAGATTTTTGAACAAATAAACAATTTGTAATAACATAAATTGAATGTTTGACATTGGAGTGAGATAATAAAAAATAACTGAAGAAAATATTATGAGTTACAAATAAACTGTTAGAGAGATTCAATCTATATTACACTGATATATGTGCTCTCCCAATGCAACAATTAAGCCCAAGTCATACTAAATGCATACTCTTAGTGACCCTTAGTGATAGAAAATTACGCATAAAAGCAAGCATCATCCACTGCAAAGTAGATGGTAACCATCTCTTTCTATATTTTGAATACTTCTGTCCAATTATATTAAGCAATGGTGAACATGGAATTCATTTTCTCACCATTATGTTCCAAACTCTTGGGACATTAGCATGAGTTTATAATTTCTCTTTATACTTCTTGATGAATTTTTATAAATATTCAATTTGCAGACTTGTTTTAACCACTGTAGGTGCCATTTATTCCTTCACAATAGTATATGGCACTTCTTGTTGGACCTGTCTCATTGTGTCCCTATGCTATAATTTGTGTCTGAAATGGTAATTGAAACTCAATGCTGGCCTTAGTCTAATCATTATGTCCTTACAATTTAATAAAAGTGTTAAATTAAACAAAGGGAAGGGAACAAAGGCTTGTAGCACATTTCCAGCACTATTTTTATTCTATAGATATCTACTTTTTTCAAGACAATATTAAGAAACTTGGTCATATAGTCTGTTAAAGGCATTTAAACCTATTGCTTCAAATGTATATATAGGAAGGGATCAATTTTATTGTAACTGGGCTGGCTTAAATTTATTACATATTTTGAATTTGGTAGGAGAGTAGGCAAAAAAAGATAAATCAGAATAATTAGAAGCACACAAGTGGAAAATGTGAACAAGGATGCTGTCAAACCCCTTCTTAAACACCTGGAAATAGAAATAGAAACTGAAGAGAATACAAATTCTCAGGAGCCAATGTTCAGTCCATTGCTAAACAAATGGGAATTATGTTGAGCTAAGGTCAAGGACAAGAAAGACATTTAAGAGGAATCTTTTGCTCAGCTATGCCAGGTTAAGTGGAAAAAATGCCATCTTTCTACCTAGCATATACAAAACTACACTTACAATTTCTCATTTCCACTTTCTTCTTTCACTCAAATCACTTAGTCGTTAAGATTAAGGCAGGGCAAGGAAAGCAAAAAAGAAACCATGAAGATGTCTTTTGGGATAGCAGAATGGCTAGCTGCATGAGTGGTGAAAATGTACCAACTCAGAACAATGTTGACAGACAGTACTTTATTGTGACTCCAAACTAAGGTAAACTCCATTCCATTTTGATTTTAAAAAATATATTAGCAATGATGCTACATGCTGCAATATAACGTCTATTCTCAATAACAAAATAACATTCTATTTGACACTAAAGACTGATATTATTTGATTTAAGAGAACCAAGTTTACAGGGTTCTTCAGAGCCTGAGACTTTACTACCTTCATTTTACCCACATCCCTGTTTCCTTCAGCTGAGAAAGAACAATAACACCTAGGAAGTGCTCCTTCTCCTAAACAATTCAATGTGAACTGACATCACTAGCCTCACACTCTTGATTGGTGAATGCTGATGATCCCAGCTAGCCCTACCAAGGTGGTGCGATCCAGTTGTGTCCAGATTGCCACATCTGCAGTGCTTCCCAACAGTATTTTCTGTTAGGCAGAGGCTCCACATTATTAAAAGCCACATTATTTTGTGTGGGCAGAGCTGCCTGTACCCCTACCCACTAGGCAATGGTGGTTTACTTGACATGTAAGCATTTATTAATTTCCTATCTTTACTCTGACTCAAAAGAAGTTTTCTTTTCATTGGGATTAGAGTGTACAGAATCTATTTAAACTTATGTTAAGTTAAAAATTCTTATTGAACTGGACTAAACAAAGGAACTTAGGGAGAGGAAGGGGAAGAGGGAGAGGGAGAATATTTATTACTCTTAATTTGCACTATTTTAGACACTTGGTTGGAACAAACAGATTTAGCATAATTATATTTTATTAAAGCACTCATGTTTGTTTTCATTTTCTTCATTTATCAGTCTATATGTCTTATACGTTTTATGCATGAAAAGTGAATAGAATAAAAGTTATTTTATATGTTAATATTTAGTAACATGTATTCTTGACTTTCTAAAACTTATTTATTTTTAATCCTTTAGAAATGTATGGAATTTTAAAATTCTAAAGATGGTGAGTATATTGATATCATTATACTTAGAGGTGACAATTAACAGTTAGAGACAGCTGTTTGTGTATGAGGAGCTAGAGTCTTAAGGAAACAGATTTTTTTTTTGTTAAACAACCATAGTTTGTACTTATTTGTATATTTATTACCCAGCATATTTAAGAGGAGCATAGAGATTCAGGAAATAGAATATTATTGTATTAATTTAGTTAAGTTTTATTAACAGAGTATATGTATGAGTCTTTGTCCCAGACTAGAAAGATAGCATTGAAAAGAGTAGAAAAGAATTCTTCCTTTCAAGAAATTTACATTCTCACGTTGATTCATAGTGCTTCCATAGTGAATTTTAATTGTCACTTAGCTCAAGCATGATGAGAAAGCCAATAAAGCTTTATTTCTAGGATGTGAATGCTGGCACACACCAGCGCTCAAGATACTGAGACATCTAGAACATGAGTTTCAGGACACCTTAGATTACACAATATGACCGTTTCCCAAACAAATAGAAGAATGATCAAAAATAAACTATTTTGTTTTTCATTTGTGCAGTTGTTATTAACATAAATTGAAATATGAATCTATAGACTGAACTAAGAATATCCTTACAAAAGGAGCCACCACAATCTAGTCTTTGGGAAGCTAAAATATCAACACAAATTCAGAGAAAAGACAAATCCATCCTTTGCTTAAATTGGGCATACTGCATATCTTTTCCTGCCTTGGACATTGGTGTTGCTGGTTCTTAAACCACTCGCTTCTTTTGGCCTGAGATCTTCGGATTTGAAGCCTTCCAGATGCTATTGTGTTCTTTCAGCTTACAGGTATGTCCCATCACTCAGCTTTTGTAATTGTGTAATGCAATCTCTATAATCAATCTGCTAATGCACATGTATGTACATGCATACATATATACATATATACATGAGAGTATGTATACATACGCAGATAGCATATTTTCATAGAGTATATAGATATACATTATATATACATGCGTACCATATATACATACATACTATATACATGTTTAAGTACATATGTGTATACAATATATGTGTACATATACAGATGCAATATATACATATATACATATATATGGAGTATATATGTATGTATACTTTATGTATATATGTATGTATACATACTCTGAATACTCTATGTATATATGTATATATATGTATGCATGCATACTCTGCTATAGACATTCATATACACAGGCACACATATATATAACACATTCCTGCATGTACACATATATGCACATGTGTGCATATATTCATGTATACATGTCTATAAGAATTACAGGATATATACATATTATGTACATGTAGCATGTGTATATATACATATTATATATATCATTTTAAGAGAATCATGAATAATAGAATAGCATAGATAAGAGGCTGCACTGTTGATGAGAAAATATATGGAGAATAGTGTAGCAAAGATCCATACAGAAAATGTGTGAATATAATCTAATACATACGATTTAATTTAAAAATTTCTATGAAAGGAAGAAAGAGACTTAGGATATGACTGAGTATTCAAGCACTTGCCAAGTTCCATCCTCAAGACTACCAATAATAATAATTTAGAGTAATACTAATAAAAAAGTAGGTGATTTTCTACTTGAGCAGGTGTCAGCATTTAATAGCTCATCTTAAGTGGACACCCTGGCTGAAATGACAATAGAAGGTTACCTGTCATGTATAGGAAATATCATATATGTTCATCAGACATGTAAATATTGTCACCACATGACTGCTATACAGTTCAATGTGGATTTGCCATAAATTTGTATTTTATAATTAATAGTCAATGAAAAGAGGGACATGTGGTCAATTCCACTATTTCTTGTCAAATTAAATAAATATAAAATGCTGTGTTGAATGACATTTCTTTGTGGAATTAAAGATAATGCAAATATGTTTTTAAACAAGTAGACAATTGAACTATTTAACAAAATGTATTTTATGTTCTTTAATGTCATATCAGAAATTACATTGTCATGATAGTCTTTTTTTCTTTCCTTTTGTTTTGTTTCGTCGGTGTAGGGCTTAAAATCAAGGCCTGGGCACTGTCCCTGAGCTCTTTTCTACAAGGCTAGTGGTACTCTGCAATCTGGAACTACAGTGCCACTCTGATTTTCTGGTGGTTAATTGGAGATGACAGTCTCACAGACTTTCTGGTCCAGGCTGGTTTTGAACCATGACCCTCAGATCTCAGCCTCCTGTGTAGCTAAGATTACAAGTATGAGCCACTGGTGCCCAGCTTTGTCATAAGATTTTTTTGAAAAAACTAAAGTCTCAAATGTTTCTGAAACAACTGTATACCTACATCCTAAAAACCTTGTATCCACTATTCCACTTAATATTCACATAACCCTATGAAGTAAGTAGAAAAACTATTCAAATTTTACCAGATTTACACATAAAGTTGCTTGGGGAAAGGTAACCAGATCTCAGAAGGTTGAGACAGAAGAATCTTAGGTTGGAGGCTAGACTAGCCTACATAGTGATATCTTGGTTTAAAAAATAAGGAATGAGTAGAGAAACATGAAGGCTAAATGAGATTAAATAATGTAGCAAATACCTGCCAGTTGTGAATAAAAAGCTAATATTTACATCCAAGCACAGCTGAAACACTATTCTTACTACTTCTCTTTACATTTAATCAAAGATATTCCAGAATAGAAAAATGAATGTTGAAGGACCTAAATCTTATCTGAATTCCCCCACTCCCCTGGATTCATGTTTCTTAGTATTATGTGAAAGCCTGTCTGTCTGTGAATTTATGTGTACATATGCTAGTGTGTGTGTGTGTGCGCGTGCGTGCGTGTGTGTGTGTGTGTGTGTGTGTGTGTGTGTGCTGGTCTTGGGGCTTGAACTCTGGGCCTAGGTACTGATGCTGAACATTTTTGTTCAAGTCCACCTTCTACCACTTGAGCCACATATCCACTTTTGGCTTTTCTGGTGGTTAATTGGAGGTAAGAATCTCACAGCATTACCCAGTCTGGCTTCAAACTGCAATCTTCACAACCGAGGAGCTGTTCTTATCTTCATGAACCACTTGGTGTCCAGTTAATGTTGTTTAATCCCTAAAATACTTTAGTCCTTTTCATTTCTATTTCTCATCCCAGATATGTTTGCTGTCTCTTTGGTGTCTTCCATCCTGCTCTGTGTAGTAAATAACTCACAGGTGGCTGGAGGGGACACTAAGTCATGTTGTATGATGTTTAGAATTAAAAAACCATATGTTCTAACCCAAATGCATCCTGTAGCAGTGGCTTTCAAATGTTAACATTAGTGAATTTATCTATACTCCAGTTTCCACCTGATTTGTAGGGTTCTTTGATTCAAGCAAACAATAAGAACAACGCTTTTGAATAATATTTACAACATATAAAAATGTGATATTTGGTATTTTGTTGATTTGATCATTTACCACATATTCTCAGTAACAGTACAGCACCTGCCCTCTTTGTTTCTCCACTTACTTGTAATCTTATCCTAAATTTAGAATATTTGTTAGCTTGCTAAAATGGCTGTGCCATATATTGGTAGGTCACATGAAGAGTCTCCTAAGAAATCTCCAAGGCAATAAACCTATTCCTTGAAGATGTAGGCAGATAATTTTTATACTTTCATAGGCTCAAGCATCTTTAGGTTTCCCTCATGCTCTAGCTGTACAGAGCCCAGAGAGAGATTATCTCAAAACCAATTGCCAGTGCAGGCTCAGGTCAACCCTCAGCAGCAATTGCATCCTTCACACCATAATTAATATGTACTACAACAAAAGAGCCCCTTGTTTACAGTCATATTTTATTCAATTTATCTTCACAATGTAAGAAAGTGTTTAATTTTCCTTAATGATATTGGCTACCCCAGCCTTTATTACAACCTAGGACATAATTACCCTGCTTTCCCTTAATTTATAGACCTTATTAGCACCCTTGCTTTTCCACTGTGATTAGATCTCCACAGAATTGAGAAGTCTCTGCAAAGCAGAAGAATCCTTGTGATAAGTTGTTCACCCTGGAAGTCCTGAATGCAGAAATTTATTCTTTGTGGATCTCCACTGAGGTGGGGAAAGGGGTAGGAAAATGGGACCCTCCTCTCAGATTGAGGGTCACAGTTTAATATGGAGCCTGCCACTTGCTGTACAATAGGTGGAAGGGATCTCAGGAGGACAAAACCTCCAGTAATAACTAGTTTGGAGGATGTCATTTCTGCTGGAGGCAAAGTAATTGCATCCATTGATTGCAAATGAAAAGCTAGGACAAGTCTTAACTATGCCAGCCAGTGTTGGTTTTCCTCCTTTCCAGGGAGATATAGTCCATCCTGTTCTCAACAGCCAGACCATTACATAGAACCCAAATTAGTTGTCCATTCTCTTTTTCTGACTAAAATTGGCATGTTCTCATTTTCCTAGCAATTGTGCTTATTTACTGTAATGATTCTTATCTAGTAGATCAAATATACTGGCAGTAAATTACTATTGTCCTTACAGTCCAGAATCAAGAACTGGAGCTTTCACAGCTCATTTGCACTTTAATGATGGCTGTTTATAGCTCCCTCATGACCCAGGATATTAAATTAAGTCTTACACATCATTGTCAAAATAGGTTTAGAGTAGGAACTCTGAAAATGATGTCAAGAGACTAGATTTCTTTTAAATACATATTAGAAGTAATGATCTTCCAAAATCATATTTTTGTTTTGTTCTTGTTATGTTATTGTTATTGTTATTACTATTTTAGAACCAAAGTGACCTGTCTCTTTCATTGAAATTTACTGAGTTGTTCACTGCCTAGAACTCTTGAAACCAGGTCACATTATTGCCCAGCTTTGAGGAATGGGAGAAAAATGTTTCCAGGAAAATAAAAGGTGGTTCCAAAATTTTAGGACAAGAGCATCACGTAAGAAAAGTAAGACTGACATGTTATTTCCTTGAGCTCATTGTGATCTCATTGGAGAGCGGGAGAGGGAAGCGGGAGAGGGAGAGGGAGAGACAATGTATGTACTTGTTATTACTCCAGTTTTATAGCAAAGAAAAGCAGTAGAAAAGCAGTGGACCCTAATGATTCCTGAGAATTAAAGGACTATGGGCTAATTGAGAAGGAGTCTTGCACCCACCAGGACTCCAGTTCTGCTCCAGACACACCTATTACTTAGCACCTTGTCTCTAAATCCCTTTACAAGACATCATAAAACAGAAATGATCACAGAAGCACTTAAAGCCTTTTCTACACCCACTTTTCCAATAAATCTCAAACACATCTTTCATTTTGATCACAGAAATGCAAATTTTCTGACAAGCACACGACAGCATGACTAAGTCCAAATTGAGTACAGTACATTTACTCTATTGGAAAGGATAATGCAATGAAACAATGCAATGAGACATAATGGAATTCACTCAACTTCATCTTCCAAACCCTGTATGCTCTCTATCATTATTTTGTTGTTTGGCATTGGCTTTTTTCACATGTTATTTTAAAACTATTAAACCACTTAGGAAGAAAAATAATGTTTATACACTGCAAGCAATTTAATCCACTTGTTTCTCCTGAAATGCATGTTTTAAATTTTTTCCTGTAGCTATGATTTATAATAAAGTTAAGTCTGAATGTAGTAAAAAATAGCTTCAAACTAACCAGAGTTCTAAGGTTTTGTGTTGGTCTAAATCTCATAATACATACATACATACATACATACATACATACATACATACATACATACACACATACATATATGGAAATGTGTGGACTATTCTCTTCTCCTGATACAGGATAATGGTTGCCAGACAGCCTCCTGTTTGCAAAGAAAACATTGAATTTTATTATGTGCAGGCATTTGCAATACTGCCATTCCTTAGTGTTCTCTGAATGGGTATGGCCGGCTGTGTGAATCTTGCTGAATGGTAGCAAGTTCCTGTGCACACCTACTCCATTGGTGCACTCCAAGGAAAAAAATAAGCAGGCATTAACAAAGCAGGTGGCTCTTACTCAAAGATCTCAGCTTGGTGCTCTCAGGAAGGCTTAGCACCAACATCATGAATATTTTAATTCCATTCTATTTTATCAACACAATGCATGCAACCTTAGCTTAAAAAGATAAGTAGTAAACTAGAAGTATTAAAACCAAGTAAGTCTGGGCTGCTCCACTTTCTTCCCTGCTTGCTAGTCTTTCTCTCCAAAAGCAAGCACTCTTACCTCTAAAAGAGGTGTTTATTCTTGAAAATTCTGAATGATAGGAATAAATTTCTGCTACTGTGTTCATTGATTTTTTTCAATGTTATCTAACTGAGTTGGTATGATGGTAAAAGAATCTTTGGTTCTCTTACAGTGCACCTGGTATCCTTTGTTTTCATGTTCTTCACTCTCCTATTGTAATCTTGTTAAAATCTGAGCTTAAAACATTGAGGAAAATGAAGCAACAGCAAGGGACTTTGCTGTACAAAGTTAACATGACATCATAATCATACTTTTTTTTTCTTTTGTTTTTGGTCTCACACAAGGATATGCTTGGTTTAATGTGCTTGCATTTCTTCATACATACTATTAAATTTTTATAGTTTCTATTTATCTCAAGTACCTTTATTTGAAAAGAGTACAAGTATCACTGCGTGAGGTCTTTATTCTCCTGCAGGGCCTAGACCTTCAGCCAAGCTATACCTTTGAATTCCCAGGAGGACTGTTTAACTTCCAGTAAGTCGAATTTCTTGGTGTATTCTATCATCTGGGTGGAACATATCCTTTCCTATTTTTATCACATTGAAAAGATAGAGGGAAGACAGGCAGTGTTGCCCATGCCTGTAATCATAGCAAGTGGGAGGTTGAGATCCAAGGATTGCAGTGGGAATCCAGCCCAGGCAGAAACATCCCTGAGACTCTTACTTCCAATTAACCATCCAACAACCAGAATTGGAGCTGTTTCCCAAACAGGTAGAGAAGTAGCCTTGAGTACAAAGCTCAGAGACAGTGCTAATGCCTTCAGTCAAGCTACACGACCTATGAAAATACATACATACATACATACATACATACATACATACATACATACATACATACATAAATACACAAATAGAGGCAGGAGAAGTTGTGTTGATGATGGTCTCCACCTGTCTCCTGGGTTGACCTTTTCATATGAACTGATTGTTCCTTGGGCCTAGTGACCGACACTGCTTTGTTTTCCTTTCTCAAATTTCCCTAAATATTTTCATTCTTATTCCCTGTATTGAATCTCTCATTATCAGCATGGTGTATCTTCTTTCTTGAAGGTTTAATAACAGAGTTTTTGAAAGATACTGACAGCAGATGGGTTGTCCAAAAGGCATACAGCTTGATTACTTGCCCAGAGATATTACAAGAAAGGAACCTGAATACTGAACCATTCTTGGAGTCATAGATGTGCATACACCTGCTTCGTAAGAGAGGAGGAAAGGAGATATAGGTGAGCTAGGGAAGGACAAATGATTTAGCAACATATAAATGAGTCCTCGGAATAGACTGTGACATAGCCTGTCTAGGTCTAGTGTTGTCCTAGTTAAGGTTTCAGTGAGGGCTTTCATGACACTTAGATTCCTCTTAAAAGATCTAGCTTGAGGCAGATAAAGAAAGTTCACAGATATCTTCTCCTTCCATCACTAAGTATTCTTATTTAAATTCTAACAAATGGTCACTTTGGGGAATCACATTTTCTGTGTCTCCCCTAATTATATATTCCCTCTTTTGAAGGGGAGATGTCTCAAGTAACTTTCTTGATAAGGAAGCAAGAGAGAAAAAAAATGTTTAGAGATTGCACATGTCTGAAAAATCCCTCATGTATCTATCTTTGACTATGTATATAAATCAGATATTATTTTCTGACTATTTGAGAGGCAAGCACTCTACCACTAGGCCATATTCCCAGCCTTTTCTGATTATTTGAAAAGCATTGCTTCACTGATTTTTTTTTTTTTTTACTTCCAAGGTTGTATTTAACGAGATCAATAGGTTATCATTTCTGTGTCCTTTGAATTTCATTCCTCTGTAGAATTTTTTGCATTCTCTTCTTCTATCTGATATTCTGAAATATTGACATGCGATATACATATTTTAAAATAAATATTTTCTCTAGTTATGCTAAGCCCTCATCATCTCGACCTACTACTCTTTGGTGGTTTAACTGTTGGGTATAATCTATTTCCTTTTTAATTGATTTCTAGCACAATGGGAAAGGCAGAACTGATAATCACTTCGAGACTGACAAATGGTCAGAAAGGTCTGAGACTTTAGATTTCCCTGTGTCCTTTATAATACCCATGCTTTCTCTCTTGTTTACCTTCTTAGGAGATTCCTAGAATTATATTCTCCCTTTTTCAACTTTTCACATATAAATCTGTGATTTGATGGAATGATTTTTCCCTAATAGCTTTTAACATCTCAGTGTTCTTTATTTTAATAAGAACTGAGAAATTAGCATTGATAATATACATACTGTAATAAAGATTCTGTCTGTCTGCTATGATGTTAGGTCATAATGAAGGTTACCATTTTGAAACTGTATGAAAACCAGGTCAAAGAAATCAAGCATCATTCTACTTCACTCAGCAGATAAATAAAAAGGCAAAATTCACATCTAGTTATGTCATATTTTAACATCAATATTCTGTATATCATATTTTTTACTTATTTTCTTAATCTCTAGAAAACTGTCAACTAGAATATTATTGGGCTTCAGTGTTGGAATAAACTATATATGGGGCATACTTAAGTTTATGCTAGTCATTTATCATTTATGTGACAAAATACTTAAAGGAAGAGAGAATTTCCTTGTCTCTTTATTTTAGAGTGATAATAATCATTTGGCTGCATTATGTCTGGACGGGAACACAGCAGAATAGTGTTGGTGAAGGGAATGGGAGAGAAGCAGGTAACTTCTGTTGTAACTATATTCTCCAACGTCCATCAGAGACACAACTGACAACACAGGAATAAAGAATTGTCTGAGCAAGGCAAAACTTATTGCTTCTCAGAAGGGTGCCCATTGACAAGCCAACACACATAGCAGGCAGGCTGCCATAACACAGAAAGTTCTACATTTTCCCCCCAATGAACCAAGATCAGGTGCACATTCTGCTTATTATTAGCTAGTCAGAAGAGGGTAGGATGTCTTAATTACTCACACCCTCTACTACTTTCTTGGACAACCTGAGATGTTTTTTTAATTATTCATACTGTCTGCTTTCTTTATTTGCTGATATTGTCTTAGCAGAACGATGGACAAGAGCCAAGCCACTAGGTCAAAGAAGAAACGTTTAAGCATCCCATTTAGATTTAAAAGACAGTCAGGTGGGAGGAAGGGTGGTTCTCATACTTTGTGGAAGCCAGGAAACAGAAAGAGTAAGAGGAAGTGTTCAGGAATCAGGAATAAGACACATCCTTTCAAGGCAAGCCATCAATGACCTACTTCCTCCAACTATATCTTCTATCCTAATGAAGTATTCAATTCTAAACTCATCAATGGGTTTATCCACTGACGAAATTAGAGCTCTGATGATCCAGTCTCCACTCAATAGTGTCCTCTAGTAGTAAACTAGTTTTTAAGTAGGAAACTGTAGGGGAGACCCTTAATATTTAAATCATACTGAAATTTAGGAACAATGTTAATTTTTAGCTTATATATCCACTGGGAAGCAATATATTACTGTAATCTTTTCCTAGGCCAATGAAATTTACTTTAACATGGATAACTACACCATCCTTTACTTACTTAAGTCTTTATCTCATAACCACTTAACCAAGTGATTCATCACAGTTATGGCAAATAGCTATTAAGAAACAGTTTAACAAAATAATATGTATTGTTTTCTCAATTTTTCTGTAGTAGAAAGGAGATTATGCAGCTGTTGTGACATGTATCAGGTATTGCCACCTACAAGAATGAAGAAAAATAAGATTTTATATCTGATATTTGTTGTTCATGCTTCCTGTAGTGCAGGAATCTTACATGGAGAGTTGTTGAGTTCTTAATCACTCTTTCTAAAAATACTTACCTAAGAATCCTCTTCTCAGCCTCTTCTGAAATGGAATCAAGATCAATCAAGGAATTATCACTATATAAAATGAAACTGGGACTAATCATATCAGCTGAGATCATAAGTAAGAGAAGGGGCATAATGTTTGATTTAAGGGATTGAAGGTAACTTCACCTTGGTAGAGCTCTGTGTCTCAAGACCAAACGGTAAAACAAAACAAAACAAAAACGATCTATTTAATATTCTCCTTTAAAACATAGATTAACAAGACAAAGTTCCATTCTAAATATAATGCTGTGAATGGGAAAGCATAGTTCCTAATAGCTTAACTTTGACTGCATTCACAAGGAGTTAAAACACATCAAATGCTTAGTGAATGTTAGACCTGAATGACCCATTATCTCTCTGACACAGTACAAATTGTTACTTCTTGAATATCTCAGTGCCATTATGATTATTTTTGGACTGACATCACTTTTAGTTTGCACTTAAATGATTTTACACAATTGTCTTGTATCTATTAAACCTGTTTGTTTGTTTCTCTTTCAAGCAGTTGGATTGACTGGAGAATAGATTGGTTGTTCTTGTTTGTGGTTGTGACTCTCCAATTCTGGTTGTGAATGCTTAGCAAAGTCACTAATCATTTCATTTCTTTCTCAATGTATTACAGAATTCCCTTATCTCAGAATTTTGTTATTTCATTAGCTTTACCTTGAAAGCTTCAATTCTTCTACCTTCAACACCACTACATCAGAGGCTTCAATGAAAACAGAAATAAATATTCTTTGCTGTCACTAAGTTGGTTCAGTGATTTCAAATATTTAGTTGCATACAAATCTCTTAAATGAACTTCATTAACATATAGTCTATATTAGTCCAGGAAAAAAACTTGTGTTTTCTGCATTTCTAACAAGTTCCCCAGAGGAAAATGATAATAGTACACTCTGGGAGAGTACTTTCAGTAGTAACAATGAGACATTCTACAGGAGTTCCACTGGCAATGGTGAGGAGAGAGAGAGAGCAAGAGAGACAGACTAATTCTACACCCACCTCACAAAAGTCACTCTCTAATTCCTACATTTCAAATTGCCCACAAAATTCCATCATCATTGGTGGTTTACATTTATGTTATAAATAATATTTTTAACTTAAATGACAGATTTTTGTCTTCCTCTAACTAGTATTGGAAAGGTGTTGTTACATCTAAGTTGATGTTTTTGGTTTTTTTTCTTACAAGTGTTTATATATATGCTACAGAAGATAGGAAACAATATGTAATTCGGAGGAAAAAAGAACTCTCTAGATTGTTAAGTAAGTTTTCAGGCTTGAAACATGTTTCACATGCATTGTTATGAGCAACTTTCAATTGTTACTTTCCCTTTCCCTGCTCTATTGGCCATGCATGTTAAGGAAATTGGTTTAAACTAACTGACTTTTATTTTTTCTATGTATCCATTTTTACTGACAAGGAGATTTGGAACACATAAATCACTAGTGTGTGTTTTTATCTGTCCTATGGTCAATGATCGGAGTTCTTAAAGTAACATAAATCCATTTTTGGATATTCATGAGCTTTTTAGGGCACTTAGAATGCAGTACAACCCCTTGTAAATGACCTTCAGACAAGAACATGGACTAGGGATGAATATCATGAAGCAGAATATTATTTTCTCATAGTCTGCTTTTAGTTTTAGGAACATTATAGGGAGCTACAATTCTTTCTGTTCTTCTCTTTCAAGAGTTGTTATTTTTCAAACTAGAGAACAAGTGAAAGATGTTCTGTCCCTGAACACTGATGTCCAGTACAGAATCAAGGATTACAAAGAGAGCAGAAAGTAAAACTATAACCTTGTCTTTAAAAAAAATAAAGAAAAACCTGTCTACATAGACATATCTATATAAGTAACAGTGGCAGATATAAAGCATTCTACATGACTTGACATAATAGCATAATTATTTTTCAGATTTATCAGCACAAATAACCTGAAGATGGCTGTGCTTTAGCTTGAACAATTGCTACTTTGTGCAAAAACTAGAAAAAGTATTTTATATAAAATGTATAGTCAGACCTGTCATTTTGTATAAAAAAGTATAATCAGACATTAAAACATTTGAATTTTCTCCCCTGAAAATTCCATTTCAGTTAATGCATTTGGGTACACTTACATACACCTTACAAATTAGTTCCTTTGTCTTTTGCACCTGACTTATTTCACCAAACATATTTTTCCAGATTCATCAATTTCTTTACAAATAATGTAATATTGCTCTTAATAGATAAGTGAAATTCCATTGTGTATACATATACTACATTTTTTGACCCATTTGTCCACTGACTGGCATCTGGATGGTTTTCATGATATGGTAAATAGTGTAGCAATAGAAATAACTGTGCAGGTAGCTTTGCTCTATCCTGGTTTGTAATTTGATCAGCATTTGTTCTTTGTATTCTTGATGATGGACCTCCTCATTGGAATGAAATATTATCTTGATTTGTTTTTCCTTATGTTTAGGAATGTCTATCTTTTCTCCATGCATTTTTAATTATTTGTATTTCTTCTGACAAGTACCTCTTTTAACTTTTCCAATTTACTCATTAGATTATTGATTCTCTGAAAACTTAGTGTTTTGAACTCTGTGTATATTCTGCTTATTAGATCCTTGTCAGACATAGCTGCCAAAGATTTCCCATTCTCTAGGTTGTTTTGTCAGCTTAATGATGACTGGATCCTTCATTGTGAAGAAAGCTTTTAGCTTGATGCAATCACATTTGTCAATTATCCCCCAGATTTGCTGAGCCCATGGAGTTATATTCAGAAAGTCCCTGCCTATGTCAATAAGTTCTAGTGCTAGCTCTACTCCTTTGTATAGCAATTCAAGGTTTTAGGTCTTGCACTAAGGTCTTTGATCCACTTCAAATTGATATTAGTGCAGGTTGAGAAACAACTTTTACTGTTCTACTTCTGGATATCCAAGTTTTCCCGCATCATTTATTAAAGAGGCTATGTTTAATTCCAGCATAATTTTGGCTTCCTTTTCAAAAATTAGTTGTCTATAGGCAGATGGGTTTATTTCTGGGTTTACTAGTCTGTTCCATTAGTCTTCACTTCTATCTATATACCAGTACCAAGCTGATCTTGTTACTATGGGTCTAAAGTATAGCTGTAACTGGAAATTTGTTTTTGCTAGCATATTTTTTTCTCCTCAAGATTACATTGGCTATTTAGGGCCCTTTATTCTTCTATTTGAACTTTTGGATTGACTTTTCTATCTCTGAAAATGACTTTAGGGATTTTTGTCTTAAAATTACTTTAATTTAACATATGCAGTACAGGAAACACATAACAAGCAAAGAAAATGTCATCTATAGCCACAAGAAGTTTAGTTGAACATGACCATCTAGAGCCTCCAGGTACACACAACAATCCTCTTTACTTAAGTGAGATTGTATGGTATTGTTTTGTCCTTTCCCAAAAGTTATTATTCACAAATTCAAACTCCCAAAGCAATACAGATATTTTGATAACCCAGAATAAATTATATCTACTCAATATATCTGAAAAAAAAATATATATATATATCTGCCTTTTGGGGCACAAAAATTTCACTGAAGACTAAAATGGCAACAGGCTTCTAGAAAGGAATATTGGCAGAGTTATAATTAAACTACTGAATTTCCTGTATGCTCAATTTAAAAAGAAACATAAAACAAGACACACTGAGCATTTTCTAAGCTCTTTTGTAGGTCTATAGCATACTGGCAAAATAACAAGAAAGAATGCTTCCACTGAATGAACATATCTCCATGGTATAGCCTCAACCACATGCATCAATGTGTCTAATCAATATGTAAATCTGAGCACATCTGCAGTCATCTCTCCCTGCAGCTTCCTCTTCTTTCCTTCTTCTATAAGCCTCTAAATACACCTTGACCCCATCACTCAGAAGTAACACAATTCTACGTCCAAAATATATCTTCTGTTCATTACAACCGATCCTTACAAGACAGTTAATTCACCAGCTCTATTTTTAACATGAATTTGTAGTTTGTCATTGGCAGTATGGCCATTTTATTCTGACGTTAATTCTGCTCATTCTATGGTCAGATGTCTTCCTCAATGTCTTTCTTCTGATGCTGATTGTTGTATATTTTTTCTTGTTTTGGATTTTAATGTATGGTGATCTTTATTTACAATTTTATTGGCAAAAAAGAAGAGGAAATCTCTTGACAGTTTAACACATGACATTATAGCTGATCTGTTTCAACTCTAATTGTCCACAGATATACAATATTGAATCTGCATATGCAGTTTCAAGTACAGTGCTTACTTTTTAGGCAGTCTTTAAGACACATAAATACAGATGAAAGGAAATCATTCATTAAAAACAGCATCAAATGTTGGGTATTTTAAATAATAAATTCATGTTGCTCCTGGTAATTACATATATGCAATGAAAATCAAAAGCAGGGAAAGCAATTGCACTTCCTAGGAACAGTTACAACAACAAATCATTTTCTGCAATGACCATTATATTTTTAATTTATCATGAACTACTCTGAACTTACTATAAGATGTAGCCAAAATCAGAAGAAAAGTTGTAGGGAGAATGTTTCTTTTTTGGAGGAGAGTAAGCCCTCCAGAACCAACATGGGAAATAAGCATCCTGTTGTATCTAAGTGGAAAAAAAAATCAATGTAGTCAATTTCAACTCATGATGAGCTGACTTAACATTTTATCAACTTGTTTGGTGTCATTCTTCTAAATCGAGTGTGTTTAATTCTTCTTCTAATTCATCCAAATCTTCACCAGTAAAAAGATTTTCATCAACAGTCACAACAACAATGGCTCTGTTTTCCTGGCCCTCCCCTTCATTGTCCTCTTCCAAATCACTGCTTTCACCATTTTCTGCCCTACCTCTGGATGCTTCACTTAATTTGTTTTCATCTTTATCCAAAGCATATGTGCTGAATCTTTCAAGGCTGGCTACTGTAATACCAGTTTCCCCCACAGCTCTAGGGACACACAGACTTAAATTTATCTCATTTACACTCATCAACCTCATCACCTCCTGTTCAATGAATATAACCAGTATCATCTGCTTCCTCATCATCATCATTGACAAATTCAGGACAAAATTCAAACACTTCATGACCACTAATCACCAGTGCCTTCCCTGCTTTGAAATCTGCTTTTCTTCTTTCCATATCTTGTTCAAGTTTATCAATTTTTTCTTTTTCCTTTTCTTCCATGCAAGAAAAGATTCTAGAGTGATTTTGGTAACATTTGCACCTAGTGCAGAATGCTCTCTTTCAATCAGATCTTCCAGTGAAATTTCATCTTCTTTCTCCTTTTTTTTGTCCTTTTTCAATACAAATCCAGAAGGATACTTGCAGGTATCACCTCCGCCAGGACATACCCAAAACCATCCATAGTTGTTATTTTCAATAGTTTCAAGGAAATGCTTGCATACTATTTGAGTTTTTTGCTTTTTTCTTTTCTGCCTCACCGTGCTTCTTGTTCACTACTTCTTCCAGCTTTTTCTTGTCCTAATTTTCCATTGTGTCGTTTTCAAGTTCTTCATCCCTTGCATCAATGTAAACACTTTGTTTTTCACATTTTCTCTCCAAAGTCAAGTCATGAGAGAACTTACATTTATCTCCTTTAGTACACTGTCCTTGTTTGAGGAAGGCACATACTACAGACTTAGGATCTGCACCTTTACTTATTTTTTGAGCAGCAACTACAGGTTTGAACAACTCATTTACTTCTTGCGATTCTTTCTTCTTATCATCTTGCTTCAATTTTTTTCAGATTCACTCTGTGCTACCTGACGGGGATTTTGTTGACCAAATTTAATTGGTGAGTGACAGCCTTGATAAACTTCTGTTTTGCTCCTTTCTTATTCTTTAGGCCAAAAATTTAGTCTTTGATAATCTTCTTCTTTTTCTGTTCCACCTTTTTGCTGCCCCCGGCCTGATCCTGTTTCTTGGGGGGAGCATTGGTGAAACCGATGGCACCAGCCAGACCTAGGCGCAGATGGATACTGTCGGAATCGGAGGCGGGGTGTGGGGGGGGGGGGTTGGGGGGGGTGAAATTAAACACCTGGTCTGGAGAGGGCGGAGAAGACGATCTGGCTGCTGTTGCTGCCACCACAGCACAGGGAAAGGGAGTCGCTCATTCGCTGTCGGCGGAATGCTACCTTTCCGACAGGCCGGTGTGTCAGAGCATTGTGGGAAGGGACGATGGGTGCCCGGAAGTGGGTGTGAGCTTGCACAGCAGCTATGTCCAGCCCCTGTTGTGTATTTGTTTTGTGCTCTTCCTAGGGGTTGAACTCAGGGCTCCCGCTGTTGCTCAGCTTTGACGCCAATGTCTGTCATGCTCCTCCTTGAACCATACTTACAGTTCTCTTTAAGTTTTTCTAGTTTTCATTGTAGGTGCTTTATCCCTTCACATAATGTTATTCATGTGTTTTTTGTTTTCCTTGCTTGTGAGGATGATTGTGACTAGAATGGCTTTCACGGTTTTCCTCTCTTCCTGCTCATTCTTACTATGCAGAAAAGCTATTGATTTTTCTGTATTGATTTTATATCCTGCTATTTTATTAAATATGTTTATCAGCTCTAGAAATGTTGAGGTAAGATCCTCAGACTGCTTTAAATATAGAATCATATCATCTCCTAATAGAGGTATTTGACTTTTTCCTTTCCTATTAAGAAGACTTTTATTTGTCAGGCCTTATTGCTCTGATAAACAGTCCTTATACCATATATTTTTGAATAATAATGGAGAGAATGGACATTCTTGGTCTACTCCTGATTTCAGAGGACACATTTTCCTTTTCTACTATTTGGTATAATGTTGACTGTAAGTTTGTCATCAATATATTTTATTGTGTTAAGGGGAAATCCTGTGTACTGTTACTATTGCTTGAGAAGCTATATTCATTCCTTTCTGAAATATACCATTGCAATAATACCTTCTGCATAAAATAAAGGATGTCAGATGCATTCTTTCCCACATTTTCACACCATCCTTCTAGGAGAATACTAATCATGTTATAATATACACATTTGTTCTTTACCTAAGAAGAGAAGGAAAGTGATTGTGAGACAAAGAAGCAGTGTGTAAGAGAAACATCCATTTTTGCTACCAATGCATTCACAAATTGTTATTTAAATTACTCAATACTCTGTTTTTTCTGTTTTATAAAATCTAGTGTGTGAACATCCACTGCCCAGATAGGTAGTGCTTTGTGGGTGGTTCTCTGCAGCTATTACAAAAAGAGTCTCATAGAAATAACCACTATAATTATAAGGTATTTAGCAGCCCAATGTTTCATATGAATATATTTTAACTTTGTTTCAACCTACTGATAAAAGGCTGCTCCAGGATGTAGCAAATTATTTAATTTCACAGTTAGTTTTTCAAATTGAATCACTGTCTCCACATTACAAAGATAAATGTGAATCAGTTATTAAAGAAAACTGTCATTTATATGTTTACCAGACTTGGGAACCTGCCTTCACGAATATTTTGGAAATCTTCATGTCAATGCCTTGCTATAACCTATTTAAACATAACTGAAAATGACTTATCAAGAATAATCTTATTATTTCCATTAAGTTATTTATGGATAGATTCTTTAGAAACTGGGAAATAGAGTACTGGACAGTCTGCAGACATAGTAAAATATTGTTTAAGCCTCCATGTTATTACACAGAACAAAAATCTATCTTCTAAATATCTTCTTCATGTTCTTCCTCTTCCCTTCTCTTTCTCTTCTCCTCTCTTCTCATTTTCCTCCCCTCTTCTCATTTCCCTCCCTTCCCTCCTCTCATTTTTCCTCTCCTCTGGTCCACTGCCCTTTTCTCATCCTCTTCCTCCCTTCTCCTGTCTTCCCTCCTCACCTTTGCTCTTCTGCTTTTCTGTTTTCTCTTCCCCTCTCCTTGCCCCTACCCTCCTTCCTCCTCTCATCTGTTTTCTCCTCTCCTGTCTTCTCTGCTCTGCTCTCCTCTCCTTTCTCTTCACCTCTCTATTCCTCTACTTTTCTGTTTTCTCCTCTCCTATCCTCTCTGTTCTCTTCCCATTCCTCTCTCTCTCTCTTTCAATGCTAAGAATTAAACTCAGGGTCTTTGGTTGCAAGAGTATTAAGTACTCCACCACTGAGCTGAATTCCTAGCCTCTATAGCTACCTTATATAAAATTGCCAGGAAGTGATTTTATGTTTTAGCCTGGGTCACTTGCTAAGTCCAACAGGAAGAAAAAGGGAACTTTCAAGCTATGAAACCTCATCCTAGCATTTAGAATTGGATATCGATAATATTAGGAGCTTGGGAAAGAAGACAAGCCTTCCCAAGAAAGAACAATATAGTAATAAAAAAAGAAACAAAAAAGAAAAAGAAAAAGGGGATTCAGGAAGTTGAGTCGGCCAAATAATGACTGTCTGTTCTGAGCATGAGACAAACTGATTTGTCTCAAAACATTAGAATCTGAAACCAAAAGATGTGGATTTGACTCCTCTTTATTGTTACATTAAGTGAATAAATTACATGAGGATTAATTTAAAAAAAAAAACACATTATGAATCTTCTATAGCAATAACCAAAGTACTCCAGTGTTATAGGAATAGCTTCGAAAACTAACAAATCAAAACAAAAATCTTGTATATTTGTAAACATTTCAAAACAATGTAGAAAAAAAATCATTGACAGAATTGAATTGACTTTCTTTGGGCTATGTATCAGTTTTCTTAAAATCATAGAATTGCGGCTTTTTAAAATTCAAGTTATAAAACACTGAAGTAAATTAAGCTGAATTTTCACAAGGAAGTTCTCTGAACATAATACTTTTACTATATGTCACTTGTTATAGTAGTTGTTGAGAGGAAAAGCTTATTTCCTGGCATGGCAACACACTTTGATTTTAGAATTGTTTAATTTCAGAATGTGGTAAGAATAGGTATTCCTTTCAGAAATAAGTTGTTGAGTTCAATGTAGGAAAGTTCATAAAGGATTCAAAGTAGCTGGCCTCTGGGGTGACTCATACCTGTAATCCTAGCTACTCAGGAACTGAGATTTGAAGATTGTAGTTTGAAGTCAGCCCAGGCAGGAATGTCTATAGGACTCATCTAATTAACCACAAAAAAAGAAAAGAAAAGAAAAGAAAAAGCTCAAGGATAGCAAACTCTCAAGTCCAGAGTTCAAGCCCCAGGAATGGCACAAAAACTAACCAAGAAAAATTCTTAATCAACCCGTGATTGCATGTACACTTTCAAAAATAACAGAGTTCTAACTAAATCTCACATTTTTAGGCATTTGTCTTATTAAAATAGACGTGTTATTTATAATCTCCTTGTGTGTTTGTATTTGCCTTCCATTGCAATGGCAAAACAGCTAAGATCAGCTTTAAAAGCGAAAGCTGAGTTTTGTGTCTTGGATTGTGAGATTTCAGTCCATGGTCATTTGACCAAAGCACAGTCTGTGTTGAGTCATAATACAGTATGGATATACATAGGGGATCAAAGTCTGGGCCTCAGAGCAGTAGGAAAGTGGGGGGTGGGAGGAGTGGAAGTGAATGCCAGAGTAGTGGGACTGAGGGCTAGGATTCCAATTCCCTTTTTTTTTTCCTTCAAAACTACACCTTAGTGACCTATCTTTCTTTTAGTATGCCATTCCAGGTGCAAATATTGTAAAGGTTTTATTTTTTTTAATTTTATTGTCTTGCTTTATAAAGTTCTATAACCATTTATTTTTCTGAGTAGCTTTTTTGAACTTACCTGTGTTATTAGCAAGAAACAAAGAACAAGTGTATATTATTTCTATTCTCAGTTCTTCAAATTTCATAATAGATTGTTCAACACTAATCATTTTAGGAATAATGCTCCATTATCTTGTCAGGAACAAAGCCAGAAATTTTATCACTAATATCACTTAAATATGCTTGACTCAATTTATTCTTTCAGAGATAACAGTTAAAATGCAGTGTTATAGATACCTTTATGTTTTGAACTCATCAAAGAGAAAGTACAATATTCAGCCTTCCAAAACTTTGCAGCCCAAGAGCTTAGACTTGTGTGCTGTTTGATAAAGTCAAAGTTTTTTCTGTGTGCTCATGTTAATACTTTACTGTTGTCCCTAAGCCCCAGTGCTGGTATGAACTATGACATATGGTTAGGGTTAGCAGTCTGGACGAGTAGAGATTGGTCAACTAAAGTTACATCATTAAAGTAATTGGCTGATTAACATTTTCCTATATCTTAAAAATCAACTTTATCAATTTTTGGATAGTTAATTCTAAAGGAAAATTTGCTACTGGCTCTAAAGTTAATCATCCCATCATTTTATGGTGTGTCAGACTTTGGTGACTGTGATTTGATGGCAAAGAGAAACACTTTAAAGGCAGGTAAGTTTATTTTGCTCATAATTGCAGAGGTTTCAGACCCTAGTCCTTGATTCCCTTTATCCTGGTCTCACAGTGAGAAAAAAGTGTTAGAAGGCACAGGGTAAAAAAGACAAACTATTACAAAACCAATACTTGTAAAACTGTTCAGTGTAAATCTACTGAACAACTCATGGGGGGAAAGGGAAAGGGGGAGGGGGAATGAGGGAGGAGGTAACAAACAGTACAAGAAATGTATCCAATGCCTAACGTATGAAACTGTAACCGCTCTGTATATCAGTTTGACAATAAAAATAATTTTAAAAAAAAGTGTTTTACGGACTGGCTCATGTAACAGAAGGAAGTATCTCATTTCATCCTGGCCAGAAAGCAGAGGGAGAGTACAGAATGGGTAAGAAGAAGCTGGGTCTTGGTGGCTCAGGCCTGTAATCTTAGTCTCTCAGAAGGCTGAGATCTGAAGATAAAGGATTGAAGCCCAGCCCAATAACAAATTGTGGCGAGATTCTAAAATCAAGTTAACCAACTAAAAGATAGAAATAGAAATCTATGGCTAAAATTGGAAAGCACTAGCCTTGAGCAAAAATCTCAGAGACAGTATGCTGTCCCTGAGTTCCAACCTCAGGACCAACCAGCTCCAAAACAAAAGAAAGAAAAAAAAGGGGGGTAAGGAACAAGATACCACCCATTATTCCAACTAGGCTTCACTTTCAATAACAATACCAGCATACTCTGGTTTCTCTTCAGATTAGATAAATCTTTCTTCTTCTACTAAAATAATACCACTTATGGTAGCCAAGGATTTACTACATAAAGCAGGGATATTTCATATGACAACATATGAATATGTCATTTCCAAATGACAACTTATCTATGGTGGGGGAAGATAGCTAAATTCCTTATTACTAATGAATATACATATTTACTAACTTTTTTATCATGTAACTCAAGTTCCCACAGTTTCTAGATATTTCACAAGTATTTAAGATTGTGGAAAGAATATTCATATAATTAAGTAATGACAAATACTATTACTTTTCTCTCTGGCAAGGATCTCTGAATTAATAATTAGATAATTTCTCAGCAAGTCTTAAAAAGTACTAATTGATGTATCTGAAAAATAATTTCTCTGACTAAGGTCCTTCACGACCCATTTCTGTGATATTTCTGCCCTCTACCATCTTCTTATAAAAGAGTAATCACACAAAATGACAGATAAAGGTATCTTTCTTGTTGAGTATTGCCAGATTTGGCAAATAAAAATATAGACAAAAACATAACATATGTAACATTTGGGACATATTTTATTAATAATGCATTGATTTTTTTCTCTCAATTTAAATTTTAGCTTGTTGTCTTGCATTTTATCTATGAACTTTTCTGTAGTTCTCTCAATATCATAGGAAGAAAAAGAGAGAATAAAGTACCAGAGTGAAGGTTCATGTGCAGGACTGTAAATATGACCTTGATATAGTGACAATGGCAGATGTGGGAATGAGAAGAGAAAGTCCTAAAGCATTGAGTAAGCAGGGATGAGAGGACTCACTGAGAAGCCTAACTAGAAATGACTAATGTGAGATACTAGACTGAAGATAAGAATTCTGCAATTTAGTCTAGATAAACACAGTGCCATGATGTAACATGCTGAGCTGTGTGTTCTCCTACACAATTGTGTTTACTTAAATTTTTTATGGTCAATGTCTTCCAAGAATGCAAAATTGATCTATTTATATTTCTATATCTATTTATTAAGTAATAATTCCATGTTGAAGAGTTTTTAGTAGAATAATATTCTACAGTGAGATTTATATACAACATAGGAGAATGTCAGAAGTTAGCCCTTCCTGACAGACAAGAAGGAAATTCCCAGAGGCAGTGGATGTGTATCAGTCTCAGTTTGCGGTTATTGAATGCCACATGATTCCCTGGAAACTACTGGGCTTGAGGACTTCCAGACAGCAAAACTGAAGGGACCATTGGGAACCACCCAGAAAACAAAGCTATTGGTGTGCAAAGATCTAAGCATATATATATACACACACGAGACTGAAGGCTGCCTTCAATATAAGCAGAAACCATAAGACTTAATTAAGTCTTATTCTTTTTTAGTCTTTAGAATGAAAGGGACTTGTCCAAAATAATAAAGACTTAAAATAAGAATGCAAACAAGAGTGTAAGCAGCAGTGTTTAAAACAGGTGAGCAGACCAGAGAGAGAACTAATTTTCATTTTTGTGTTGGAGCTGAGCAAGTAATGCATGTAGTACATGTTTATCCTCCCTGCAACTGACAAGCATCTGAGCCAACTTTTTTTTTTTTTTTTTTTTTTTTTTTGGCCAGTCCTGGGCCTTGGACTCAGGGCCTGAGCACTGTCCCTGGCTTCTTCCCGCTCAAGGCTAGCACTCTGCCACTTGAGCCACAGCGCCACTTCTGGCCGTTTTCTGTATATGTGGTGCTGGGGAATCGAACCTAGGGCCTCGTGTATCCGAGGCAGGCACTCTTGCCACTAGGCTATATCCCCAGCCCCCAGGAGCCAAATTTTAGGTATCACCTATTGACTGATGTTTTTATGAGTCCTTAAATCACTTTTCTTCCAGGTGATGTATTTGACTTTGAGACCTCAGGAATGGAAAGAGTGTCTTTATAAGATACCACAGACAGCTCTGCCTTTTGTCATATGGGGACAAAGGGATGAGCTAATTGTCTGAAACCCAGGAGAGGCTTCTCCTGCCCCTGACCATGACCATGGTGGCATCTGGACCTACTACTTCCATCCTCCAGGACTGTGAGAAATGAACTTCTGATTTACAGAGATCTCCAATATTTTGTTGGAGAAACTGGAAGCAAATAAGGCAAACCCCTACATAGCTCAAGACTAATACTGTTATAAGTCAAGAATATATATAATGTATATAGCTATGTATATATACATATATTTAAGTAAAGTATGGAATATCATTTTTTTCAAAAATGCATACAGACAAAACTAATTAACCACTGTTATTTTATCATTGAGAATGTCTAAAATCTAAAAAGATGACTAGATTATTGCTTAGCTCTGGATCTTGCAATGAGCTCACAATGATCAAGTGAGTATTAACTAAAACAGACATTGGTAAATCACATGGCCTTATCTGTATTCCTCAAAATTTATTTTTCTGTCTTCATTGCAACCAATTAACCAACCATATAATATATTCAAAATGGTCCTTTTTTTATGCGATTGATGTCTTGTTGGAAAATGTCACACATTATGAATTTGTTTCACAGGTATAATGGAGGGGGGGTTCTTACATTAAATTTAAACTCATTATTTTTGTTTTATTGTCAGTAGTGACCTACAACATTTGACATGCAGATATCGTTTTATTTAAAGCAAAAAGACTTAGAACAAAATTCCATAAAAGTAAAATTAAGGAGAAAAAGAAAATGATTAAGACATTTATATTTTCAATTACTTTTTTCTAAAATGACAAAAGTTACCTACTAAACTGAAATGGCACATTGTGGCTGAAAATTCACTGGTGGACATGAAATAAATGCCTCTATTTATTTACTTTTTTAACTTAATTTATTTATTAATTGAACACAAATTTTTTGACAAGTTGTTGTGCAAAAAGGGTACAGTTACATAGTAGGGCAGTGTGTACATTTCCTGTGATATCTTACACCCTGTTTTTCTTTCCCTTCCCTAGGTCAGGTAGACATATATACAATACACAATGTATCAAGAACATATACAGTGTCCACGTGGCCAAGCCCAAGAAAATTTGGCTAGGGCTTTAAATGTAATGTCGGTATTAGACAATATGTCGACAGTAGTCTCATATGAACGTACATACATAGCTTTTGGGCTATTGTATTCCACTGAGAGGTCAATTTTTAACCTTTATATGTTGAGTAGTTGTTTGGTTTTAGTTACATACTGTTGGGTCACTGCCCCAATCCTGTGGGAAATACCATTTGACAAACAGTTTTTGGTTTCACAGACCTGGTCTCTACTGTCTCTCCATCACCCTTTCTTAACAGTCATATATCAGCGAGATCATGCCCCTTTGTTTTCTGTGTTCTAGGCTTGTCTCGCTCAACATTATTTGTTCAAGTTCTGATCATTTCCCTGAGAATAGCAATATTTCACCATTCCTAATCGCTATGTAGTATTCCATTGTGTATAGGTACCATATTTTTTGGATCCATTCATCTGTGGAGGGGCATCTGGGTTGTTTCCATATTTTGGCTATTGTGAATTGCGCAGCGATAAACATGGAAGTACAAATGTCTTTTTTGACATCCTGGGACCTGCTGTTCAGGATAGATGCCTAGGAGTGGTATGGCTGGGTCATAGGGTAGGTCTATTGAGCTTTTTGAGGAACCTCCATACTGTTCTCCAAAGTGGTTGTACTAATTTGCACTCCCACCAACAATGGAGAAGGGTTACTCTTTCCCCACACCCCCTCCAGCATTTGTTGTTGCCTGAGTTCAGAGTATAGGCCATTCTAACTGGAGTGAGGTGGTATCTCAGGGTTGTTTTTATTTGCATTTCCTTTACTACCAGGGATGTTGAGCATTTCCTCATATGTTTCTTTGCCATTTTTATTTCTTCTCTTGTGAAGTCTCTCGTTAGCTCCTTTGCCCATTTCCTAATTGGTTTATTGGGCTTGGAGGGGCTTAGTTTTTTGAGTTCTCTGTAGATGACAGATATTAGGCCTTTGTCTGTTGCTGTGCTGGTAAAGATCCTTTCCCATATCGTTGGCTGTCTTTCTGTTTTGGTGGCTATGTCCTTAGCTGTGCAGAAACTTTTTAATTTGTAGTAGTCCCATTTGTCGAGTCTCTCCCCTATTTGTTGTGCCCCTGGAACTCTATTCAGGAAGTTCCTTCCTGTGCCTATAAGTTCTAGTGTCTTTCCTACTTTGTCCTTCAGTAGTTTCAAGGATTCAGGTCGGATATTGAGGTCCTTGATCCATTTTGAGTTGATCTTGGTGCATGGTGATAGGCTTGGGTCTACTTTGAGTTTTCTACATATGGCTGCCCAGTTCTCCCAGCACCAGTAGTTGAAGAGGCTATGTTTATTCCATTGAATGTCTTTAGCTCCTTTGTCGAATATCAGCTGACTGTAACAGAGTGTGGTTTTATTTCTGGGTTTTCAATTCTAATCCATTGGTCTTACGGTCTGTTTTTATACCAATACCATGCTGTTTTTGTTATGATGGCCCTGTGGTAGAGCTTGAAGTCTGGTATTGTGATACCTCCTGCACTGCTTTTTTTGCCTAGAATTGCCTTGGCTATTCTAGGTCTTTTGCTGTACCATATGAATTTATGGATTGCTTTCTCTATTTCAGTGAAGAATGTGACTGGGATTTTGATAGGTATTGCATTGAATTTGTATAACAATTTGGGCAATATGGCCATTTTCAGTATATTGATTCTGCCTACCCATGAGCATGGGAGGTCTTTCTATCTCCTTGTGTCTTCTTTGATTTCCCTTATTAGATTTTTATAGTTCTCATTAAATAGGTCCATCACATCCTTGGTTAAGTTGATCCCTAGGTACTTTATTCTCTTTTTTTGGCTACTGTAAATGGAATTGTTTCCATAATTTCCTTTCTTGTTTGTACATTGCTGGTGTACAGAAAAGCTGCTGTCATTTGTGGATTGATTTTGTATCCTGCTACTTTGCTAAAAAGGTTTATTAGGTGTAGGAGTTTGGGGACTGAGTTTTTTGAGTCCTTCAGATATAAGATCATGTCATCTGCCAATAGGGATAACTTGATTTCTTCCTTGTCGATGTGGATCCCTTTGATGTCCTCCTCTTGCCTTATTGCTATGGCTAGGGATTCCAGCACTATGTTGAAAAGAAGTGGGGCGAGTGGGCATCCTTGTCTTGTTCCTGATTTTAGGGGGAATGATTTAAGTTTCTCTCCATTTAATATGATGTTAGCAGTTGGTTTGTTGTATATGAGTTTTATTGTTTTGAGGAATGTTCCATCTATTCCTGTTCTCTCCAGAGCTTTTAATAAGTATGGATGTTGTATTTTGTCAAAGGCTTTTTGGGTATGGACTGAGATAACAATGTGATTCTTGATTTTAGTTCTGTTTATGTGGTGAATTACACTGATTGATTTACGGATGTTGAACCATCCTTTGACTGTGGAATGAAGCCTACTTGGTCATGATGTATAATTTTCTTGATCAGTTTCTGGATCCTGTTAGCTAATATTTTATTGAGGAGCTTTGCCTCTGTGTTCATTAATGATATTGGTCTGTAGTTCTCTTTTTGTTGGGTCTTTGCCTGGTTTGGGAATGAGTATATTAGCTTCATAGAATGAGTTTGGGATTTCTCCCTCTGTTTCTATTTAGTGGAAGAGTTTGAGGAGTATTGGTATTAGCTCCTCACTAATAAATGCCTCTATTTAAAGCAAACAAAAGAAAAAAATTCTTAGTGCCCTGACACCAAAACAGAAAGGGCCATCTTAAGCAACATATAACATTTGAGAGTTGACATCCTCACAGCTGGCCATGGAATATTTCCAGGCTATTCACACTTGTATCTCTAGGCAGAATTCTGCAGAGTATCCAGGCTGAAGAACCTGGAGAGAAGAAGACTAAATAATTATGTGAGATTACTGAGGAGGAGAGATTGTTCGCAGGTGGAAGCCTTAATGATTTGATGGAGATATCCCTCTTTGTTCTGCTCAAATGTGAAGAAATTGCAAGTAGTTTTTGCCATGAGATGAGATTACATTCCAATACTAGGAATGTCAACTGAAAATATGTCAAAATTCGATTTCACATACCAAGAATACTGACCATTTTAGTTTCTTCACACAACACACTAAAGAGAGTTGGTTGTTTATCTTCATGATCATGGGACTACCTGAGAGCTGATCTCACTGCCTTGGGACAATGAACTGAATAATCCTTGAATATCATCAAGAGATAGTAGAACCATCATGGTACGTGGAACCATTTTAATGTTAAAAACATTTGTTTGTGAAGTTTTGGAAGAAATATCCAGGAAAATGAAGTGTATATATTACCTTATACTCAGAGTCTAAAAATAGATCCTTTATCCAGTAACCAAAATTATTTGGAAGTCCTGATTTCTAAAAAATATGATCAGAAGTGAAATCATACAAGGAGTTTTTTATGGTGATGGATATGCTCTTTGTAATGCATGTGTATAATGTATAATATATATTACATACATTATATAAGATTCATGTTTCTGTCCATTGTCAGATGGAACAATTTCAAAGTACACATCAATATTACATATATCCCAAGGTGGTACTATTTTTGCTGATGTCCAATATACTAAAAAAATTTTTTTCTAGTATATTTTTTTATTCATTTTAAGTAAAATATATTATATATCTTATATACAGATCTTTAAATATAAGTACCTCAAATTTTTTCAAATTATATACTCTCAAGTGTTTATAAGTTTGTTATACCTCAATTTTTGCCAAAATTTAAAAAGTATAAATTAATGTTTAATTCAATCAAATAAAGCTCACATTTAATGATCATCTGAAAACAATTACATTTTATAAGAAGATCCCATGAGAATCAACTTGTAGTGATCATGAATTCAGCTCTATAAGTAGCCATCTTCACCTCTCATGCATGTGATGTCTAAGTCCAATACTGAGTTAAGTGAGAAAGCAATGGTGGATGGTACAGAATGAGAAACTCCTGATCTTGAACTGCCTCATTGGTGTACATACTGACATAGGAGACTCTGCCATCCTAGGAAAGGAGCAAGATATGCTGGAATATAAGCTTAAATCTTCTGTCTAAGAGTGTTGGGGATTCATGCTGCCCTTCCCCCAGCCCTGGGACAGTGTGGGAGGGAGCCCCTCCCACCTTCCGGCCTCAACCAGAAGAGAAGCAAGCGGTCCCCGCCTCTTGGCTCGGCCACATGTCTAATGGCGGAGGCCTGGCCCTTGGGGGATTGTAATCTCCACCCATAGAAGAAGTTCGTGACATCACCATGACGGACACGGTCTTTAGCCTATGACTGACGCTTTGGCCAGTCCCCCTCCTTTCCCGCCATTACCGTTATATAACCCCCCCCCCAATAAAATCCTGTGAGACTCATGGACCATCGAATACGTCTCCCCATGCCTCTCTCCACCACAGTTCCTGACACATGAGGGGGAATGGGGGGGGGAGGTTTCAGCAACCTTTCCTCAGCTTTGCGTAATCCATAAGAACACGCTTTGTTCCTTCTGCTGGCGGGAGGGATAAAAGGCAAGTGTTCTTTCATAATCTGGGATCAGACATTCCCCTGGGAGATAGGGGGAAAGGTGGTCACAAGCCCCCCCCCCCAATATATGGTGCCCAATGTGGGGTGGGAACGCACGGTCGGGAATTTTGGGGTCCAATGACCCCACAGATTACACTGAGTAAGTGGGTTTTCAGAGGAGGGTCGTGCCCATCCAGATGGGGCAGAAGCATAAAGAGAGAAGCGGATTTTCTGACGCCTTCGGGGAAATGGGCTCGTGCAGCTTTGCGAGTCCCGTGATGAGGCTTTACACTGAGCAGGGTGGAGCGGGGCTCGTGTCCCGCGGAGATGCAGCAGGAGAGCACTGGGGATGGTGGCAGGAGCCCTTGCCCACCTGGCGTTTCCAGGTCCTGATCTGCGAATGGGTGGTGGGGTGTGTGCGGAGAGCATCTGGGCTCCTCGCAGCCTCGGGTTTGTGAGCAATGGCATGCGCTGGGTGCCCATGGTGGTGGCTACACACCTGGGGGCCCGGGGCGGATGGCTCGGGTTCCGCAGCAGTGCTTGGGAAATGGTGGGCGGAGACCATGAGCCGCATGGGGTGCCCAGGGCGGTTCGCCTGGGCCGGTTTGCCCCCGTGCTGGCCCCCTCCCTTCCCTTTCCATTTCTGAGGCCACCGCATGGTGGCAGCAGAGCTTTTGGACGGAAACTGCTTTTGGGCTGAGCTACCAGCTTCACAGCAGCTGGGCGGGGCTAGCCTGCTGTGGGTCTGCAAGATCGACCCCGGCTGTGGTATGCCTGTTGTTTCTCTCTGTGACAAGTTTGCAGCTCACAGGCTGAGTGAGAGAACAAGGAAAAAGCCCCAGATTTCCAACAAAAAACGGAGTAATTGGAGATGCTTAAAAAAAAGGCAAACAATAGTTCTGATACAGCAATAAGTAATTTGGTTGGATTTCCTATAATTACCAGTTCAATGATACGAAAATTAGACGAGTTTTTCTGGATGGATGGAAAGTTTGTTTATCTGGTGTGATTTGAAAAAAATTGTCATGTTGGAGTCACAGATTTGTCTTGGGATTGGGTGACTAGGAGAGGTTTCCTTTTTGTTTTTTATTCAACCACGTGGTTCTATTATGGGCAAATTAATACCATTTGCCACTGGAATTCCAGAAAACTTAAATGGCCAATCAAAAAAGATATTTTAAGAGCGCTCAGGGTTTATATGTGTGTCTGTGTGTCTGTATGTCTGTCTGGTAAAATTTAAAAGCAGAACAAAATAGGTTTTCAGCCCAATGTTCGGGTGCAAGCAAATAGGTCTAAAAAAACTCCAAAAAGGTTCAAATAATACAGCATGTGGTATAAGTACAATGATAAAACCATTGTGTTATTGTTTTATATTCAGTGTGTTAAAAGTCAAGTGTACATCTAGTCCTGACAATTCTTTGGCATAAATTAAGATTTTATCTTCCCGTTTTTCTCTCCTGTGTTCTCATAAACTCTCAAGATCAAGAAAGTGGAATTGTTTCATACAAATGTGACTATTAACCTAAATTTTCCTAACCCAAAATTAAATATTTTGCTTCCTAGGATGCAGGTCCAATGCGTGTGCTAGCTGTCTGTTCCCAAGCTGCCTGGCTTCACTATTAATGATTCCTTGGTCTCTCTCTCTCTCTTTCATTGGAAACTGCTCAATTTATGAGCCTTGTGAGGATTTGAACAGTCCTATCCTAACAGTTACTCAGAACCTGCTAATTTGGGATGAAAGATGCAGCCACTGCTAAAACTGAAAATTACACACTGCTTTAACACTTTGCCCCCGGTTGTCATTTATGTGTGTTCTCTTTCACTTGCTGGTAAGATTAAATGGCGTGATTCAGGTTGATGGCACATAGATCTTATGTTCTCTAAGTGTTACAGCAAAACCTTAACAAGCAGTTTTTGGTCAGCTCTCAACAAGTTACAAATGGATTATCTCTGTTATTTTCCTTGTTGCTCAATTGGAGATAAAAAGGGCTCATATGGCTAAGACTCTCTGGATACAGTTCAAAGCCAGCCCGGGCAAAAGAAAAATCTCTCTAAAACTCCACCTCCCAGTTAACCAGCAAAGAGCCAAATTGAGAGCTTGGCTCAAGAGAACCAGCAAAATGCTGAAAGCGGCACCTGGCTCAAGTGGTAGAGCACTAGCCTGAACAGAAGTGCTCAGGGACAGTGCTCAGGCCCCAAGTTCAAAACCCGTAAATGTGGATGGGAGCATGCCATCCCAGCAACAAGTGCTGGAAGTCCTGGGACTTATCCAGTACAGGAGACGGGAATGTGGAATGGAGTGAGAGGATAATGGTATCATATCCTAAATGGAGCTGCCTTGTCTTGCCCTTAAAACTAATCAGAGCTGGGAAATCTAGAGAAATAATACCTGTTTAATTGGGTCTATGCTCCAAATGAAACTTTTCTGGCTTATGCCCAGGATATATTTTATGTCATTCATGCCAACCAGCTCTGAAAACTTGTCAATACTTTGCCTGACCTTTTCAAAAGTCTCTTTTGACAGAATAAAATCTCTTGCTGAGATCACCACATGGGAATTTGCCATTCACAGCCGTTACTCTAACACAGACCTGAACCCTTGAGGTCCCAGCCCTGAAAACTTCTGGGTATGCCCAAGATGCAGGAGTTAGCCAGAGGGGACCATAACTCTCTGGCTCTAGTGACCATTCTCGTGGTAATGATAGGAACTTTTGCCAGCCACACTGGACGGTGCCAGGATGACCAGGGGCCCTTTGTTACGTCGCCCCCTTTCAGCAGGAAGTAGCCCATATCCCCAGCCCAGCCTGGTGCCCACCAGTATCATAATTTTAAAAAACAAAAGAGGAGGGTAGCCCCCAGGATTAAGGATAGTTATGCTTATATTAAATATCAAAAAATTTTAAATCATCCCAAATCAGTGTGGGATGGAGCCTTGCATATGCTTTTCCAGATTGAAAATTAAACCCAGAGCACTCTGGAGAAATGTTTTCTTCTTGTTCTCTCCAGGAAAACAAGGACCATGTTGGACTTCTTCTGCTCTTCCATGGAAATATGGAAAGCCTGACTGCATATGGCAGGAGGCTGGTAGGAGACAGCAAAGCTTCCTTTCCTTTCTTTGCTTTCTAGATTCTTTCTTGAGCATCTCATGGTGCAATGTTTTGCCGTGGCGATACTGCCTACAGTGTCACACAAAACCTAAAGAAATTTTACACTGTGTTTCTTCCTTTCCTCTCCCCCTGCTGCTAGACTTGGGGAGTCCCATTGGAAAGGAAATCAGAGCTGAGGGTTCTGACACCTTATCTTGATATTTGTGATAATGTTTACAAAATAGGAGCTGAGGGTTTTGACACTCAACCCCAATGTTTCATGATAGAAAGGTTTTGAAAAAAGTAAGCGCAAAGGTTTAGCACCTTCGCTTCAATGTTTACGAAAGAAGGAATGTTTTATTAACCACATGTGCTTAAGTTACCAGCTACTGTAAACTACCAGAGATGCCAGAGCTTCAGCCTGCTTCTACCTCACCGCCAAAACAGGGATGATGTCTGCACTTGGTGCAGAAACAGACTAAAGACTCCAGCTTTTCTGGACTTGGACTGCCTTATGCCTACATATGTGCTATATGTTTACAGCATCCCCTGCTAATTTAAAAAAAAAAAAAAAAAAAAAAAAAAAGAGCAGATGTTGGGGATTCACACTTCCCTTCCCCCAGCCCTGGGGCAGTGTGGGAGGGAGCCCCTCCCACCTTCTGGCCTCAACTGGAAGAAAAGCAAGCGGTCCCCGCCTCTCGGCTCAGCCACATGTCTAATGGTGGAGGCCTGGCCCTTGGAGGATTGTAATCTCTGCCCATAGAGGAAGTTCGTGACATCACTGTGACAGACACGGTCTTTAGCCTATGACTGACCCTTTTGCCAGTTCCCCTCCTTTCCCGCCATTACCGTTATATAAACTCCCACCCCCAATAAAATCCTGTGAGACTTATGGACCATCGAATATGTCTCCCTGATGCCTCTCTCCGCCACCACTCCTGACATGTGAGGGGATGTGGGGGGAAAGGGAGGCTTCGGCAACCTTTCCTCAACTTAGCATAATCCATAAGAACATGCTTTGTTCCTTCTGCCGGCGGGAGGAATAAAAGCCGAGTGTACTTTCATAGTTTGGGATCAGGCAGTCCCCCGGGAGATAGGGGGAAAGGGGGCCCAGAGCCCCCCAACATAAGAGGACCTTTGGCAAATGGACTAGCAAATATTTTGTCCATCTCCTTTCAACACTCCTGGTCCTGGCACTTGAATTCCTGGGCCTGCTTCAACATTAGCATGTTCACCAACCACCATGCTCTTTGAAGCCCTGGCTGTCCTCAAGCTGGAGCCAGTAACAAGAAGAAGCAGTCCAAGCTACCCTGATTTATATGCAGCGAGAAGAAACTAGACCCTGATTTCAGATTCTATTGAGTCAGTGCTGGAGACTAAGCCAAATGAAGAAAGCCAATGGATGTCACTGAACTTCCTTTGAGTGATTTTGTAACACCAAAACAGAAACACTTCAGGCACACACTCCAGTCATGACTGGTGGTTGGCCATGTCTTCTAGGTCTCAGGGCACACAGACTCACAGAAGTAAATGTCCCCTCAGTTAGAACCAAAACCATGCATGAAAACCTAGGCAAGGATCATTGGTGAACTGTCATTATTTGCAAAAGAATTTAAGAGAGGAAATGAGGGCCATCAGATTTTTCCAGGTAACACATTAGTACTCTATAATGAATATATCCCTGACCCCACCATGGAGAGTTTATTTTTAGATTATTGATGGAAACTATTGAAATACTACACTTTTTAAAGTGATTTCACAGAGGGTACACGTTTACATGGTATCACTAACAAGAGAGATCCTGAGAATGCTTCCTGATTAAAGAAATCCATTTCTGGACCCTCAAAGGATTGCAATTATGCATATTTATGCAAATGTATGCAAATAGACTTGAAAATAAAATGTGCAAAGTATAAGAGCAATGCTCCCAAGCTGTGACTTGTCAGTCTTAAGCTGTTTAGTGGAAAGCATACAAACCCCGTGCACATGAAAGCATAATTATGAAGGAGAAACATCTCCTGTGTTATTTTTAGAAGTGATTAGATTTGGGGGTGCTAAGTGGTTATTCCAACTATCAAGATCAGAATGTCTCCCTGGTTATCTTGAGTACTAAGTAATACAGAAATTTCTAGTACAGAATTAGCCAAGGCTCTTACCAGAATTCTATTCCCCAAGCCCAACTCCTAGGTCTTTCACATGCTGTCAAGCCACTAAAAACACCAAACAAAGAGATATGTATTGGTGAAGGGCAGAGAAAGGGGACTGATTATGTGGCATAGAAAGAGGCAAAGTAAAGCACTTCAGCCAATCTCCAGGGTACAAACCAGAAATTTACATTTAAATAGGGGAAGAAATGGGGCTAAAGGCAAAAGTTCTTGCCTGTGTTAAAGTTTTGCCTGGTTGGTTATTATCCCATGGTTCTGTGGAAGTTATCATTGTCATCATTTGAGGGGAACAATCAGTCAAATGGTTGGTTGGCAGTGATGAGTCTTTTGGAGGAAGTGCTCTGTCTTCCTGGAGGAAGTTTCCTCTGTCTGTCTTAGTGAAGATGTTGTTAGTTCTGTCCTTCCTGGATTGCAAGGTGGCTGCAAATAGAATGGCTCAAAGCAAAGACAGATACAAAAAGGAAACCCAAAGCTGGCCCCTGCTTTTTTCAAAGTATATCATGACTTGTACCATTTCTTCTGGCATATAATTTAGTGCTTAATTCACAAATGTCAGCCAACCATTAGGAATAAGCAAATAGGTGAACCAAGCCAAATATCTCAGATGTCAATGAATAGATCCAGGGAAAATTAAGAATTCTCTTGGATTGCCTTTTCCTAGTGTCACAATTGTGTTTGTTTTTTTTTGTGAGCTTAGAGCCTGTGTCTGGATTTGAAGTAGTGATTTTTCTTTTTCTCTAATCTATTTTCTATGTTTTCTATTTATGAAGATTTTATCAAAAGTTCTGGTAGTACTTGGCCCCCTTCAATAATGAAGATATACCTTTCAATAATACAGGTCGATCTATTAATCTTTCAATAACCTCAATATCTCTTTTAACCTGTCAGTCTTCTAGACATACTTTTCACCGTAAGGTATAATAACTAAACTGATTCATTAAATAAGATATGTTTGGAAATTCTTATGCAACTCTCTCTCTCTCTGATTAAAATCCATTATCAAAGCTATTTTATTCAACTGAGTTAGTTTAATATAACATATACAACGATAATTATCAAACATATTTTTAAGACAAAGTCTCCTACTTAGCCTATTTATTCTGCCATCAAACTCACAACCATATTGCCCCAGACTTTTGAGTGCTTGGATTAAACACATATGTCAATACTCCAAGCTAAATGTAGTGAGATTTGTAACATAATTTAAGCTTATTCTAATTAATACTGAAGCATTCAATTGTGTAAATGAACTAAAACAATTGCAAACAGGGCAACTGTTCTTAACTCTCTCACTGCCACATAAGGGATATTATGTCTGAGAAAATATTTGTGTGAGTGGACTATTGTAGGTACCAGTCAAGAACATTGCTGAAACTTAAAATGTGTCTGGCAGTCCTCAATTAGAAAATACATGCAGTTAGGCAGTATATGTGCATATATGTATATCCATTAACACATGTATGTATGTGTGTATATATGCATATATATGCATATATACACACAGACATAGGTGTATATATCTGACTGCATACAGATCTCATAAAGCAAAACTTGACAGAATACATGTGGAGAAAAGATTAAAGTTATTAACTACACAAGGGTAAAAGCTATGTCAATAATTTTAATTGTAAAAATTGTCACTATCTCTAGTACCAAGTTTGTCATGAACAGGTAAAAAAAGAGGTTTCTCCTATCCATGTGAGGAGTATATAATCAAAAGAAGAGTGAGAATAAAATAAAAATAATTGAGTGTTAAATACAATCACATTTTCCTAATTAAAGCTGGAAAAACATCTAATGTGTCACATTAAAAATCTTCTGAAAATTTCCATCTCTTTTCAAGTCATAAACACACACACACACACACACACACACACACACACTTATATAGTTCGTTGTTGTCAGCATACTATGTACTTTATACACTTTCAAAATGTGGGGGTCAAGTATGGGCTATTCTCTAAGAAATTCAGGTAAAAGCAATGTCAGACAACTAATGTCCCTAAATATTCTGAGAAAAGTTATAACTAATTCAATAATCAACTTGATAAATTGTGGAAGCAAATGAAATTTTTGAAATGCAAGGTTGAAAAATTACTATATTCAATTGGTGAATATTTAGGGTTAAAAGTCAAAATAGCTGGGCACTGGTAACTCGATCCTGTAATCTTAGGTACTGAAGAGGTTGATAGCTGAAGATCATGATTCAAACCCTGCCTAAGAAGGTAAATTTTTGAGACTCTTTCTCCAATTAAACACCAAAGAAAGAGTTGAAAGTGGAGCTGTGGCTCACATGGTAAAGCATTACTAACCTTGAGCGGAAAAGCTCAGGGTAAGTGTCCAACTCCTGAGTTCAAGCCGTGGGATCGGCACAGAAAAGAAAAGAAAGGAAAAGAAGTAAAAAGAATGTGTCTTTTAAAAGTTAATATTGTAAATATCATACACACTTAAGATTTTTATTAACTTTTTGTCATATTCCCTTCTTACTGGTTATTAAAACTTATGAAAAGGTTTGGCATTTAAGATTCTATGAATGTGGAAAAGTAGGAAAGTTACAAAATATAGAACCTAGAATAAACATTAATCACATATCTGTAGATACTTAAATTGAAAAACTTAGGCAGTTCTGTTTACTCAGGAAGCTATGATCTGAGGATGGAGATCCAAAGCCAGCCCTGGGAGGCAAGTCCATTAGACTCTTGTCCCCAATTAACTTCCAAAAAGCTGCAAGTAGAACAGAGGCTCAAGTGATAGAGCACTAGTTTGAGCACAAATTCTCAGGGATAGCTGAGCCACCCAGGCGCTGAGTTTAACTACAGGATTGGGATGTGTGCACCCCTCCCTGCCCCCACTTTAAAAAATACACAAAAATTATGATGATAAGTTAGAGTCTAATAAAAATTTAATGTTCCCATTTATTGATTTTCAAAGGTGGTGAAAAATAAACTTAACGGAAGTGTTTGCTATGTTACATAATAACCAAAAACTCATATCCCGAATGTACAATTAGCTGCTATTATTCGGGGGAAAATTGTTAGCTGAATAAAAAGAAAAGGAACAGCAAGCTGAACCACAAAAGCAGATATCCAACAGTTGGAAAAGCTGTATATTTGATTCCTAAACAGAGAATGCACAAAAATGAAAAAATACAGTGAGCTACTACTACCAATCCTTCAGTATAGTTGAATTTGCATGTAGATACTTCTGAGTGCTGTTGCTGGAAAAAAATGTGGAATAAATTTAGGCACTGCTGGTGGGATCATTCATTAGAAATTCAATTCATTCTGGAGCTAAAGGTAAAAATGCCTGAGAAGCCAGGAGTCTCAATCCTATTTTTGTACCCAGTTTGTTTATACAGTAGCCACATGATTTAGATGGTTAAAATGGGTATCAAAACAGTTTCTTTTGATTATGAAACTGAATATTTTTATTCCCAAAATTTTACACAGATTTTTTTCCCTAGGCTATTTTTCAATGGCTGCTAAACAATCCTGTGAAATTATAATTACCAATGATAATTAAGTCATCGCACCTGAAATCTAATTTGTCTTGTCCATCCAAGGTCAAATTTCCTCTTGGTCTGACATATGGCTCAGATTTCGTTCATGTTTGTGTTGCACTGAACCTAAGTGGAAAACTATATTCTGATGGCTTTAACATATTCCAATCCTCAGTTCTTTTCTCATTTTTTTCTTGTATATTACATTTTCAAGAAGTCTCTTTCTCACACATGCCCTTCGTGTAATTATTTTCTATGAGGCCTTTATAAATAAATATATTATGTTACTGATTATCTAATATTCTGTGATCTTTTCAGCTGGAAATTTCAGAACTTCACATCTGAAGGCCTGCTGATATTTTACATGTGTCAAAACTGGAAATCATAACATTATGTTTGTTTCCCCCCCTTCTTTTGAACTTGTCTTCCTAAATTGCAAACCAGAAATCATATTCCTTCTCTGAAGTAATATTTCATCTTCTCCTTTAACTCTGTCTCTCCTTACAATTTTCTCTCTTGTACTATTCCTTTCACAGTATTCAAAATTTACAAATGCTGGAATCTTATTTTTTTCTGAACAACAGTTTTCATCCTGACTTGCAGTTACTTCTATGGGAGATGAAAGCTACTCGACAGCTTTTTAGATAATATATCTCACATGAAATTTAACTGAATATAATTCTTGTACTGTTTTCCAGAGACATTCCTTTAAACAAATTATGTTTCCATTCTTAAATATCTGAACTATGAAATATAAAAATTATATTTTGTGTTTAAAACAAAGGTAAAATGGCCATTATGAAAAAAAAAACTAGAATGTAACAAGTGAAAACAAACTCACTTCAACCTAATAACTTCCTCTGCCTTCCTTTTCAAAGGATAGCAGTGATGTAGAGCTCTTAGTAATCTCCCATATTATAATATTTCCACTTATTATTATTTTACTATGGTTTGCTACATTTTGCAAAAAATCATGTTTTCAAACTCATGCCCAGTTATTCTTTTCTTTCTTTCACAGTACTGAGAAAAGGCTCAAACACTTGTACTTTCAAAGTAAACAGTTTAGCACCTGAGCCACAGCTGCAGTAGCAGCCACTTTGTTTTCTGGGGAAGGCTATCTAAAGATTTCCCTGGTCACGACTCAAGCTCATAATCCTCCTGCCTCTATTTCTTGAATAACAGGTATGTATCACCATACCTGTGTTGCCACCCATTGCAGTAGGCTATCTCTTTTCTTCCAAGATCCTAGCTTATTGACGGGGATGGAAGGGGAAAGAGAAAGAATATAATAGACATTATAGCTTGAATATAAAATGTCCGCATAGATTCATGAGTGCTCTGATTATGGGTGCAGCATGTGGCTCTGTTATCTGGAATGGGGACAGCATTAGGAAGTGTGGTCTAGATGGGTTTCTGAGAATGAATGTTTGTTTGAAGGTTGGTCTCCATCACTTCCTCTATCTCTTCTTCAAATTTGCCCATCTCACTGTCACACAAATTGTTGGAGTCATTGGATAATGGACTGAAAATTATGAAACTAAGAGCCAAATAAATAATTCCTCTCCCTTTAAGTTGGGGGGCTGGGGGTAGGGGGACAGGTATAATTTCAAGTATATGTAGCATGCAACTATTTTTCCTTTTTTAAAAAGAAATAGCTTTTAGACCTGGGAATGTGGCTTAGTGGTAGAGTGCTTGATTAGCATGCATGAAGCCCTGGGTTCGATTCCTCAGCACCACATAAACAGAAAAAGCTGGAAGTGGTGCTGTGGCCTAAGTGGTAGAGTGTTAGCCTTGAGCAAAAAAAGCTCAGGGACAATGCTTGGGCCCTGAGTTAAAGTCCCGGGACTGGCAAAGAAAAAAAAATTAATGTGACTTGACTAATTGATGGTACAATCAAACCTATGAGTTAAAGTTGCTTTTACATTCAACTTTTTATTCTGTCACTGTTAGTTTCAGGTAAGTCATCTGACTTAGTTGATGTTTTTACAAGATGCCCAGTACAATATCTTAATTCTGATTTTTATTTCCTAGGGAATGGGGTTTTTCCTTAAATTTTATCAAGGACATTTCAAGCACATTTACTGTATCCATTTACTCAGGTGATTTCCCTATCCCAAATACAGAAACACATGGAATTGTCTGGGTGATAACAAATCTCTCTTATCTCTTAGAAAAATAATATTATTATAGGCAGTGGATCTAGTAATCCAATTTGAGCTAATCTAGTTCTTCAACCCTTGCTAATATGCACCAGGGTTATTAAATTTTCTTCAAGCCATTCCCTAATCTAGGATTTCCAGTGAAGTAACAAAAGACACGAGATACATTTCTCTAGAAATAACCACATTGTACCCTCATGCACAGTCTATTTTGCTTTGTGAATCAAGCAAATACGTTAGCTTGGCTTTCTGGGATTGCTTTATGCTAAGAACACTATTTTTTTATTTTAAAATATGTTCCACATGAAACATAAAGCCAAACCAACAATAGCTTCAGCTGACACATTCTATAAAACACAGGGATGACATCCAGTCATCTCTTTGTGCTATAAAGTAGGTTTTATGGCACTGTTATCTTTCACTAGCACTCTATGTGCAAGAAAGAAAATTGATGGCCAGGCTGAAGAGAAGGTAACATTTGTTTAAAATACTCATGTGGTTTTTCTATTGATCCAACTTTGGATCGTGGCCCTTAAGTACAAAATCAGTAAATTCATCTGCATATTGTTTTACTCCTATTGTTTAAAGGAGTTCACTAAGTAAGTTATGTTAGTAACACAAAACCATCCTACTACTGTGGTTGTTTTTCCTGCACAATGACATCATCTCCATCAACATCTCCACATAGCTCTTTTCTTGTGTCTCATCTACTTGGGCCATCATTCTTCATTCTACTGGAGAGCTTCTTTTTCATTTTTATTATTTCACTGGGAGAAAGAGCACTATTCTACTGAAATGATCATATCCTCACTGACATTGACCCTTGAGTGATAATGAATGACTATGGAGAAAATTTGAAAAGCATTAATGAAAAGTCTCTAAGCCTATCCTTTCCTTCTCATTTTACTGTATTTTTTAAGCCTAAGTTTGGAATGGAGTATACTTAAAAAAAAAAAAAAAAGGATGAACATATCTCCCTGACCTCCTGAGTCAATCTTTGCTGAGCACTGACTAGTTTAGACAGGACATAAATCAAGGAAGCAATCAGGAGCTACATGCAAAGAGTAAAAGACCTAAGCAAAGTTTTTTTCTTCCCTGAAAAACTAAGTCCAAGCTTCCTAGATGATGCTACTAAGTTCCTAATGGAATTACATTATAGTATTAAAACATTTACCTGTCTGTCTGTGTAACATCTATTATTTGTCTGTCTGTCTGCCACCAATGTATCATCTGCTTGCTTATCTGTTATCCACTACCTAGTAACCTATCATATCTATTTATTGATTTAAAATGCAACATCCAATTAGGTTAAACATAGAACAGACTTTTATTAATAAGTGATACATGAAAATATCTAATATTCATGGTTATGAAAATCAACACAGCACCCTTACAAAGTGCTATTGTATCCAAATCAATTACTATTTTGATGGTATGGGATTTGAATTCAGAATCTTTCCCTAGGTAGTAGTCTACAACTGAGCCACAGCCCTAACCACAACTAGACAGTGCTGAATGATTACAAGATGGCATCTAAGAGTCTAAATACATATAATTATTCATGTTACATAAAATACCTAATAAGTGCCATTTTAGAAACTATGGTAAGATTTTAAAACTTCAAAATAATATGGAAAATTATCACAGTTTTGCACAAAGAATAACTGAAAGTGGTTCAGGAGTCAATTTACAGGACAATAACTCTTATATGATTACATTAAACAAATATGTGCATGTACATGCACATATACACATGTATATATGCATACTACACACTTATATGTATAATTTTGTGTATTAGTATATAAACGTGTGTGTGTGTGTGTGTGTGTGTGTGTGTGTGTGTGTGTGTGTGATTTTGTATGTATGTTGGTTCTGAGGCCTAGGCACTAAAGGCCTAGGCACTGTCCCTGATTTTCTTTTACTCAAGGATAGTGCTATTTCACTTGAGCCACAGCTCTACTTCTAAATGGTGGTTAATCAGATTTTCCTTCCTGGTGTTCTTTCAAGCCACTATCCTCAGATCTAAGTCTCCTGATAGTGAGGATTGCAGGCATAAGCCACTGTTGCCCAACTTAAATGTGTTTTTGAAAAAGAATAAAATATCTCATATATTTTACAAGCTTGATATAGGAACTTAAATAATATAAAAGTATGTAGAGAGATAAGTTATTCTGAAACATGATACCAATCAAAACAAAGCAGCAACAATCTATACCAGCAAGGCCATTCACACCTGGGAGATTCCTAGGAATCTATGGCCAGGTGAGAAGGAAGAGTGAAGCTGTTGGGTAGGCATCAATCAGCTGGCTAGAGGACTAAATGACAAGTGCTATTCCTCACTTCAGGAGTTTCAGATTTCCAGGTGTGGCACCACATGTTGAAAATTACTGATGTACAATATACAGTACAGGACACCTGTTTCTTTGCAGTCTCCTAGTTCTAACTTACACAAGTTGGAGACATATGAAGAAGACCCAAGTTTACTTGGTCAATGGCATAGCTTGTTTTGCATCGTATGCAAAACGATGATACATAGGATATATGTGCATGTGGCTAAAAATTCATTTTGTGGTTTTTCTAAGATCTTAATAAAAATGTTAAAAGGGTTAACTCCCCAATGAAAACAAATAACAATCTGGCATCTGGTGAGGCTACTGATAACAATCATGTGACCCCCCCCCCCAAGACCATAGTAATCACCTAAAGCATATATAGCCAAGTTCTGGATCTAGTGGTATCAGGCACTTCTGGTGCTAAGTTTGCTAACTAGCTCAACAGACAACAGCTCATGAAGCCTGGAACATATGGCTCACACCTGTAGATCTTAGCTCTGTAGTAGGTTGAGATTTGAGGATTGAAAATCAAAGCCAGCCCAGGTGGAAAAGTTTGTGATATTCTTGTCTCCAATCACCAAAGGTCTGGCAGTGGATTTGAAATTCAAGTGATAGGGCATGAGCCTTGAACAACAAAGCTAAGAGATAGCAGCTAGATCCTAAATTCAAGCCCTAATACAGGTACAGGAAAAATGTATCAGAAATAAGATTAGGATTATTCTTTAGACATCAGAAACTATGTAACCTATATTTCCCCAGTGATACCCATTTTGTAATATTATTTAAAGAAATTTGGACTCCAGGACCTCTGGACTTACATATAACAGTACAAATAAATCACTAAGTTTAGAACAGAGATGTACACTCCATAATAGATGATAATTCAAGTCTCCTGCTTATTTTCTGTGATCATTGAAAACATTTACAGTTATCGGAAAACATAGTAGAAAATGCTACTCTGGGATAAGTAGAACGTTGCAAAAGCAAGTACTCCAAAAATAGTAACTTTTGGGGTTTTTAACAAGAGACATTATTACTTGCCTAATGACATTATGATTGTAAACTACAATTTGATTCATTTAATCATGTGCAAAACTATTTACAAACTATTTCATGCTGATTATTTTTCTTACTATCAAAAAAACAAGTAGGTGTTCACCAGACATCCAAGCATTTACTAATGTAAAGTCAATGACCAATACAATGAGAAGAAGCACTCTTCCAAAGTGAACAATCAAGGCAATAGGTCTTCAATTTTTACTTTTTTTTTTTTTTTTTTTTTTTTTTTGCGAGTCCTGGGCTGTAACTCAGGGCCTGAGCACTGTCCCTGGATTCTTTTTGCTCAAAGCTAACACTCTATCAATTGAACCACAGTGCCACTTCAAACTTTTTCTGTACACGTGGTACTAAGACATCGAACCCAGGGCTTCATGCATGCTAGACAAGCACTGTACAACTAGGCCAAATTCCCAGCCCTAGGTCTTCAATTTTGAGATACAGTATTTCAAGAGGAAACAGATACTACTAAAATTAAAAATATAAAACACCCTACATTACATAAATAGGGAGACAGAAAATTTTAAATATGACATTAATGAAAGAGAAATTCTGAATTTGTTAAGAAAAAGACATGTAGAGATAGAAAACAAGCATCACCGAGATGGAAAATTGAAGAATCAAGGTATGATATTCCAAATGCTAAACATAGAGTTCCCCTATGACCCAGCAACACTGCTTTTTGGTATTTACCCAAAGGATAACAAGTACAATCACACTAAAGCTACATTCACAACTATGTTATCATAGCACAATTTACCATCGCTAAAATATGGAACAATCCCAGATGCCCCTCAGTAGATGAATGGAGCAAGAAATGTGGTATATATATATACAGAACGGAATTCTATGCTTCTATCAGAAAGAATGGCATTGCACCATTCACAAGGAAAAGGAAATATTTGGTTTAAAAAAAGCATACTAACTGAAGTGAGACAGACCCAAAGAAACATAGGCTATGTGGTTTCACTCACTGGTAATAATTAGTACATATCTAGGACAGGCCTAGAAGATCACAGTAGCTCAATATCTATTTACGTATGAGCACATAAGATGATGCTAAACAAAATGAACTCTAAGTTTTGTAAATAAGTGGTTTGTCATTGTTGCTGTTATTGTCAACATACTGTGTGAAGTTAGGCCTTTTTCTCTTGCCTTTCTTCCCCATGGTTTTGCCCCTGATGTCACTGTAACTGATTCTGATACCCTAGATATTGTATGTACATTTATCGAAACTAGGGAAGGGAAATATCAAAATGGAGAGACAAGGGTAAAAGTTGAACTGATGAAGCATCAATACTTATAAAACTACATTCTGTAAACCAATTGTACAGCCTGGAAAGCTGGGATTGGGGAGGGGGGAAGGTGGAAGAAAATGAGAGAGAAGGTTACAAGCTTGATAAGAAATGCACTCACTACCTTATGTATGAAATTGTAACCCCTCCATGTATTACTTTGACAAGAAAGAGATAAAGAAAGAAAGAGAAAGAAAGAAAGTAAGAAAGAAAGAAAGAAAGAATGAAAGAAAGAAAGAAAGAAAGAAAGGAGAGAGAGAAAGGAAGGAAGGAAGGAGAGGGAGGGAGGGAGGAAGGAAAGAAAGAGAGAGAGAAAGAAAGAAAGAAGGAAAGAAAGAAAAAATGAGGAGACAGAAAGGGAGAAAGCAAAAGATGGAGGTGTAGATACGATATTCCCTGGGCACTGGTGAATCACATCTATAATCCTAGCTACTCAGGAGGCTGAGATCTGAGAATTGAGGTTCCAGACCATCCCATGCAGATAAGCTATCAAAATCCTTCAATTAATTAGAGAGGGATGGAACTTCACCTGCCCAAAGTTGATCGAGGAGAACCAAATGACAAGAGATCGAGTGACAACCCAGTGCAGGTATTTGTAACAGCAGAGTTTATACCTATGGGGCTATGTGACAATACTTAAGTGCATTTATTTGTTCAAATATTACATAATATTTGAGTAAAGGAAGACATTAATAATCACAAGTTAAAAATGTGTAAAAAAATGAATTTTTGAGCTAAAGATTAACCTAAAAGTAGAGCATTTGTCCTACATGTATAAAACACTTAGTTAAATTGCTAGCACTGAAAGAAAAAGAAAGAAAGAAAGAAAGAAAGAAAGAAAGAAAGAAAGAAAGAAAGAAAGAAAGAAAGAAAGAAAGAAGAAGGAAGGAAGGAAGGAAGGAAGGAAGGAAGGAAGGAAGAAAGAAAGGAAAGGAAGGAAGGAAGGAAGGAAGGAAGGAAGGAAGGAAGGAAGAAACGAAGGAAGGAAGGAGAAAGAGAGAGACAGAAAGAAAGAGGGAGGGACGAAAGAAGAAAGGCAAGAGGGGAGGAAGGAAGGAGAAAAAGAAAATGAAGGAGGAGAGGAAAAGAGGGAATGAAAGTTAAAAGATAGAAAGAAAGAAAGAGAGAAAAAGAGTGAGAAAGATATTATTATTTGATGTAACTCTTAACATGCTGAGACATCTCTAAATTGTAAACAAAGCAATTACAGTGATAGACTTCCGGGAAGACGGTGGAGGAGCAGCCAAGCCCTAGCTAAGCTCCCTCCAACATCACAGTTTTACCACTACAGAGAAACTTTTACTCCTAGAAAGACAGCCCAAGTAAGTTATAACAGTACAGGGATTCTGGCCAGGAAGGAAAAATTGACTTTGCTGGTCTGAAAAAACAGATTTGAGCTCCGGGAGGTGTCCCGCCGCCACTCCAGTCCCGGCGCCGGCACAGTGCCTCGCACTCCGTGTACCTAAAGCACAGAGCTGTGACCAGGGAGAAATCCTCCAGATGGTGCCAAACAGACGTGGATCACAGGCTGAGCACAGACAGGCTGAAATCGCAGAGAAAGCATGAGTACCCTACAAAAGACATTCTCACTTGTGCCCACAGGGCAGCTTCTGCAAGGTAGCCTTTCCCCAACCACCAGAGCAAAGCACCATCTTTGACACTGGCATAGGGTCAGACCAGACTGGAACTAAAGAGGGCCTGGGGAAAGCGAGGACAAAGGGGCCATCTTTGAAAAGGGCAAGAGGGACCAACAAGCACTCCTCCCAGGAGATTGACTCCTGCCCAGGCGAAAGGCTCATCCTGGGCTGAGGCTCACACACTCAGGTGAACTCAGCCAGAGGTGACCCACCCTGCCGGCCGGAATTTGTAAATTTAAACCAAAAGTGGTGAGCAGCTACTAACGGCAAGGAACAACCAGATGGGAGAACAAACAGTTCCCAAGACAAATAAACGATCCTATCACAGAGGAAGCCCAATTCCCAGTGCAAAACCGAGCTGAATTCTGTAGCCAGCTCCATCCAGGAGGCCGCCCCACCGGAAAGGAAGGAACCTCCCCCAAGCAAGCACATCAAACCAGCCAAGCAACAAAATACTCTGAAGACCATGACAAGGAAACCAGAGACTGTAGAAAGCCAACCCAAACAAGGAAGACTCCATTATTAAAAACATTTTTTTTAACTTTTTCTTTTCATTTCTGAGACGTCGTTGGTTTTTTGTTTTCCATTTTTATTTGTATTATCAGGTTTTATTTGGTAGTTTGTTTTTCTGGTGGTTTTTTTTTATAATAATTTTTCTCTGTTTTGTGCATTTGTCTTCCATTATACTTTTTTTCTCTCTTCACATTCTCTTTCTTTAAAATAACTTTCCTATGAATAACACCTTCACTCTTTTCTGCTAACTCTCCATTGTCTATCATTTTAACCTTGTTCTTTCTACTGATTCTACTTTCTCCACCTGTCCATGTCACTAAAACTAAACCAAAATCAGCACTGCCCTCCCATACATTTTAGCTATTCTCTTCACTACCTCTAACTTATCCTCATGATTTATTTCCAGGACCTCCAGATTCCATTTACACCTGGTTATTGCACAGAGGGTATCCCTGCTCAATCCGAGTGAATCAAAGTGGTTCATAGAGAAAGCCAGCCAGTCCAAAAAGAACTTAATATAAGAACAAAAGTTGCTCATAGGGTTGTAAAAGTAAATAAGTAACTACTGAATACAAGGCTCAGGATTGGTTGTTATATCGAAATTGTATTCTTTAGGAACACCAAATCTAATTTTATACTCAGGTATATAATGTATCTGTGCATAATTGTGAACTTCTAAGATTTACACAACATTTCTTGGTAAGGTCTGCTTTGGGTCTTAAACTGTGCTAACAAGTGCTTGTAGATTGGCATTCCCAATCCAAATGGGCAAAAGAAACACAAGAAAGATGGCAGACAATGGAGTCTCATCTCCCATTCAAAACAAGCAGAAAGCAGAGCAGTCAATCAAAGACATAGAAGAGAACACTCAAAATGCTCTACAAAGTCTACTGATAAACATAATAAATGAAAAGTTTGAATAAATACAGCAGTCCTTCCATAAAGTAATTGACGATTTCATGGCCGTGACAAAAAGAAAGATAAATGAACTTCAAGAGTCAAATGAAAAGATAGCTACCCAGCTAAAATATTTGAGAGACAGCACTCAAAACCAAATTAATGAAGTTAATGAAATAAAGAGGTCCATGCAGGAATAAGAGAAAATTATAGCAAGGACATGGAAATTATCAGGAAAGACCAGTCAGAAGGAAAAGAAATTCGAAATCAAGTAGATAGCCTGCAGTCCCAACAAACTAAAGCAGAGGATCGAATTTCAGGAGCTGAAGATTCCCTAGAATCTATGGAAAAAGAACAAAAATCAATACAAAACCAATCCAACTGACAAAACAGATCACTCCAGGAGCATCAAGACACAATCAGGAAGCCCAATTTAAGGCTAGTAGGTATTGAGGAAAACATGGAGAAAGAAGTTAATGGAATAGGCAAACTATTTAACAGAATATTAATCAAGAACTTCCCAAATATCCAGAAAGATAAGCCTATACACATACAAGAAGCATTTAAAACCTCCAAACCAACCACACCAGAATAGGACATCCCACCGAAGCGTTGTGATCAAAACATGATCAATAGAGTCCAAGGAAAGACTCCTTAAAGCTGTTAGGGAGGAGAAAATAATCACATATAAGGAAAATCATTCAGAATTACCCCAGACTTCTCAGCAGAGACCATGAAAGAAAGGAGAAATTGGAATGAGGTATACCAAACTCTAAATAAAAATAACTACCAACAAAGAATAGTGTACCCAGATAAACTCTCATTCATAGCCGAAGGTCAAATAAAAGGCTTCCACAGTAAGGAAAAACTGAAACAGCGTATCTCCACCAAACCAGCTTTACAGAAAATCCTCAAATATGTACTATACAGGGAAAATAATCAAGATCCCAATATAGACAGAGAAATGAACCCTAAATAGAAAACCAAAATATTAGATCAAGAAATGGGAAGACACAGCTTTTAACAAGATAGAGATAATAAAAGGAACAAATGAACATCTCCCAATCCTAACTCTCAACATTAATGGACTTAATTCTCCAATCAAACGACATAGACTCATAAGTTGGATCAAAAATCAAGATCCATCTTTCTGCTACCTCCAAGAGACACATCTATCCAGGAAAAGTAAACATCTTCTAAAAGTGAAAGGCTGAAATAAAATCTAACAAGCAAATGGCCCCATAAGCGGGCAGGTGTTGCAATCCTAGTATCAGATATAATTGACTTCAAATTAAAAATGGTAAGAAGAGACAATGAAGGTTACTACATACTAATAAAGGGATCTCTCCTACAGGAGGATAAAACCATTCTAAATATCTACACACCGAATGCAGGAGCACCCAACTTCATCAAACAAACACTACTGACTCTAAAAATACTCATAGACCAAAGTACATTGATAGTTGGGGACTTTAACACTCCACTGCCACCTCTGGACAGATCAACACGCCAAAAACTGAACAAAGAAACCACAGAACTAAACAACTGCATAGACCAACTAGATTTTAACCGACATCTAGAGAACATTCCACCCAGTGACAACAGAATACACATTCTTCTCAGCAGTACATGGAACATTCTCCAAAGTTGATCACATCTTAGGTCACAAAGAAAATCCATACAAATTCAGAAGTATCAAAACCATTCCCTGCATTCTCTCAGACCACAATGGAATAAAATTAGAGTTCAACTCAAACAGCCACCACAGAAAATCCTACAATTCATGTGCCGGGCTAGATTCACCTCCCCTGGAGCAGGGATGCTAAGCTTACTCACTTATCAGTGCTCCCCTTTTCACTCTCTCCCCTGGGCGCCCAACCCACGGGCGACCAAGGTGGAGCAAAGGGACACGGGCAAGCCTAAAGTGCACGTGGCCAAACAAGATCCCCTTTTCCTCCCTCCTTACCCACCAAGGAAGCCAGGCGCAGACGGATCTCAGAGACGCTTCGGAGAGCAATCCAGTTTATTTGGAAGGGGCTCACAGTAATATAGTAGTGATGACGAGGATTGAGCATGAGCTGGCGATAGGCTGGTGAGCTTGTCTGTCCAAGAGCAGCTCCCAAGAACCTTCCTCATGGGCTAACCTCACTTTCAATTGTATCGCCCTCTGGCCAAAGCCTGGGAAAAGGGAGCACATTTGCTCGCTGGCACAAAGTAGGGGGATGGTCTCAAAGTTATCCCTTCTGGTTCCGGACCCAGAAGGAGATAGGTGTGGCTCACTTCCACATGCCCCAGGGCTGGGGGAAGGGCAGCATCTTGGGAACACTCTCATTGTCCTTCCCCCCTTAAGTCCAAGATGAATTCCCAACATCTGTCCCTTTTATTTTTTTTCTTTTGAACAGCAGGAGGCGCCTTACTTGAGGGCGCGCCATGTCTTAAGTTGCCCCCCCATGGGGTCTTACACGTCTTTGGCTAATGCACTAGCACTTCAGGCCAACCTGCCTGCTGGGCCGGCCAGCCTGATGAGAGGACTTGGGGAGAGTGGGATTGGCACTTGAAAGAAAGCCCTGTTAATTTTTTTCTCATGCCAGCAGTCCTCAGTGAGCAGCGGGTCCTATTGGGCATGTGACCAACCTCATGGTGTTCCTAAATGGCTAAAGGCCAAAGGCCACTTGTTGTCTGGACAGCTCTGGCTTTTCGCTTACAATATAAGAGACCAATTTGTCTAGCACAGGGCAATGCAAACATAATGCAAATGGGAACATCAAGCAGACATGAGCATAAGCAATCGTAACACAAGGCAAATGTAACATGAACAACTGTAACACATGAGCAATTATAACACAGGCACAATGCAATGGAGGGTCTCTTATCTGGCTCAGACCATAGGAGATAGAGGAGTCCGGGTCCATTTCAGTGTTACTCAAGGTAGTGCAGATGGCTCTCCCTTCCCTCAATGGTGAGGTAGAGGCAGGTTCAGGTCCTGGCAATTTGGCAGCCAGGGTGCTGGTAACTTAATGATTGAGGTTAGTAAACACTTTATAGAAAACATTGCAGCAAGGTACCAATCCCTTGCTTATTGTAAACATTTATCATAAAACATTAAGGTGTCCAAACCCTTTAGCTCCTATTTCCCTCCAATGGAGGCTCCTAAGATAAGCAGCAAAGGGGAGGGCAAAGAAAGGAACAACAGTGTGCAAAATTTTTTTTTTAGTTCTTATACAACACTGTGGGCCATGCTGCCACAGCAAACATTATGCCAGAAAGTGCCAGGCAAGTTCCAGGGAAGACACAGGGCTGACACTGGGTACATCGCTAGTACAGGCAGGCTTTCCCATTTCTCCTTGGAATAATCCACCATGGTCTTTGTTTTCCTCAAGAGAAAACAAGGAGAGACATTTCTCCAGAGCGGGAACTCTGGGTTTAATTTCCCAATGTAGAAAAGCATATACAAGGCTCTTTCCCACTGTTTGGAGAGATTTAAAATTTCTTAAGATATTTCTTAAGATATTTAATATAAACATAGCTATCCTTAATTAGTCATGGGGGCTACTCCCCCCTCTCTTTTTTTAAAAATTTTATTTATTTATTTTTCATGACATAGAAGAGCACCAGCCTGGGAATATGGGCGAAGGTCTTTTCTTCTGAAGCTACTTGCTGCTGAAAGGGGTGATGTAATCAAAGGCCCCTGGTCAGCCTGGCACCGTCCAGTGTGGCTGGCAAAAGTTCCCATCATTACCACGAGAATGGAATGGCCATCCGGGCCAATGGGTGTCCTGGTCTCCTCTGGCCACCCTGTAGCTTGGCACAGCAGTATAGAAAAACGATGGCCTTGAACCGCAAGTTTCCAGGTGATGACTTTAGGGAGGGGTGTTACTCTGTTAAAAGAGACTTTTGAAAAGATCAAGCATGACTGACAAGTTCTCAGAGCTAGTTGTCATGAATGACATAGGAGAACATATCCTGGGCATAAGCCAGAAAAGTTCCATTTGGAGCATAAATCCAATTGTAAAATAGACAGGTATTATTTCTTTTGATTTCCTGGCTCTGATTAGTTTTGGTTTTGTTTTGTTTTGTTTTGTTTTTTGGCCAGTCCTGGGCCTTGGACTCAGGGCCTGAGCACTGTACAGTCCCTGGCTTCTTTTTGCTCAAGGTTAGCACTCTGCCACTTGAGCCACAGCGCCACTTCTGGCCGTTTTCTGTATATGTGATGCTGGGGAATTGAACCCAGGGCCTCATGTATACGAGGCAAGCATTCTTGCCACTAGGCCATATCCCCAGCCCCTCTGATTAGTTTTGGAAGGGCGAGACCAGGCAATTCTGTTTTTTTTGTTGGAAATCTGGGGCTTTTCCTCGTTCTCTCTGCCTGTGAGCTGCAAACTTGACTCAGAGAGAAAACGCCACAGGGGCACAGTGGGGGGCGGGCTGCAGGCAGACTGCTAATCCCGCCCAGCTGTGTGAAGTTGCCAGAGGACTGCTAGTCTCTGAGTCGCCGCCCAGTCTCCAGGAATTTGGCACGCCCATCAGCAAGGGTGGGGGCGGGAAGGAGATCATCCCGACTTAGCAAGCACTGATAACAAAAATCTAATATCCTGTCTCTTTTTCCAACAGCCACATAGTCAAATCCAGTAGGTTTGCTCTGGGGGTGGAGAGAGCGTTCAAAGCTCTGTGCCCCAGGACTATGCAGGCCGCCACACTCAGCGCCGCCCACAGCCACAGGGCTGCGCTCCAGCACTACAGCCCAAAAATTCTCGCTCTAGGCGCTGCGGGTGCCATGCTCGGCAGCCGCAGAAGTGGAAACCTCCAAGCCCGCCATGTTCCAAACATTGCTGGGGCCGCGACCTCCCGCAGCACCCGCGGTCACCTTGGGCCCCGGGTCCCCAGAGCCAAGCATGTGGTGCATGCAGCCACTCACAAGTCGTGACTTTAAAAGTCCCCGGCGGTGGGGGGGGTGGGAGGGAGCCCGGACCAGACTACTGCCCCTGCCCCATCTGGCTCAAGGAGACACACAAAGCTGCATGCCGCCAAGGGCTTGCGTTAGTGCCCATCCCCGCATTTCGGAGGATGAACCTCAGTATTTTAAGAGGTGAATTATTCCACCTGTTCTGACTCTGTCCCATCTTCTTTGCTGACCTGATGGGAGAACCACTTGTTCCGGAGATTCCACTCCAATTCCTTTAGGACTTGCCAGTAGCAGCTGGACTCCCTCCTGCGGGCTTTGGGCCCCATGTTCGGGCGACAATTGTCAGGCTAGATTCACCTCCCCTGGTGTGGGGATGCTAAGCTTACTCCCTTATCAGTGCTCCCCTTTTTACCCTCTCCCCTGGGCACCCGACCCATGGGTGGCCAAGGTGGAGCGAAGGGACACGGGAAAGCCTAAAGTGCACACAGCCGAACGAGATCCCCTTTTCCTCCCTCCTTACCCACCAAGGAAGTCAGGCACAGACGGATCTCAGAGACACTTTGGAGAGCAATCCAGTTTATTCAGGAGTGGCTCACAGTAATATAGTAGTGATGACAAGGATTGAGCATGAGCTGGTGATAGGCTGGCGAGCTTGTCCGTCCAAAAGCAGCTCCCAAGGTCGTCCATCATGGGCTAATGTCACTTCCCATAGTACCGCCCCCTGGGAAAAACCCCAAAAAGGGAGCATATGTGCTCGCTGGCACAAGATGGGGGATGGTCTCAAAGCTATCCCTTCTGGTTACGGACCCAGAAGGAGATAGTTGTGGCTCACTTCCACACTGCCCCAGGGATGGGGGAAGGGTGGCGTCTCAGGAGCTCTCTCATCGCCCTTCCCCCCTTAAGGCCAAGATGAATCCCCAACATTCATGGAGACTAAACAATACACTGCTGAGCCATCAGTGGGTTATTGAAGAAATTTTTTAAAAAATGCATATGTTTATGGAATTCAACAAAGATGAGTACACAAAGTACCAGCTCCTTTGGGACACAGCAAAGGCAGAACTCAGATGGAAATTTATATCTCTGAGTGCCTTCCCCAACTAACTGGAGAAACAGCAACTCAACAACTTAAGGAAGCACCTTCATTTCCTTGAAAGAGAACAACGAGCCAAACCCCAATTCAATAGATGGAAGCAAATAATTAAAATCAAGTCAGAATTAAATGAATTAGAGACAAAAAAAAAACCAACGAAAGAATCAACAAAACAGATTTGGTTCTTTGCAAAAATAAACAAGATAAACAGACCTGTAGCAAACCTGACCAAAGAACTAAGACAGCACACTCAGATAAACAAGATCAGAGATGAAACAGGTAACATCGCCACAGAAAGAACCAAAATTCACAACACAATAAGGGACTATTTTGCAAAGCTATATGTCAACAAATTCGAGAACCTGGAAGAAATGGATGATTTTCTAGAAAAAAAAATTAATATCCCCAAAGTCAACCATGAAGATTTAGACCTTCTATACAGACCCATATCCAGCATCGAAATAGAAATGGCAGTAAGTGATCTCCCATCCAAGAAAAGCCCAGGTTCAAACAGATTCACAGCAGAATTGAACAAGGCCTTTGAAACAGACTCACATCAAAATTTCTCAAACTCTTCAATGAAATTGAAAGAGATAGTTCACTACCAGACACATACTATGAAACCAGACAGGGATTCATCACAGAAAGAGAACTATAGACCGATTTCGCTGATGAACATAGATGCAAAAATTCTCAACAAAATTCTGGCCAATCGACTTCAACAGGAAATTCAAAAAATCATGCACCATGATCAAACTGGATTCATCCATGGGATGGAAAGTTGGTTCAATATACGCAAGTCAATTAATGTAATCCACCACATCAACAAGAGCAAGGTAAAGAACCACATGGTTATATCTCTGGATGTGGAAAAGACATTTGATAAAATCCAGCACCCATTTATTCTAAAACTCCTGAAAAAACTGGGATAAGAAAGGCAGTTTATGACAAACCAACACAAAGCATAATTCTAAATGGTGAAAAGCTAAAGCCATTCACTTTAAAATCAGGAGCAAGACAGGGATGTCCGCTCTCTCCCCTTGTCTTCAACATAGTACTAGAATTCCTAGCCAGAGCAATTAGGCAAGAAGAAAATATAAAGGGGATCCAAATAGGAGAAGATGAAGTTAAACATTCTCTCTTCGCAGATGACATGATCCTATACCTAAAGAACCCCATAGACTCTACTCCCAAGCTATTAGAGCTGATCCAAAACTTTGTCAAAGTAGCAGCATATAAAATAAACCCTCAAATGTCAATGGCCTTTCTATATGCCAACCACCTGAAGATCGAGGCCGAAATCAAGAAAGCAACTCCTTTTGCATCAGCCTCAAAAAACATAACATTCTTAGGAATAACCTTAACCAAAGACATGAAAGATCTCTATGATCAGAACTTTAAACACATGAAAAACAAAATTAAGGTGGAACTAAGGAAATGGGAAAACCTCCCATGCTCCTGGATTGGGAGGATTAATATGATCAAAATGGCAGTATTGCCAAAGGCTATCTACAAATTCAATGCAGTACCCATTAATATCCTAACACCATTTTTAATGAAATAGAGGAAGAAATCCAGAAATTTATATGGAACAATAAAAGACCCAGAATAGCAAAAACAATCCTAAGCAGAAAGAACAGTGCTGGAGGAGTTACAATACCAAACTTCAAGCTGTATTATAAAGCTATAGTAATAAAAACTGATTGGTGTTGGCACCGGAACAGGCCTGAAGACCAATGGAACAGAATTGAAGACCCAGAAATCAACCCACAGAACTCTGCTTACTTAATCTTTGATAAAGTAGTTTAAAAAATAGTCTGGAAGAAAGATAGCCTCTTTAACAAACGGTGCTCGCAAAACTGGTTCAACACATGCAACAAACTAAAACTAGATCCTTATATATCACCCTGCACCAAAATCAATTCCAAATGGATCAGAGACCTCAAAGTTAAATCAGATACCCTGAAAGCACTAAAATTAGGAGTAGGAGAAACACTTGGGCTCCGTGGCACAGGACGGAACTTCCTTAACAAAGACCCAGAAATGCTACAAATTAATGAATGGACAAATGGGACTGCATCAAACTTCAGAGCTTCTTCAGGGCAAAGGACATAGCTCGCCAAATAAACAGAAAGCCCACAGACTGGGAAAAGATCTTTACCGGCCATACAACAGACAAAGGCCTCATATCTAAAATATATGCAGAATTTAAAAAATTGCATTCCTCCAAAACAAAGCCACAAAGAACTAATAGCCCCCTCAACAAGTGGGATAAAGACTTACAATGAGACTTCTCTGATGAGGAAATGAGAATGGCCAAGAGACATATGAAAAAGTTCTCTACATCACTGGCCATAAAAGAAATGCAAATCCAAATAACACCGAGATTCCATCTTATCCCAGTAAGAATGCCCTATATCAAGAAAACTAACAATAACAAATGTTCGAGGGGATGTGGTCAAAAGGGAACCCTACTTCACTGTTGGTGGGAATGTAAGCTGGTTCAGGCACTCTGGCAGGGGGTATGGAGATTCCTCAGAGGCAAACATAGAGCTCCCCTGTGACCCAGGAACCCCACTTTTGGGCATCTACCCAAAAGACCACAAACAAGAACACTAAAGCTACCAACACAACAATGTTCATCGCAGCACAATTTGTCATAGCTAACATATGGAACCAACCCAGATGCCCCTCAGTAGACAAATGGATCAGGAAAATGTGGTCCATATACACAATGATATTTTATGCCTCTATCAGAAAGAATGACATTGCCCCATTCATAAGGAAATGGAAGGACTTGGAAAAAATTATACTAAGTGAAGTGAGCCAGACCCAAAGAAACTTGGACTCTATGGTCTCCCTCATAGGGAATAATTAGGACAGGTTTATTCTAGTCACAGCAGTGGATCACAATAGCTGAATGTCTATACCCTTATGGACACATAGGATGGTGCTAAGTGAAATGAACTCCATGTTATGGAAACCACTGTTATATCACTGTTGCAATTACTTTCATCATGCCATGTGAAACCATAGCTTCCATTATTGATGATCTTCTTGTATCCCCTTCCTATGGTTGTACCAGCACTATCACTGTATCTTATCTGAGTACACTGGAAACAGTGTATGTTGGCATTAGAGCTAGGAAAGTGAAAGGGAATACCTAAATTGATAGACACAGGATAAAAAGAAAAATGACTACAAAAGCAATACTTGCAAAACTCTTTGGTGTAAATCAATGAACAACTCATGAGGGGAGAAGAAAATGGGGAGAGGGGAGGGGGAATGAGGGAGGAGGTAAGAAACAGTAAAAAAAAAAAGTGTATCCTGTGCCTAATGTATGAAACTGTAACCTCTCTGCACATCAGTTTGACAATAATTTTTTTTTCAAAAAGCAATTATAGTAACAGACTATAGGAAATAAAATGAATGAGATAGTGTGTGTGTGTGTGTGTGTGTGTGTGTGTGTGTGTTTCATGTTGCTGGTAGTAAGCATATAAAAAAGCTACAATTTAACTTTTATTTTGGGCAAACAAGTAAACACCCTAAAGTTGAGAATGAAATAATATTAGATGTGTTTCTCATAGAAATATGACCATCCATAACAAAGTAAGATATTAAAAAGATATTTAGGAAATATTCCTCTGAGAAGCAATTGGACAGTACACATTCAAGAGACAGAAATTTTCTGTACAAATAGAGTGGTGTCACTTCATGGGGCAGATTCATTTTTATGATAGTCAATTTCACATTTGATTTGTATTTTTCATTTAAAAGTATAGGACAGTTACTTTCTAGTTGAAGTATTTAGTCATTTTTCATGAAAATTTTAGGTGCAGTTTCCATGGAGAAACCAGCAGCCTGGGTACTTTTCCCTCCCATTCCTGTCATTTGTAAGAACAAAAGAAAGGGAAATATATTTCCTTCACCTTCCTATAAGGTAAATACAACGAATTCCAAATTATGTTAAACGGCCAATGTCATTATAACTAGGAAGCTTGCCATTCTTCATAAGACTGGGCCTCTGCAAAAGTGAGGAATGAACTTTCTATTCCATGAGTAATTAACTTGTGATCCCTTGATGGCGGCTGCCTGGAGAGACTACGTGGTCTCTTAAGTAGGACAATTCCATGATTTCTCATTGAACCTATGTGCAGCCATCTCCTCTGATCAACTGCCAATCAGACATACTAGGCTAATGATTTCATTTAAAATAAGTGGCATTTATACCAAGCAAGCCAACAGTAAAGGCACAAGATTCATTAGTAGGAGAGTCAGGAAAAGCAGGATGGGTAGCAGAATTGATTAGAAAACTAATCTGAAGTCAAATGAATAAATGGCAATATTCCTAAGCTTTTGGACTTCAGGTTTATCTGCCTTTTCCTATCTTTCTAGCAAAAATTCAGTCACAAGACAGTGGGGAAAAGGCAGTTCAATAATGATGGGAATACATTTATACATGACACAAACTAGCTTTGTTTCTTAAACATTCAGAAAACTTGAAGAGTTTTTTCAAATATCTATGATATGAGTGCATCAGTAATTCAAGTATTTAGACATGAAATATTCAAATAGAATATATGAGATTTTCCTAAGATATATTCTTGTTTGATTGTTATTGTAATTGGACTTGAGCTCTACCTGAGCATTGACCTTTACCTTTTTTGCTCAAGGCAGCACTCTACCAAAACTCCATTTCTGGCTTTTGGTTGGTTAATTGAAGATAAGACTCTCATGGACGTTCCTGTCCTGGCTGGATTCAAACCTTAATCCTCAAATCTAATTCTCCCAAGAAGAAAGAAATAAAGAGAGAGAGAGGGAGGATGAGAGGGAAGGAGGGAGGGAGGGAGGGAGGGAGGGAGGCAGGAAGGAAGGAAAGAAGGAAGGAAAGAAGAAAGGAAGGAAGGAAGGAAGGAAGGAAGGAAGGAAGGAAGGAAGGAAGGAAGGAAGGAAAGAATGAAAGAAGGAAGAAGTGAGAGGGAGAGAAAAGGAAAAGTTTATTATAGATAGGCAACACAGATTTTATTGGGAGCCTGAACGGAATTAGAGGAACTGAAGAAAAACAGAACTGAGAGTAAATAGCAATGAAAAATGATGTGTGAAGACTGTATTTTCCAATAGAAATTTCTCTTCCATCCACTTCCTCTGAACACCTGGAGACCAAATGAAATGATTAGTTGTGTAACTAGGTGATTTGTTTTTTTTACCTTTCTGTCTCAATGATATTATAAATTACACTGTTTGAAAGATAATAGAGATTATTACATAACTATAGAATCCACATTAAATTTGTAGAATAGACGAGAAAACTTCAGGAGGAGTATGCAGCACCACAATCTAGAATTAACTTCTTGTAAGCGTGGGTGCCACTCTTGCTTCTTGCTAGAACATGAAGGGCATGTTGCAAATTCAGTGCCAGAATAGATGAGACAACTTCAGGAGGAGTATGCAGTACCACAATCTAGAATCAACTTCTTGTAAGCATGGATGCCACTCTTGCTACTTGCTAGGTCATAAAGGGCATGTTGCAAAGCCAGTGCCACTGTTACTACCCAAGATACAATGTCTTCCATAAGATCTATGGTCTGAACATTATGCTGTCAATATATGTACTTTTGCAGAGATATATAATTTTTGAGGGGTTTCCAGTTTGGTTTTTTCTTTTTTTTATTTTAGAGCATTCTCAAAAGTCAGGTTTGACAGTACATTTACCTTCCAATCAACTTTCACAGGTATGCATTTCTAAGCAGTTGCTTTCCTATGTTGTTTTGCCAGAGTAAGTCTGAAGACCAGTCTTGGGGATAAGAGCAGAGAGAATTTAAGTGGCACCATCAAGACTGTCCTTGATGTGCCTGCTGCTGATGGCCAGCTCATCTTCATCTTACGCGCCCCACACCCAATGTCCCTCACTCTTTTCATCTTTGGACTCTCTTAGCTGGGCCTCTTTCTTCTATGAAAATTACTAATTTTCAACCCTTTCTCAGACATCTCTTCTCTGTTTTGTCAGCTCCTGGACTCCCTTCCCAGTTTGATAATTTTCCTCTAAAAAGATTCACTTTTTTTCAGTTATGTGTTCAGTGAACACAAATACTCACATAAATGCTCACTTGAAATCATCTGTGGGCTCTATGTTTCCAGTCCCCAGCTAAAGCAATGTCTTCTCATCAGCCTGAGATTCCCTGGGGCCAAGCTCAATAATACTTCCAACCCAGTCATTTCAAGTGATTTCCACCAGAGATGTGGGAAGTTATTGATCCTCAGACAAGCATACATATGACATGAAAACTGAGAAAGTGAGAACACCCTCCAGTAAAAAGACCATTTATTAATATGCTCTGTTCAATAAAATTTGTCATGAAGTATCTTTTCTTCCATGCTTCTTGTGAGGAAACATCTTCATATAGCCTCGTATTTCAATTGCTAACACATTATTGATCCTGCAGCATCTTCAACTGTAATTTGAAATAGTAATACTCATAATATTTACATAGCACATTAAATGGTTCCAGAGAAACATTGTTTTAGGTATACTTACAATCTTCTTCAAGCTTTGAAACTATGTTGATGCTTGTTTACAGAATTTTTATACTAAATCAACCCATTTTATTTTTTGTGCACAATATTCATAAGTCTAGCAACATTTTCCAAAGTTCTCTCTGAATATGTGCTTATTAGGTTATTTCAAAATTACTGATTTTATTGAAGTTTTTTGTCAGTCGTGGGGCTTGAACTCAGGGCCTAGGTGCAGTTTCTTAGCTCTTGTGTTCAAAACTAGTGCTTTACCACTTTGAGGCACAGCATCACTTCTGGTTTTCTGGTGGTTACTTGGAGATTAGAGTCTCACAGATTGTCCTGGACTTTCCTCCCCAGCCAGTCTGATCCTCAAATCTTAACCTCCTCAAAGGCTGAGGATTACAGGTATTAGCCCCTGGTACCTGGCTTTCATTGAATATTTTGAAAGTTGTTTCTTTTTTATCAGTTTGAGGTTTGGTTTTTGTGACTGCTGTTGCCTCAGACTATAATAAAAGTCTGCTCTTAATTTTACACTGTCTATGGCTAAATCACCATTATCACACGTTTTATGTTGGATAATGCCAAAGGTCATTTCAAATCACATTCAGCTTATTGTCTAAAGCATTCAACGATGCCCAGATGTCTCTTAGTAAACAAGAAAAGTGTATATTGAAATATATATGCATATATACTTTCTTTCCCAGAAAATTCATAATTATAGAACATAGTAAAAATGCAATTTCACTCTTATTTACAAAAGAGATGATGAAGAAAAAATATATTTGAATCTCATTGAGTTCACACACCTTTTCTAGGAAAACTAGAAAAGAAATTCTGGGATAAGTAGAATACTGAAAAAAAATCAAACACACAACTATTTTTTTTTACTTTTTCTGAAATCCTGTGGTTAGAGAAAATATGAAATTTACCAATTCTTTGATAATTTTATTTTCACTACCAAAGTTTATGTATTAGATTGGGGTGAACAAAAATAAAATATTGACTAGTAAGGCTTTTTTATACCAGAACCCCTCCTTTGCACAAATGTGCAGAGCTTTATGGTTAGAACCATGATAAAAATTATTTGGAGATATCATAAGGACTTAATGTGACTATAAAGAAACACCTGAGGCAATTAGGTTATAAAGAAAGGAGATTTGTTTTGTTTCATGGCTTTGGTGTCATTCAGTGATCAGTTACTCCTTTTGTTCTATGTGTCTTGTACAGGCTATCCATTTTGGCAACACATTTGATACACAAACCACTCACTGTGTGAACAAGGAAGCAAAGAGAGACAATAAGGAGCAGGATTCTCACAATCTGTTTTGAGGTTATGTCCCCAATAACATAAAGACCTCATAAAAAAAATCTACTCAATAAGTATTCCCAGCAGCTTTCGTAGCATGACAATAGGTAACAGCTTCAATATATGGCTTTTAAGGGGTTATTAAACATTCATACTATCACACTAAGCTTCTGTGAGATTCTTGGTGTTACTTGCTCCAATATTAAATG